>NW_027316056.1:26948018-27138018 GCF_026437365.1 Eucyclogobius newberryi | reverse complement strand
CAGAATTGCACAAGCTGAATGACACATGTTCAGGACTAACAGTCTTTGTTATAAAGTCTGACAGCAGCAGAAGGAAAGTCCTGTGAAACCTTTCCTTCACACAGCGAGGGTGGATCAGTCTCTCAATGAAGCTGCTCTACAGAGCGGACAGAGTGTCCTTCAGGGGGCGACACTCATGGTCCAGCATTGATGTGAGTCCAGCCAAGACCCTTGATGCTGCTGCTCCAGCAGGCCACACCGTACAGGAGCTGATGCCACCACAGAGTCAGAGAAGGTCTTCAGGAGTGGCCCTGTCACTCCAAAAGACCTGAGTCTCCTCAGGAGGTAGAGCCGACTCTGGCTCTTCCTGTACAGTGCGTCTGTGTTATGAGTCCAGTCCAGTTTGTGGTTCAGATGAACACCCAGGTACTTGTATGAGTCACTCTCTCAATATTCCGTCCCTGGATGTTCACTGGTGAGGGGGCAGTGGGGTGGCATCTGCAGAAGTCCACCACCGTCTCCTTGGTCTTCCCCGCGTTATTATTTGTATGTTGACTGTAAATACTGTCTACTGATACATCCTTTTGTTCTCATAGAAGATTGAAGCCTGAATACTTTGATCCAGAGTCGGAAAACACTGGGCTATTACCAGGTAATCACTGTTGTATATTAGACACTAAACAGCTTTTGGTTGCATTTCTGTGTAATGAAAATAAAGATGAATCTTATCTACTAGGTAATTAGGGGAAATGAGGCATTAGTAATTAGGTTTACACATAACAGCCACATAAAGTAACATTACGGTAAAAAAAACCACTGTTATAGCTGCGGCATAATATCTTGAATGATTTAAAATGGCCTCAGAAAACCCTCCTCCACTACATCAGGCCGCTAACTGATGTGGCATATCTGTGAGGAATTGGGAATTCAATTGAAGAAAAGCAGCCACATATTTAATTATGTAAGTAAATGAAAGCCGTGTGGCTACGAGACACAGCGGTAAAGTAAAGCCACTAAATAAACGGTAAACAAGCACTAAACAAACATCAAGCGGGCGGTGGCCATGCTGGATTCCAACATGAAAACCCACTTTATTCTTCATACAAACTGGTCCACGGGATGCGTTTTCAAAATGACTTGCCCGACGTCAGAGCCCTCTGTCCCGTGGCGGCTCTGAGTGCTGTGAGATGTGGAGATGGAGATAGGAGGGGACTTGGGAGATAGAGCGATAGCAATCTGACCTCCACTGTGATTAGGCACTGACCTCGCAGGCCTGCTGGTTGTTCCGATAAAGCAACAGGATGCGGCCATGCACACCTCCCCACCCCCCGCTGCCTATTTTTCAACTCCACACATCATTTGATCCCTATCAGATGTTCGTTTCATTTCTCTTTCCCCTGCGCTTCCCCCTGGGTTTTCTTGCTTTTCAAATTCCCATCTATTCATTATAATCTTGCTATGATCTTTCTCGCCGCTGAAAAATGCTCTCTTTTAAAGTTCATGTGCGGTGAACTTGCCATAGGACAGACTTGACTTGGTGGAACACATTTGCTGACTCATAAATCCACATAATGCTGACTTATTAGGAAGAGTACCAGTTTGTGAAATAATTAAACACTTTATTGCAAATGTAAGGCCCGTGCACTCAGTTTTACACTCAGCAGTTTATTTCAAATATATGTTACGTTAATCCTACCCTAAACTGTTAGAAGTTTTAGAAGTTATACAATTTTCTTTTGAATTTAGTGATAAAGTAGTACATTTACATAAAATTCCAATATATAAAGGGTTTAAATTACTGTTCAAAATGACACAACTTGTTCTCTGCATCTCACTTGCCTGACCAAATATTTCATATCCGGCCGCTCTGATTTCCAAAGAGCGTGATTGACAGGCGGATTAACCAATCAGAGAAAGGCACGGGCCGTTTGCGTCTAAAAACATGGCGGCTCACGAGGGGAAAACATGAAATTAAAATAACACAGAGGACTGAGAAATGGCGCGGAGTCAACAAGCAACACACTAACTTCTGTAAATCTAAGGTAAATTAAGTTATATATTTTGTTCTGAACTGGCATATCAGGCAACCTTTTCACCATGAGCTCAACAGTGACGGCCCATCAGTAAATTTAACATTCATTCCACTTTAGAGGAACAAAGCTAAGGCTAATCAGCTAAGTTTTAAATTGGTCTGAAAACAGCCACGTTATGAACATTAGTCACCACACAGCTTAGCCTCCCTCGTGCCTTTAAACTCATATTTAAATTAAAGGTCTTTACGAAAAATATACACTAAGTACTGTTAGCAAGTGCCTTTGTTTTTGTTTTTGTTGCTTTCATGTACAGTGTTTGAAGAATGACAATTACGTAGCTCATAAAAGGGTGATTTAGCATAATTTGTCACAAAGAATGGTCATTTTTTTATTGTTTTAGTGTAAAAACAGCACTATCTATTGAAGGCTCTTGCACTAAACTAAAATGATGGTGAGAAAGGTTGATAATATTGCTGACGTTGCTGCTGACGTGGGAATGCAGAAATAAATGGGCTCCAAGACGCCTGGCACCTATCGACTTCGATACACAAATACATCACAGAATCAATATTTATTATGGCTACAGTTGTCTTTGATTATCTTTGTTTGACCCGTCTTTCACTATAGATCTGCCCTCAAGGTTGAGTCAAGGTCGAGTCCCAAATGATGGCCCCAGACGGTGCTGACCCAGGCTGTCCAGCGTCCCAGGAGAAGCTGAAAGAAGTGAGAGTGAGATGGATGCTTTGCACAGGTAAACGGGTTCTTTTTCTAGTTTGGGAGAGAAGCAGAAGCTTGCGATTATATCAGTGGAAAACATGTCCTAAAATAATAAGTGAAAAGTGTGGAAACAAAAACATTGTAGTGGAACATAATGTGGTTTCAATGGAGAAACAGGGATCAGCCTCAGAATATCTCCAAATGTGAAACATCTATAATATTAAATGAAAATCACTCAGACACATGTGAGTGATATAAGAGGTTTAAAGACGGTTACAATTGTATTTTAGATTAGTTGTTTGTTTAATAGGAGATTGTAATAGACATTTAGCATTTTTGATGAAGACAAAATCCAGCTTTTTAAGTTTTACTGGACAAATACTCACTATGTTGATCCACAATATATTTAATACAGATATATTACATACTTTACACAAATTATACTTTTGCTAAGCTAAAATAAAATTTTAGGGCTAGAAAATTATATTTTTACAGGAAAGCAAACTTGCTGACATTTTTAACCTGGAAAAGCATTGCCTATTATCTTTTTTAAAATTCAGATTTATATATATATATATATATATATATATATAAAATGCATAAAATGCTAAATGTCTATATATATATATATATATATATATATATATATATGCTAATTTTTCATCACTCTGAAACTGCAAAGGAGCTTCAAGCTTTGGAGAGCGAAAGGGACCAGATAATCGAAATAAATGAAATAAAACGCTAAACAAAACAAAAATGTATTTGATCAGGAGACAACATTAAAACATGAAAAAACAAAGTTTAGTTTACTTTAATAGAGCCATAGTTTGATATTTGTGTTGTAAAATGTAGTCAGCTTGTGACTCTTATACATTTGCTCCTCTAATGCTGACGCTGCCAACCATTTTTAAAGTAATGTGCACTTATGGCCATTACATTGGAAGGCTTCGCTGGTTAAAACACATCTTCATAAATCAACAGTCTTTAATGTTAGCTTGCCTCTCCATGGCCACCAGTGAGTTGAAGGCTGACTGATAGCTTTCCGCCTGTGATAAGACAGTCAAACTGAGTAAACTCTGTGATGTACTCGGCTGCGGCTGCACTTCTCCTGAAAGCTTCATCTGATGTCAAATAAGTGTGTTAGAAGACTTGTCAGAAAGAGAGATATCAGATAGCCCCACTGTCAGCCATAACTCATTTTAAAGTCTGACTTAAAGCGTGTCTAATATTGTTATCTCCTCCCATTCTGTGTATTGGTGGTATTCAGGGGGCGCACGTATGTGCAGAAGCCCTCCATCACTGCCAGCTGGAGGCCCGTGTGCTCTTTGCTTGGTTGGGGCATGATGGATGAGTCCTCCCTGAGCTGCTCTCTTAAAGCACCTCTCTATCAGGCTGCAGCCGCACGGGCCCTCACATTTGATTAGATCCCAATGGAAGCCGGTTGCTCCCTGTCATCGCTTATACAGCAGCGCAGCACCCAGACGGAGCACAGGTGAGAGGCGGAGCAGGGGGCCCAGCACAGCTCGGAGTGGAGGCCATTTGGGTGCAAAGATGCCACTGATGTGCATCCATGTCTCACACAGCGGTCATGCAGAGCACACACCGTGAGAAGGGGGAAGACAGGCTTAAGGGCAGTATTTAAGTGAGTGCTTTCTGTTTTTGTGTTCAAATACATGTGAATTCAAAAGGGATCAAAAATCTAGGGCCGTATTTTGCCCCCGGATTTTGTGTTATCAAGAGCCTTGACCAGGGGGCGGTTCCAGGTCACTCTTTAGCTGCCTTCACGACGTTAACGCTAGTGTAAAGAGGCTGGACTTAGCCGCTGGAGTGGGATGGTTCCAGTCCATATATAATGATAGGGTTTGAACCAATGACTGATAACTGTCATTCAAAAGCACCACCTGCACCACCAAAAAATCGAATTGAAATACAGCCTCAGAGAGTTGTTTCTTGATTTAAAGCGGAGAGCTCCCTTTCTGCCCCGGGGTGCCCGGAATAAACCAAGACTAAACCAGGTCCATAACCAGGTGCGTTCTGTGCTCAGCACCGCACTTTGCACAGCTGGACACCTGAGTGCTCGGTGGGATGCTGGGTGGTCCGGAGAACAAGGCCACACACTGTGGTCAGCTTTGGAGCTGAAGTTCTAATCGTCTGTGTGGATCTCGTGTTTTAAGCAGACAGGGACGAGGATTTGGGGTGAATGTGATGGTGACTTTGGGGATTTATCCCGTTTCCCAAATAGATATTTTTCTCTAAGCTGAGCAGTCTGCACCGTCCAACACCGGAGGTGTCCAGCAAAGAGCTTTAAGAGCTGAGTATATAAAGTCTGTTTACGTCAGTAGGGAAAAAATTTAACCGCGTAAAAGTGGACTGTAATCATTATTATATCATTAATAATGTGTTATTCATGTCCATGAAGGTCGCTTTATTATGACGATCTCGTCCATGCTGGGATAGTGAGTCACAGAATGCACCACACCACGCCCTCAGTTGGCTTCACTCAACCTCATATTTCGACATGTTCACACCTCTTGTTTGGACTTTAACGCCCTGCGCTGTCAGCAATCGTGCCTACGCAAGGTGGCAGGAAATGAGCTCTCCAAAGCCCAAGATTATGCTAAATCCGGGGGCAAAACATGGTCCCTAGACTTGACTTTGTTATGATATGTATTTATGTTTTTATACTCTACTAAACCCTTAAA
The DNA here is from genome assembly GCF_026437365.1 of Eucyclogobius newberryi. Taxonomy (NCBI): domain Eukaryota; kingdom Metazoa; phylum Chordata; class Actinopteri; order Gobiiformes; family Gobiidae; genus Eucyclogobius; species Eucyclogobius newberryi. The sequence goes on along the minus strand of NW_027316056.1, from coordinate 27,132,587 downwards.
CGTGTGTGAGAAAGGCAGAATCATGAGCCTTTGGCTGACACAGAAGTGATAGAATAAACATTCTATGTTATTGTTTTCTTATTTAATCTGACCCGGTGACACTTCTTTGAGCCTCTTCACATGTGGAGAGCCAGGAGACCTGTTACATCAGTAGCATCTAGTGTTAACCGTCACAAAAACAAATCTTTAGTGACCAAAGAGAGAACAGAAATGCCAAATATTCTATTGTTCCAGACCTTGTTCATTGGGTCAGTTTGTGTCATCCTTTTTTCACGATGGCCTTCTTCTCTGTATCCACAAGAATGCTCCAAAGATATCCAGTTATTGTGTCCATGGCAGGAGTTTTGAGGCACAAATACATAGTTCTGACACTAAACTATTCCAAATATTATCTGTTGTAGCTATGACCTTTTGTAACAGAATACTGTATTCCTGTGTAGGCTATTTGTCTAGTTCAGTTGTTAAACTGTGGTGTGCGGATTCCTCTGCAGTTCTAATGCGTCATTCAGAGTCAATTTAACTTACATTTTTTGTTCCCATTTGGGTGGGAGTTTGGCTCAGTAGGATAGGCGTTTGCCCTTCACATGGGAGACCCAGCCCAAAGCCTACCCTTGCATAATGGATTATTTAGTTTTTTCTTTTGTGTTATCCACTAAATATCGATGAACACCCCAAGTCTGCTTGCCCATCCATAAAAGTCACCGCACGCTACTGCAAACTTTAATTGTCTTCAACACAGCTTTTATACTGAAATGCATCTCCATAATTCAAGGTTGATTATCAAATCCATACAATTCACAAAGGCTGACTGAAGAAATCCTGAGTATTTTCCTGGAGCGTGTATTTAGAAAAGCATCATTCAACCCGGTATTAATCATGTTGCAGGGCACTGAAACCAGCACACCTGAATGAGAATCAGCCCCGCTCCAAAAGCTTTCTGTCTCATTTGTTTTTCTGCCTCTAAATGTCTCATCTCTCGCCTCGCCTTTGTCTCTATTTACATGTCAATGACTTTTGCGTAAGTGCCTTTCTTTTGCTTTTTGTCTCTCCTATTTACATGTCAGTGGTTTTTCACTGCTTGATGGCACCGCGTCGAAATGAAAGTCATTTGCTCGCTGACAGTTGGGACCATTTTACCAGCTATTACTCTCATCCATTCTGGTCAGTGAATACAGATGACAATGAGAGCAGGGAGCAGTGAAGAGAGCGATTCCTTGTTTTTTGTATTAGTGACGCAGCGCGGGCTTTCAGGTGCTGACAGCCCCTGTCTCATTCACCTCTGACAGAGTGTTTCTACATACACTCCTTTTTGTAGCCTTTGTTTTCTGTTAATATCAGAGTTGTGTATAATGTGTAATGTCAAAACATTAAACAAACAAATAAAGGACTAGGCCTGTCACAATGAAAATGAGCCCTCATGAAAGGCCTTTAACAACAAATTAGTACATTTTACTGTACTGTGGTTTATTCCGGTGAACGTCACAGTGATGGAAGTATTATTTGTAAGGAGGGAGGAATAACTTGTTTGAGTGTATGTAGCATGGGAGGGTGAGGCCTCCACTCGTATAAGGCTATTCACCTCAGTATACAAGGAGGACACAGGTTCGTAAATCGATCAGAAGACAAGTTTGTTCAATTTGAAGCATAATTTATTGATACATTGTGCTAGTTTTTTAGATTGGATGGTTTACACCCGGGTTTACAATGTTCTTAGTTCCTTTACAGAGTTCATGTTAAAAAGAAATACAATGAAGTACATTAAATCATCGACGGCTTTCAACAAGAAACGGTCCGGATCCCACCCGGCAGCAGGGAGCAGCACTTGTTAAAATAAAACATGTTAATCAAAAAGGCAGCGGTGGTTGAGCTGGACGCTCGGTGAGCTCTGACATCTTCACATATGAACAAATATATTATTTTAAAAACACAGACACATCAACTTAATGCTCGCTACAGCCCATCACGAGAAACATACCCCTTTGAGGGCACGCCGTATAGGGGCTTTAAACTAGGCTTGGAATGACCCAGAGCTTCAGAGGACCACCGGACACACACACACCCGGTCTACAGTGAATACACACCCAGCTGCACGATGAGGCGCTGCCCAAGAATGAAAGAGCGTCTGATAAGGGCCTAGTTACGCATTAAAGTTGAATGCATTGTACAGTTCATACCTGCTACATGGAGTAGACGACACACACACACACACACACACACACGCGCGCGCACACACACGATGAACAACAACAAAGAGCGATGGTCTGGCGCCCCCTGCAGGCGGGGCAGAGCAGACAGATGCACACGTCCACACTGCTACATGTAGAAGGTATGAAATGTCATTTTTAACTGAATAACATGCATACAAATTGGTTCTTGCAAGACTTAGTAGTTATATGTTTTTAATTTGTGTGTAAATTACAACTTTGAGTTAAAAAAATTGTTGGGATGATGCCACGAAATCCCCTCTCTCCTGTTTAACTGTCATTTTGTCAATGATCTCAGGTTTGAACCTGTACGAGTGTGTGCGAGAGCTGCGAGAGTATTCCGGCTTGTAACAGTACAAAGAATATGGAAACACTATAGCCTCGTATAGCGCTCTGCAAACCTCTGGTAAACTTTTCTACAACCTGATACCAAACAGCTACTTCAGGAGAACTTCCTAATAAAGGACTTGCCCGGAGATAAGTCTGGACTGATGATGCGCTTTAAAAATAACCTCACTAATTTCCTTTTAATCAGCGCCACCGAGTGTTCTGGTCCGGTGCTAAATCAGTGTGGCAGAAGTGATTTGAAGGATTGTGGCGTGAGAGTGATCGAAAAGAGCTGATGGGCGAAGGGCCAAGCACGGCTCACATGTCTGCACGCCATGGACACACGCCAGCCCCAGTCTACTGTTGTTCTTAAGAGTTCCGCCCGCCATTAATGATTTATTCTTACAGGCAGGACAGAAATGTGACTGCTTATGACTGAAATATTAATGTGGCTGTATGTATGAATAATTAATGGACCTGATTTCAGGAATAAAGACGCAGTTGACTCGCTGTAGACAGAGGTGAGCTACTGTGCTGAGGGGGCAGATTTTCACCAGGAAACGTGGTGTCAAGCTTTAGGGGTGTAAAAGTGATGACATTTGTTTAAAAGCAAGTACTGCATTGAGTGTAGTGTGATCATTTACACAGTGAACGGTTGTGAGGCAGACTTGTGTTTGAGCTGTTAGCCAACACTACATGGGTTAAGTCCCTCATGTCTGTGTAGCTTCCAGACACATTTAATTTGGCTCCACGGTGAGAAACGTCTCGGAGTAGATAAACCTTCTGTGGTTGTAGCATGACAAAAGTTTGGTTGCTTTATCTATTTTTTATTTGATTCATTTCATGTTGAAGAGAGGCTCCCGGTTTAACATTCCGTATATGAAAGTCTGAGTTTGAATATAAGTCTGTAAACACGGCTCCGGCGTCCTCCCACCGTCCAAAGACATGCATTGCCCCTAGTGTGTCTGCGACGAGCTGGGCCCTGTCCAGGGTGTGCCCCGCCTAAGGCCCAACGTCACTGGGATAGGCTCCAGTCACACGCGACCCCTAACATTAGTCACATTTCCAATTTTAAGTAAATCCTTAAATGTGAATAAATATACTTTGGGATTCAAGGCCATGAAATCTATCAAGAATGTAAGTAATGTATTATTCGTCGCTCTCACACCGAAGAATCCCTAAAAGCATGGAAAAGTTGCCTGCTGTCCTATAAGCAGGCTCTGCGTAAGGCCCAAACCAGATATTATTCAAATCTAATAGAAGTCAACAAAAGTAACACTAAATTCCTTTTCAGCACTGTAGCTAGGCTAACAAACTGTCACAGTGCAGTAGAGCCCTCAATCCCAGCTACACTTAGCTCTGATGATTTCCTCCTATTTTTTAATAATAAAATAAAAACAATCAGAGATAAATTAGATGAAATTACCCCCGCTATTAGCCCTGAACTAGCCCAAGCTGTAAATCTAACGTCCCATATAAATCCACCTGTAAACTTAGAAAGGTTCACAGCTGTTGATCAAGCAGAGATAACTTCAGCCATTATGTCCTCTAAAAGCTCAACTTGTGTCCTAGACCCCATTCCAAGCAGACTCCTCAAATACATTCTTCCCCTAATTATAGACCCTATTCTTAATATAATAAATACTTCACTCGAAAGTGGCTATGTTCCACAGTCCTTCAAACATGCAGTCATTAAACCTCTTCTGAAAAAGCCTAATCTAGATCCCGACCTATTGGTAAACTACAGACCTATTTCAAATCTTCCCTTCGTCTCTAAAATCCTTGAAAAAGTTGTAGTAAAACAGCTTTGTCGCCACCTGCAGGACAATAACTTATTTGAAGTTTTCCAGTCAGGGTTCAGAGCCCACCACAGCACTGAAACTGCACTAGTTAAAGTCACAAATGATTTGTTATTAGCCGCTGACGATGGACTGGTCTCAATCCTGGTTCTGTTGGACCTCAGCGCAGCGTTTGACACCATCGACCACAACATTCTACTGCAGAGGTTAGAATGTGATGTAGGTGTTGGAGGAACAGCCCTCAGCTGGTTTAAATCCTATCTATCTGATAGGTTCCAATTTGTTAATGTAAACCAGAGCTCCTCACCAAGCTCTAAAGTAATTTACGGTGTGCCACAGGGTTCGGTACTCGGTCCAATTCTGTTTACTCTTTATATGCTACCATTAGGCAACATTATCAGAAAGCATGACATTAACTTCCACTGCTATGCAGACGACACTCAGCTGTATTTATCAATGAAACCTGATCAGAGCGATCAAGTAGACAGACTTAGTACCTGTGTGAAGGAGATAAAAACCTGGATGACACTAAACTACCTGCTTCTTAACCCTGAAAAAACCGAGGTCATTGTGCTTGGCCCTAAGCATCTACGAGACGCTCTATCTGAGCAGATAGTCACACTGGACAATGTCAGTGTAGCCTCCAGTTCTACTGTAAGAAACCTTGGAGTCTTATTTGACCAGGAGCTCTCATTTAAAGCTCATATAAATCAAGCTTGTAAAACAGCCTATTTCCATTTGCGCAACATCGCCAAAATCAGAAGAATCCTGCCTAAAAGTGATGCCGAAAAACTTATCCATGCATTTGTAACGACTAGATTAGACTACTGTAACTCCCTGCTTGCAGCGTGTCCTAAAAGCTCCATAAAAAGCTTTCAACTGGTTCAAAATGCAGCAGCAAGATTACTAACAGGAACAAAAAGAAGAAAGCACATTACGCCAGTGCTGAAGTCTCTTCACTGGCTCCCCGTCGAGTCCAGAATCAAATTCTAAATTCTACTCTTGACCTACAAAGCCATAAATGACATGGCCCCATCCTACCTCAAAGATGCTACAGAACCATATCATCCAAACAGAGCTCTTCGCTCTCAGAATGCCGGCCTTCTGGTGGTGCCAAGAGTCTCTAAAAGTACTGTAGGAGGTAGAGCGTTTAGCTACCAAGCTCCTGTGTTATGGAATCAGCTCCCGACCCATGTTAAATACGCTGACACAGTCTCTTCATTTAAGTCCAGGCTTAAAACGTTCCTCTTCGAAATCGCTTATGGTCAGAGTAGTTAGGAACAGAAACATAAACCCACAGCTTCAGCTACGCTGCCCTAGGTGTAACTGTGCTGGGGGAAGTATGACAGCTTGAGCACTATCCTCTTCTTCTTCTGACTACTTATGCTATCAAACAATATTTATTTTTTGATTCCACTTGCAAACTGTTCACCGCCTTCTTTTCTTTCTCTCACTCCTGAGGACCTGTGGACCCAGATGCCCCTCCCCTGGTGAAGTGGTCCCTGCCCAGTGTGGACGGTCCCTCATCTGCCTGAAGAGTGGCTCCAGTTCGCCTCAGTCGGTCCCTCTTCTGCCTGAAGAGTGGGTCCAGCTCGACTCAGACGGTCCCTCTTCTGCCTGAAGAGTGGGTCCAGCTCCAGTCTCCTTGTGTCCGTCTGTCCGTCTGTGAGAGTCGGATCTCTCCTTCACTGGAACTCCTCCAGGTTTCTACGCTTTTTTCCCAAAGAGGTTTTTTTTGTAGTTTTTCCTGGCTGAGAAGGAGAGTCTAAGGACAGAGGACCCTGGGACATCGTCCCTCGCCACCACAGACATTGTCTGACTCCATCGCCACCACAGACATTGTTGATTCATTTCTCCCTGTGGCCCTCAGAGGCAACTGTTGTTGTGATTTTGGGCCTTACAAAAATAAATTGATTTGATTTGATTTGATTTGATAAAAGCCAACATCATACAACCATCATACAAGAGCTTTTACTGTAGATCCTCATTTGTACTGAAAAGTTAATGATGGCATATTGTGTTCACTAGATAAAACAATGTCCTTTACTCTGTGTCTGTAGATTGTCTCAGCTCTTTACTTCAAATATATGTTTATGTTAAATATAACGTTAAAAACTGTATCAACAACCACTGTCGCCTCACAACAAGAAGGTCCTGGGATCAACGGGGCCTTTGTGTGTGGAGTATGCATGTTCTTCCCGTGTCTGCGTAGGATTCCCCTCCCACTAAAAACATGTACAATAAGCCCCTCCCCTCAGTGGGGCTTTCTGGTTAAATAAAGTTCAATAGATCGTTTTATAATATATATAATGACATTTATTTCAATGTTAGTTTATGCGACCTGAAGCAGAATGTGGGTCAACTGTAGTTTCACATGTGTTTTTATTTTCACTTGTTATTGTTATTTATTTATTCCACATAAAAACACACTGTATATGAAGGTGAATTTGCTCACATGGATCTGCCAAGTAATTAATATTCACTGTAAATGATAAGTGGGCCAAGAACAGATCCCTGTGAGACTTTAAAAAGGCTTTAAACATTTATGACTGATATTTCTGATTCAAGACTTTCACAATTTGATATAGATAATTATTAAATATATTTTTTAACTTTATATGTCGAAATATGATTCGGACATTAATATTTAAGAGGCATTATGCGTTCCGTTTACTTCTCAGTACAGATTCAAACTTTTTTTTAGATCTTGTCCTGCCTTTCAATATTCCCAAGTCACCATGATTTTTCCGCAGGCATCGCTATGTCCTCTCCCAACCTCTTATTCCTCACGCAAATTAGTGGAGCGTCAGATTGATTCTCTCCCTGACGTTTTATCTCGCTGTGGCTCTCAGCTAAAACCATGTTGAGATATTTTTTTGTTAAATGCAATAGATGGATAGTTCTGGAGTGTCGGGGATGGAGTTTGACTTTACGCTGGAGGCGAAGAAGACATTAATACATGCTAATGATCCTTTAAAATGAATCCCTGAAGGTGTACTGAAAGGACAAAAATGTGTCTCTGACTCTGGAAATATAAAGTAAGAGCTTTGAGAGTTTGTAGGTCATCTGGACAGAAAAGTGGAGAGATCTTATCACAGGGCAAGACACTGAATGATTAGATGAAACAGAGAAAGTAGAAGAAATGTTCTCGGAGATTACTTGTTTGTTCCCACAGTAAGAGGACCTTAGTATATTTTCTCAATTTCTGCAAAGTAGTTGAAAAAGCCACATGCAAAGATAAAACGCTGTTAAATTAAAGAGATTAGCCTTGATCTATCAGGACACCAGGAGGCTTTGAGAAACTGTGATGGGGAATATGTCTGAACGCTGTGTATGTATAATATGTATAATGGTTTTCATGGATTTATCAGCTACACTAAGGGTTACTTTTGTTTTATACATGAGATATTCTGAAACATGTCGTACATTAGAGCAGTTGGCTGACATAAGAGCCTAAAGTGCCCCTGTAGTTTAGAACAATCCTCTGCATTATACGAGTGAATTCATTATAACCATTCATTATGCCGTTTTTAAACCAGATGGACACAAGGTGGCAGTAGTGAGTGATGCAGGTGAACAGTATGTGCCTACTCTGTGACCAATGACCTACCCTTCCTGACCAAATGTAATATTACATTCGCTCCACCCAAAACCAATACTGTAAATATGTTTCAGCACCGTTTGCTGAACAGATGAGCGTACCGATAAAACCATATAACTCGCAAACATGAAAGATAAGGATAAAGGGTATGCACTGCTCTCCCTGAATAATAACCCCGCCCCCAGTATGTATTATATTATTTGTTACTACATTCTTTAGCAGTATGCCAGATGCCACGCTTGGTATGTCAATGCTCATTTATATGATTGATCTAAACATATATAAATGTACCTGTGTGTCTGTGTCATTGCCTGTGCCATTTTCTGGAGCAAATCTCTATTAAAAACTACAATCTGAATGAGAAAGGAGGATGTTAAATAAATATTATGTTGGGATTCAGTGACACTGAAACTAGTTTTTAGTGCTCAGTTTCCTCAATGGATATTGGATGTGTGTGACTGTGGCCACCTGTGAAATCACAGTGCAGAAACATTTGAACCCTTTAGTCAAAGTGCTTGTCTTTCCAACAATAGTGTTTTCATAAGAAGCCAACTGGGAGGAGATCTAAAGAGCAAGGCAGGAGCACTAATCAATAGGGGAGGGCGGACTGGTGTCAAATGGCAAATAAACAAACAAGCCATTATCCTGACACTCTCTCACACACGTGCACACAAACAAATAGCCCCCATATAAAAGCTAAACCCCCCATACAGACAAGTGAGTCTGCTAAATCTCACATGAAGGCTGCTAATGTGTGTTGTTGAATGCAAAAAGTGAAACATTAAGTCAGTCATTCCTATTCACGCTGTCTCTCTCTCTCTCTCTGTGTGTGTGTGTCTGTGTGTCTGTGTGTCTGTGTGTGTCTGTGTCTGTCTGTGTCTGTGTCTGTGTCTGTCTGTCTGTCTGTCTGTGTCTCTGTCTGTCTGTGTCTCTGTCTGTCTGTGTCTCTGTCTGTCTCTCTGTATGTCTCTGTGTGTCTCTGTGTGTCTGTGTCTCTCTGTATGTCTCTGTGTGTCTCTCTGTGTGTGTGTGCAGGTGACCTAACTGTGTTGCCATTGGCTCAGAGCAGAGCTGAACTTTTTCTATTAAAAAAAACATTACAGTATTTAAACACATTAGCTTTTTATTTTCTTAACAGTGACATATGTCACACAAAAATGGAGCCAAAGTGTCATTTTGAAAACAGTGATTGTTATATAGTTTGTTATCCTCTCTCGAGGATAATAAACTTTATTCAATTTTTCAAGCTCTGCCATGTTAACAGGCTCAGGCTCATTACAGTCACACTTTGTACAATGGAGCATTGTATGGCACAGCTATTTTTGAATAAAGGTTATTCACATGACAATGCCACTTTTGGAATGTTGACAGTGAGTGTCAAAATTGTCAATGGTGAGTAATAAATTTGCTTCTGAATGAATACAAAGCAAAATGTGACAGAACTGCAAGTCTGGTCACAACAAAACAAAAGCCTATAACTACAACTTGATATTTAGTAAAGCTAAAATCTAAAAGAAGAGAAGCAAGTAAACAGTAGTGGAAAACTATATAAACATCGGGAACACGCACATGCCGTTATCACTGATACAGACTTTGGCATTGTCCGTTCATCCATTTTCTTCTACTAATACTACTATTCGGCGTCAGGACGTGGGAGCAGCTTTCTGACCAGGGAGGCCCAGACTTCCCTTTCCAAATGTAAGTGTATGACCTCTGTTCTGATAGGCTGTCTCACTTACACACTTGAGCACTTCCAATGTGAGCAAAATGGGCAACTGCTCTAGGCACCATATTTGAACAGATTTGACTGTGTGGTGCGTCCAGCATCAACCAAAAACATGCACTCAAATATATGTCAAAACGCCCCCACTGTGAGCATACTTCAACCATACCTTCTACACATCTGATTGCAGCGTTTAGTGGTTAAATCCTTACCATTGAAATCCTATATTATATTATATTGTGGTGCAACCAAGGCATTTCATCATCAGCTATCTTTATCACAAACGGTACACTACAAACAAAACAAAATTATCCAAACACAACAGCCCTAATGCTAATATGGGCTTATCACAAATACTATTCTAATGTAATCTTCATGCATGGTAAAAACAGCAGGCTCCTTCTCCAGACTGTGGCTGCTCACGCTGTATTGATCCGGGGCTCATATCTGGTGCCACTTTGGAGACTTGTGTTAAGCCTTGCTATGAGACGTGTTAGTGGTGTGTGCTCCAGCTGCCGCGCATGCATCTTTATGTGGTCTGTTTTGTGTGAGTATACTTGTGTGTATGAGTGTGTGTACACACACGTGTGTTCAGGCTTGTTCTGTATTGCCCGTGCTGCTGGTGACAGAGTGAGCAGGCAGCCGAAGTGCTATTGATTTTTTTGCCCAGCCAAGCCAGAGAAAGATCTGTTTGGGTGAAACTGTGATTACCTCCCCTCTCCTCCTCTTACCTTTTCACTTGGCATACCAGTACTATCTAAGTGTCCAACAGCTCTGCCGTAATCGTTAGGCCGTAACAAAGTGATGCGTTTGTGTTCCCGTCTATTTCTAGACGTACCACACACATTTGGGACTTTTAGTGACTTATTAGAGCACTGAATCGTGCCATATTTGCCGCATGGAGGTGTGTGCTTGTGAGCACGCTCTCCAAAACAATAATATCAAAGGTTTGAAAAGATTTAGAAGTGAATCAGTTGCTTAGTTACTGGAGTGGGTTTCAGAAAGTTTGCATATGTCTCTAAATAGATGTGTATTCAGCAAGGAACACCATTCAACAAGGCCTTTTGATATGTTTTAAGCTGCTAATTATTGAAGCGAATGCGAGCTTAATTAACATTTACACATTGTAGTAGCATTTAAAATTAGGTTTAAAATTTAGAAAAGCAGATATTTGGAATTGCAAGGAAACACACTTTCCTTGCAATTCCAAATATCTGCTTTTCCAGTGTGTTGCAGTGTGTACAGTATTCTGTTCTAAATTATCTTATTTATTTACTACAACCTGGCTGACAACGTTGTAATTTTTGTCACTACACATGCATAATTAGTCACTAGTCATTTCTTATTATTGTGAGTTAGTTTATTTGTCTAGATATTTTGCCAAAACTCTGAACTCAACTGTCGGTGTAATCCCTCATTCGTCCAGGCGTGTTCCATAGTAGAAAAAGCTTCAGTTGTAGTCATCTGGACTCAGTTTGAAAAAATAGACGTTTCGACTCTCATCCAAGAGTCATTGTCAATAACAGAATTTAGGTCGAGAACTCCGATATTAATACTGTTCTGTGGTAAGACCCGCCCATTGGGAGGAGCCTTCCTGAAGTAGAAAGAGTTGTTTGTTTCAACAGAAACTCCCCCCTTGTATCTACCGAGCTAGCCTATTCAGAATTTTAATGGCCTATTAGAATCCTCTTTGTCTTTGTGAGACCCTGGCTCAACCACCCTAACTCCTCTTTCAAACCATCTTTTCTCCCTGCTTAAAACCTTCACCTCACCGGCTTCAAACGAGTGATTAGAGGCTTCAAGATGGAGATGCACGGCGCTCTGTGCAGAAGAAATACAAGTTCAGGACCACAGAGCGCCGTGCATCTCCATCTTGAAGCCTCTAATCACTCGTTTGAAGCCGGTGAGGTGAAGGTTTTAAGCAGGGAGAAAAGATGGTTTGAAAGAGGAGTCAAGGAAGCTATTTTTGTTAAAAAAGAAAGACCTTCTTTAAACAGAAATGGAGGGCTAAGATTTAATCTTCCTGTTATTTATAATGGAATACTGAACCCCTGGAAAGGTAGAGGACCAGGACAAGGACATTTAGATGCTAATCAGGTACTCAGGGTGGTTGAGCCAGGGTCTCACAAAGACAAAGAGGATTCTAATAGCCCATTAAAATTCTGAATAGGCTAGCTCGGTAGATACAAGGGGGGAGTTTCTGTTGAAACAAACAACTCTTTCTACTTCAGGAAGGCTCCGCCCAATGGGCGGGTCTTACCACAGAACAGTATTAATATCGGAGTTCTCGATCTAAATTCTGTTATTGACAATGACTCTTGGATGAGAGTCGAAACGTCTATTTTTTCAAACTGAGTCCAGATGACTACAACTGAAGCTTTTTCTACTATCTGAACTCAACTCCAAAAAAATAAAACAATCAATATCCGTAGCCTATTTCTTATTATAACTTTTCAATATCCAACTCCAAAAAGATACTTCTTCCTCATTATAACATCATATTGCACCTTTAAAAAGTCCTCATCATCTCAAATTCTCCCTCACCCGCTCGGCGCAAACCAAACCGAGCACTGGACTAATACCCCGCAGCATATGCCCATGTTCCCGTCGCAGAGGTCGCAATGTCTGACATGCCCCATTTTCATTACCCGACCAAATCCCGCACTCATTACTACATTACTACATGTCTGTCCGATCCACTCCCGTCCCAGATCAGCGTGGTCGGCCCGGCCCGCACATCTGCCTCCCCCTGCGCCTCCTGTCTCTTGGCCCGCGCGAATGTAACAGACGCGTACACAAAAGCCAATCTGTGTTCCGCACTGAGATAAACAGATACATGATTAGTAGCAATTGAGACGAGGGAGTCTTAGTGTCACTCTAATGAGAGCGAGCAGGAGAAGGATTAAAGGTGCAACATTGCGTCGCAGAGATTATTCTTTATTTCTTTTATCGCCACATGCCTGATTGGATGCTTTTCTCGTTACTGGATTAAAGAGCATCTGGTTGGCTCAGTGTGGCCCACTCGAGCCCGCCACGCAAAGTCATGAGGGAAAAGAATCCATCGCCTTCTCATGTACTCGCTGCCACGTACATGGATGCCAGATAGGAGTCGATCAAATAAAGACGGACACGGGCCAAAATAAAATGAAATTGCTGCGTCCAGGGGGCCGTGTGGCGGAGTGGTAAAGATTTAGTATTGAGCGTGTGTGTGCATGTGTGTGCGTAAAAGAGCGAGAAAAACTCTTGAGTCAAATCTATTTCTGGTTGTATAATGAAAGGTGGACTGTGAAGGGCTTAGCTGGATAAGGTGCTGAGTACACAGGCAGAGGAGAGAGGGATGGAGGAAAAGGAGACGAGGAGGGAGCAATGAAAGGAAAGAGGCACTTGGCCACTTTGTGATTGATGTCATTTTGTTTTCCGCTTCTTCTTTTTTATGCTACCAAAAGTGCTAAGAGAGTTAATTTGACATAATTTGCACCAGGAATCACTGACAGTATGTGATTTTGTGAATTTCTATGTGCTTTGGTCATGTCGGAAGTTTCTATGAGGGACAAAGAATTAAAAATGTGTAGAGAAAGCAAGCAGAAATATTTGTGTCTATTTATTTAGCTAATAGTTTAGTTAATAGAAAAAAAAGTACAATTCAATGTAGCAAGAGTGACAATTAAACAATAAAAACCACTGTCTAATCAACGGTATACAATGTGCAATAAATCAACTTTTACAGTATTTTTTTGTTAAATTAATTATATTGTGAGATTTAAGGGAGAATGTGTACATAAATTAGATGAATTGATTATGATGGTAATGATGATGATTAGACTGATGCTTTATTGTAACATTTGGTAATTGGTTTCACTTTGACACTAATAGCTACATTATACTTTCCACTCTGGGATGGAACAGTCTTGTTGTATCCATGTTCAAGCCTTAACGCTCAAATCAAAACTACAACAACACTTTTTGCAGTTTATAAAACATGATGATCAACTGTTTAAATACAGAGCACATTTGTAACACGTTCTTCAGTCCGTCCACTTGCAAACCTGCACATTCTGATCCAGGTCCATTGACTAAAGACACAGAAGACTCATTTTATAGTCCGACTAAAGAAGGACTAAAAAGCACAGCGTAAAGACTTCTGGAGCCAAAACAGTGTCTGAACCAGGTTTAGATCCAAAGACTCCATTGTCCAAGTCTGAAACAGTTCTGGATTATTTTTGGTTGGATACATTATTTGTGTAATATACATATTTGCAGCTTAAAGCTCTCAAACCAGCAGAATCAGTGTGACGCTGTCCTTCAGGTCTCTGACTCACTCACAACAGACGTCTAAAAATGTTGTAGCATTTACTGTTGATGATGGGGAGATAATTCCTGTTTTGTTCATTGAAAATGGCCTTTTCTGATTCTGAAGTTTGTGAATCTGATTTTGTTCATATTTCAACCACAGAGTGTGCTTTTCTAGAAAATTGTTATAAGTTTTGTTCACACGGTTAGATTCTTCAAACATTCGGAATGTCAAAGTGAATAGCTTTGTTAAGAGTGCTATGGTCTCTGCCAGATTTATGAAAAGTTTCAGAAAATGTGCCAAAGCAATAGAAAAAAGAAAAACTAAATAGTTGTACAAATAGCTGGTAGGCAGAGTTCTGATCTCTTTCTGTGAAAACGTTTTTAAAAGAAATATTCTCCAGTGATTAGAATGCAATACTCCACATTTTGTCTCATAGTTTAAAGAGTAAAAAGTTTGTCTGTCAGTGTTGCAGAGTTCTCTGTGGCTCTTGTGGGTTTGGTGATTGTAGGAAAAAAAAGTAATCAGTTGCAGTTTGTGTATCCTTATTAAATAAGTTTATTTTGAAGTCACCAAGAACACGGCATGTTTTATTTGTCGGCCGAGTTTCTGTGCAGCAGTCTAAGGAGGGACTTTCTTTTATTAGAACATTTCTATGAAGACTGGCTCTATTTCTGTTTCATTAAATAGCACAAGATCCAGGCTGATGTTGAAAATTAAATATGTCTACAAAAATGTAAACTCCTCCTCCAGGCTCTGACCTACCTACCTCTACCTAATAAAGTCAGTCACATCTCTGTTAATGGGATTATGGAAAATTCGTGATGATGTAGAGATGATAAATATGTGTAATCTGCTCATCAGTTTTTGCGGAGGCTACGGATATTTAAATGCAATACTCAAAATATTTTTTCTGTACTGGGCGAGTCTTGTAACAATTTTTAATATAATTTCACTTGGAGGCCATGTGTTTAAGCACCTTATAATTTATTGTTAGACATTGGGACTAAATATTTGACATTTTATAAGGTATGATTGATGAATGACCTATCAATAATTCATCAATAATACCTTTGCGTTTGAACAATCACACACTTTTAGAAGCTGCTGTGAAAAAAATAATAATTCATTTTTGCTGAGAATACATTTTTTTGGGCCAGTTTATTTTGTATTTTTTATAATTTCATGTAAATATGCCTTGTAATAATATTTGAGATATTCACCATAAACCTGTTCAGATCACACGTCACATGTTTTCTATATTAGTATTATCCAATTCTGACCACATCGTCTACATTCTATTTTGGCACTGGTGGAAGGCAACACGCGTTCAGGTTTTGAAAGAAAGATGCCAAAAGACATATAATATTTATGAAAAATATCGATCAACTTTACCACCCAATAATTTCACTCCTGACCTGAATTTGGTCCAGTGCAGACCAGATAAACAACTCGGTACAAGTCCCCTGCTCTGATGTTAGATTAGACATTATACAGCCTGATAGAAACGCTAAATATTCATGATTATCTTGTGGGTTATTATAGTAAGCTCTGAACGGAAACTTAAATCACTATCGATATGAACAAACCTTCATCCAAATTGTCTTTGGGCCTCATTTGTCGTAATGCAAGCAAACCCAGAGGCATGTATGGCCTAATTGTGGTTATTGTATTTTCATTAGTGACTGACACAACATTCATACATCAAAGTGATAGTGTTGTTGATGATGTTGCTGCCGTAATAAGAGTTATATCAGCTCGCGAGCCTGTTTTTGTATATGCTGCCGCTCCTATTAATCAGCACCTATCACTTGTGGCTAATGGAGACGGATTATGAAGCTCAGAGAGACGTGGCGGTCCCAGGAGGCTGTGTTAGTCATAGTTAGAACGAGTCATTTTCTGCATGGCCACGAGAGCCACCGACTGTATGTGTATGAATGCCTGTGCGACCCCCACGACCCCCGCGACCCGCACGACCTGCACGACCCGCCCTTCACCCGCTCTCCCGGTGTGTTTGCGCGGCGCTGTTCACCTCATTTAGACCACTTTGTAACGCACATCCATCTTCCATCGTTTTGTTCAAGGCCAGGTTACGAGGTGAGACAGCGCAGAGACAACTTGTCCTGCGACGTTCCCTGGCCACTCTTAAGATGTTCTCTGAGGACGTTCTCTGAGGACGTTCTCTGAGGACGTTCTCTGAGGACGTTCTCTGAGGACGTTCTTTGAGGACGTTCTCTGTGGATGTTCTCTCAGGATGTTCTCTGAGGACGTTCTCTGTGGATGTTCTCTGAGGACGTTCTCTGTGGATGTTCTCTCAGGATGTTCTCTGAGGACGTTCTCTGAGGACGTTCTCTGAGGACGTTCTCTGTGGATGTTCTCTCAGGATGTTCTCTGAGGACGTTCTTTGAGGACGTTCTCTGTGGATGTTCTCTCAGGATGTTCTCTGAGGACGTTCTCTGTGGATGTTCTCTCAGGATGTTCTCTGAGGACGTTCTCTGTGGATGTTCTCTCAGGATGTTCTCTGAGGACGTTCTCTGTGGATGTTCTCTCAGGATGTTCTCTGAGGACGTTCTCTGTGGATGTTCTCTCAGGATGTTCTCTGAGGACGTTCTCTCAGGACGTTCTCTGTGGATGTTCTCTCAGGATGTTCTCTCAGGACGTTCTCTGTGGATGTTCTCTCAGGATGTTCTCTGAGGACGTTCTCTGTGGATGTTCTCTCAGGATGTTCTCTGAGGACGTTCTCTGTGGATGTTCTCTCAGGACGTTCTCTGTGGATGTTCTCTCAGGATGTTCTCTCAGGACGTTCTCTGTGGATGTTCTCTCAGGATGTTCTCTGAGGACGTTCTCTGTGGATGTTCTCTCAGGATGTTCTCTGAGGACGTTCTCTCAGGACGTTCTCTGTGGATGTTCTCTCAGGATGTTCTCTCAGGACGTTCTCTGTGGATGTTCTCTCAGGATGTTCTCTGAGGACGTTCTCTGTGGATGTTCTCTCAGGATGTTCTCTGAGGACGTTCTCTGTGGATGTTCTCTCAGGACGTTCTCTGTGGATGTTTTCTCAGGATGTTCTCTGAGGACGTTCTCTGTGGATGTTCTCTCAGGACGTTCTCTGTGGATGTTTTCTCAGGATGTTCTCTGAGGACGTTCTCTGTGGATGTTCTCTCAGGACGTTCTCTGTGGATGTTCTCTCAGGATGTTCTCTGTGGATGTTCTCTGAGGACGTTCATGATGGTCCTTTGCATGTGGCAGGGAGACCACCTCTGTCACCCCGTCACCTTTTTAAATATAGTGAAAGGCCTATAACCAATGAGGTCATCATCATAAACCAGGTAAAGCAGGTTCATCTCCTGGAGTTGAGTTCCTATGAAAGGTTTGCCCTGTATTTTGTTGGTTTTTTCGATGTTGAAAGACATATATGTACAACAGGACAGGAGAAAGTACTTGTGGTTTGAGGGTTTATTTATAGCATGTTTATGGTGACATTCTGCGTAAAGGTTTTGAGTTCAAGTCCCAGCTTTGAGCAAACAAAAATATATACATAACATTTATTAGAACAATTAAGCAATGTATTACATTTGATATTGCAAAAAAAGTTCTTTATAAAAATCACTATATTTAATGCTTTAACAGTTCTCAAACTGTTTGAAATAATTTTGCTTTGTAATTTTACACTTTTAAATGTTTACTTTTATACATTTATTTTAGTGTATTTTTTATGTGCTACTTTTTCTTCTTTTTGTTCCTGTATCTGTACTTTTACCTTACTGCCACCTCAGTTTTTGGCTAACAAATGTGTTTTTCACGCTCACATAGAGGAAGTTCAATCTTTAAACATGTCACACCTTATACTGTGCGTGTAAATTGGAACCAGACAAGTACATTTTATTTCTGTCAGGGAAGTCAGTAAATATGCTGAGTGTGTTCACGATGTGTAAACACTATTAAAACAGTTTTTGAATATGCGTGCATGGCCATCGCACGCATGACTCTCCCTAAACAAACACGACTTCACACACACCCTTTACGTTTACGGGGGACTGCAGTCCTCTGATATACCTTCATTCTCTGCGGGTGTATCGGCTTCATGCTAATACCCCTCTGCCACGTTCTCCCCATAAGTTTCCTAGCGTATCCGACTCCAGGTGTTAGAATTACCACTTCAAAAAACGAGCTCCAAAGTACTACGTCGCGTATGACAGGTGCAGTGTAAGTGGCAGTAATGGGCTGCACCGATAAGGCCGAGCACATACTGTAATCCTCTTGTTGCGAGGAGACGCACTCTTAAAGCAATTACTCTTTCATTAAGTATCACTCCACATGAAAATACTGTGCTTGTGGTACTGAGACAAAGACACACACAGGCCTCTTCGCATT
Organism: Eucyclogobius newberryi; assembly: GCF_026437365.1. NCBI lineage: Eukaryota > Metazoa > Chordata > Actinopteri > Gobiiformes > Gobiidae > Eucyclogobius > Eucyclogobius newberryi. The sequence goes on along the minus strand of NW_027316056.1, from coordinate 27,114,271 downwards.
CCTGCTCGTGTTGCCCAATGTCCACTTATGTTGAGAACGGACACTCGCAGCAACCGGGACAGAGTACACGCACAGTATGAGCACTTGTATATAAAAGCGTTTTGTTTTTTGTGGTTAACATTATTACTTGGGCAACAGCGCGTACGTCTTCATTTCTTTTGTATGTTAACTTTAATTGAATCGTGTCTCCTGTTTTTTTTTTCTCCGTCCTAGTTTTAAATCCGCAGCTTTACTTTTGTTTGTCTCAGTGTCTTGATTTTTTAAATTATCCTGGAGTGATTCAGCCGCTTCCAAAACAACTCTCTTATTCTGACTTGGACTCGATACCTTTTTTTGTCTTTTTCTTTTCCAGCGTGTGCTATTTGTAATAATGACACAATGGCAAATCACGCACAGTGCTTCACGACAATGGGGCTTGAGTGGTGAGCTCTACCGTACACGGATATAATGTTTAATCCCTCAATAAATGAAACTAAACCTTTTTATTTTGAGCGCAACGCAAGTCAAAAGTGCAGCGTGAACTCGATACGGTCCAACACTATTTCAGTCAGAAGTTTGTACACACTGTATGTTACACAAAACCAGAGTAAAAGGTTATCTGGCTGGTTAATACTTTGCAAGGTCAGTACACAAAGTTAGTTGGGTAAAAAGGAATAAAACAGTTGCGACAGCCAAATAACCGCTAGCTTTCTCCATCCTCTCGCTGCATGTATTGATTGCCAGTTGTCTTCTGGGTAGTCAGACTCGCTGATGACCTTTAAAATGTCTTCCTTATGTGTGTTGGCGCTGTGTGTGCGAGCGCGCCATTGCATCCGTGTCCCTCTGTGTCGCACCAGCCGCGTTGTCCGTCCGTCCCATCGATTAACTGCCACGTTTCCGAGAAGCGTCATTTTGGGCGCGTAAAGTTACCAAAACTGAATCGTACGCCTTGTCTCCGCGCATCAAATATGTTTAATCGTGAAAATAAAACCAAGTCGAATCGAAGAGTACCTGTCAAAACACATCTTCGCCGCGTGGCTCATCGTCCATGGGCTGTATGTGCGTGGCATGCATGGCTAGACGCGGATGCTAAACACGGCAAGAGGAGAAGGTTAAGTGGGAAGGTCGTCCGGAGTGGAGCAGCGGAGATATCCATCACAGAAACTAATACGTTTCCGTGGACACCCTGGCTATTTATTTTTATTTCTGAGGGGGAAAAAAGACAGTTTGTGCAGGTGAGCTGGCAACCTGCCTGAGGCCGAGCTGACACATCCTCTGCAGATATTTGGGGGAGAACACAGAGCGCACGAGTAAACAAACCGACCGGGAGAAGCAGATGAAGTGTTGTTTGCACGTTCTCCAGAGCCGAATCCTTTATTTTCTTAAATACGGGGTTGTCCGGTCAGACCAATATATTAAAAGCAATATGGACTTTGTTTACACGGAAGGCGAGAATCTAATGATGAAAATGTCAAGTGTTTTTGATAGACTCCTTTGTGGAACTAATTAGACGATCCATCACAAGTCAAGTAATTACACGTCAGTTGTTTATGGCACAATTTTAGCCGTCTAGATTAGATAAGCGGTGTTTACAGCCGATACAGCAGATCGCCAAAGATCTCAGTCAATGCTTTGTAACTGCATTACAATTGAATTTACTGTCACAAATTAAAATATTTAATCGTCCCCCAGTTATTTCCGTTTGCAAACATCAGTCTTTCTTCCCACAGCAAAAAGGCCCAGAGTTCAATTATCGCTGTGCATTTCTGTGTGTATAATTTCAGGAAATGATATTGTTGCAGCAGCTCATTGTACAAACACAACAAAATCCCATTAATGTTAAAATGCCTCTGGCAGGTTAAATGACTCATAGAACTGAAATACAGTTAAGTTTGATATATTCAAAACTTGCTAAAAATTATTAGAAATATGTATATTCCAGAATAGCTCATTTGTTGGGTTTATAATTTCACTTCCTGATTGCAATTGATGACATCACACAGGAAATTACCCAGCAAACAGAGAAAAAAAAATATATTAAAATAATAATAATTTAAAAATAAAGATATACGAGCACATTTATTTTGTGGAATTATGTTTAGAAAGTCAAGAAAGTAGTTTATTTTATGTAATTTATAAACTTTCTGTCCGTGATGTCCGCGTGATGTCACTTCCTGTCATTTTCTACACATTTTTCAACTTTTCTCCACAAATACCAGCTCGATTGGTGTAAAACTATAATTTATATGGTTTGAACACACCAAATAAAGTAAAAATTAGATAATCGTAAATACCAGTCATACGCAGCTTAACTTTGTGTTTTAACAGTCGAATTGCAGCAGGAACAATATGGTCTATAGTACACGTTAATTTAAAAACATTATAAAAAAAAAAAAATTACATAGATATCCAGCCTTCATCGTAGCTAAAATTGTGGACAAGCCAGGTCTGCTCACAATTCAAAATCATCATGCCGATCCAAGAATTGAACCCACAATGATCTCGCTGTGAAACCCCCAGCTCTACGCCAAGCTATCTTAGAGTAAGCGCCCCCACAAACCTTATTATTAGAATTCCCTCTCAGCCCGCCACACCTGTCCAAGTGAACTCGCGATTTGATGTAGTTTTTAAAATAGGTGAAAATGTCAGGCGCGCGAGATGTGGAACAATGTGTCACCCGTCGCCATGACTCCGTCTGTGCGTCCTCCCACAGCCGCTGTCGCAGAGCCTTCCCACCGCGTCTCTTCACCGCTCCTGTCCCCTCAGCCTCCGACACCTCTTATCATTATGGCTAACTCCTGCTATGACAAGCCACGCTCTTGATCTATTCCTATCTGCCGCGCCGACAAGTGTTACATGTGCGCCAACTGTTCCCGCGCACGCTCGCCCTCTTTGTGGCGGCGAAGGGATGACGGTAACGTTGCATGTACTTTTGCTGTTTTTTATTTTTTATTTTAACGGTTGGAGTGGTCAACATCTGTCTGGGTCACGCCGGTATTAAACATTCACTTTGCGGGCATATTTATGTGCCGTATTTTCTGGACTATAAGTTGCACCTTTTTTCATAGTTTTGGCCGGGGTGCAACTTATACTCTAGAGCGACTTATATGTGATATTATTCGTTATTTTCACACTGGCAACCACATGAGGGCGCTCTTGGCTCTAAGCGACGCAGAAGAAGAGTCAGCACTTCCTCTACCTCCGGAGTTTGTGGAGTTGTTTAGAAGTGGCACAGAGGAAGAAGAATTCAGTGGATTTGGGGTAATACTGATGCTTTGGTAAACTTGTTGTTCTTTATGCTATAGTTATTTGAATAACTGTTAATATATTATGTTAATATACCAGACACTTACCACAGTTTGTTGTCTATGCGTCATGTAATTGGAAGTGTTATGTTGGCATACGTACACCTCTTCATGCGACTTATACTCCGATATTTCAGCGTTGGCATCAGGTGTTATACCATTGATGTGTAAACGAAATGACAGGTATGTGACGTGTGATAATAAAACCTGTGAGTTACGCTATTCTACTGCAGGTGATAATGTAACTTAAATGTTAAAGGTGCACTATGACATTTGCCACTCTCCACAGAGATGCTATTGCTTTGCCTGGGATGCTTTGTAGTAACTGTCTGTTTTGATTCTCTGTGTCATTGTTCTGCGTTTTTAGTTGCGTGATCAAATGCATTTATAGATCTACTGTTTTGGAGCTGCAATGTGGAATAATGCGTAGTAAAAATGTTAAAAGACATAAAAAGGCATGTTTTGTGTATGGCATTAAACTAACTACATGTGTTGTCGTTGCTCTATGACTAACCTCTCCACAGATCTGACCTGTAACGTGTCCTGGTGTCGTCGCCTGCTTTGTCTCCTTGGAGAATTGTACTTCATTTACCTTTCTTCATAAATTAAGTACGTTTAATGCCATACTATGGAGCATTTTCAGGTAAAGCACTAACAACAAACAGGCAGACAACACAGTGCGTCATTAACTTGCGTATAATCGTTTAATGGATAGACATGATTCATTTCACTGTTAGCTCGAAAAACACCCCAAGAAATATCTGCTCATATTTGTTTTGGACGTGGGCGCAGAGGTCAATGCCAGCTCTTCGACAATATTCATAACACACCAGTAGAAATAGTTCCTGAGGTACTTTACGGCCTGTTCTTAATGATTATGTGAGCTGTATTGAGTTGGAGCAAGAATGACCTATAGCTTTTCCCAAGTAGCCAACGAAACTGCTGCGAGCTGTCTGGACTTCCACGCTCCAATCGATCAACCATACGGTGCCTGCAACTTCTCAATAAAGAAAAATAGTTTCTCACGTCGATATGGAGGACTAATAACAATTTGAGTGATGGATCTGGGTCGCTTTTCTTTGTTGTTTTTGTCATCGGTCACTAAGCTGTATCGCCGGGTGTTCTCTGACTCCGACGTGGGTGTGGTTCGGGACGACTCCGGAAGGCCGCTTACATTTACGTGGTTTCCCCTCCGGACCCATGCGGTGCCTGGCAAAAGTAGATTTCTTGCAGAGTTAGTGTACACCTGACGTATAAGTCTGATCTTTCTTGAATGTAGACATAAAGTACGGCTATCAAAGTCATATGATACAACTTTTTTCGGGTCTTATATTTGCCGGACTTGGGCAAACCAGATTTGCCAATGGAACAAGCATTTTTTTTACTCTCCCTATAAAAGTAAATAAATAAATCATCATTTGGGGTAATTTTGACAACTTTTGGCCACCTGCAGTACCTCAGTTGTCAATCTCGCTGGTCTACACAAGCTGAGCATGGGCAGATACTGTACTTTGCTCCTACAGATCTGTCAAATTAAGTACTTTCTACTACGCGACGCGCAGGAGCGTGTAACATTAGATTTAGCGTGTTTTGCATCGGTAGAACTCACGCTTCTAAGTGTGCCGCTTTAGTCACGGCAAAACGCGCTGGAGAAAATGTGGTACACGGGTTTAAAATGTGTATTTGTGATATAAAGGAGTTAGCGCTGCGCATAGCAGACAAGGAAACGGGCGCGTCTTCTCATGCTCTCCCGGGGCCGCGCGCAGGGACAGACCCACTTCGTCCCAGACTCGCGCAGGATTTTGACGAAAAATTGCTTCACACGCTCTTATCTTTTGACTCAATACCGCTTTTTATTTGTAATTTAATGCTATTTTGCCTTGTCGACGGTACTTTATAAAAAAAAAAAAAAAATCTAATAATTTATTTTATATATATTGTAGAAATCAATAATCTAAGTGCGGCGGATCCGTAAACCAAGTAATAAAATAACTGTGGCCTAAATACAAAATTAATGAATGAATAATCCACACGCAGGCTGTTTGTTTATGACATCTGTGGACAAAGGTCAATAGATTTGACCTGTGCAGCCTCCAGGAATGGGCCACACTTTGGGCCAAGCTTATATCATAATCAACTCCTGCACGGAAATACTCAGACAGTTTGTTGCCATGTTTGAGTTGCCATGTTTTTGTGCCTCGTGAAGAAAGTATTTGAATATCGAACAAAGGTGGCGTCCCATCACCTTCTTGAGCGCCGCACATCGTTATCTGCCCATAAATCCTGGATAGCTACACTTTCCCTAGCAGCGAGTCGGGGGCAAACGCTGTATGTGTTCAGCGCCGGTGGAAGCGATCACTCTCTTCTGTCTTTGCTGTAGTCTCTGAGGTGTCTTTAAACACTTCACTGTAATCTCCCCATAGACCTTGCTGTATTTGTTATCTTTTGGCATGTGTATGAGCTAATGCACCCCCCCTGTCTGCACCCACCACCAAAAGATACTGCGCTCCTCTTTTTTTGACCTCTCATGTACCCTTCCCTGCGGGCAAACGATCCAATCAGAGGATAAGCCTATTTCCAGACCCACCCCCTGGGACTCGCTGAGATCCAATTGGATAAGCGTTCGTTTCAGATTAGTATCAACTGGGGAAAGGGGACAGCTGGACCACACAGACAGACAACCATCACGAGGAAGATGCAAAGGCTCAACAAGAGGAATTAATTCACCCAGAGTTCGTTTACATCTAATTAGGGCATAATCAGCACCACTTCCTGGTCCACACCTGGGACACACGTCAGCGTTTGCTTGTTTTTGTGCGTCAATTGTTCATCCCTTTCTGGTTCTTCTAAAATGTTGATACATTTATTACTTATTTTCGAATTTGAATGAGTTTAGTGATAATAAAAGTAGTTTTGACTTTGTTTGTACTGAACGTTAAAAAGGAAAGATTAAGGAGACACAAGTTCGTTATGACATGAACTGCAAGAGAGATTTTAACATCCTAGGTTTATGAATAAATCGCATGTTAGTAAATGCTTGTAAATGCAATTGGATAGCCAGTCACCAAGTAAAAAGAAGATTCTAATGTCTTCAAATAACTAAGCAGCCTTGAAATCACAAAATCACAAAATCCTTCTGGTTTCATGGTGTGAAAATCATGATGCTAAATAATGATATACTGTATTTTCTGGACTATAAGTCGCACCGGAGTATAAGTCACCAGCCAAAAAATGCATAATAGAGATGAAAAAAACCCACATATAAGTCGCTCCATAGTATAAGTATACAAGTATAAATATAAAAGTATAAGTCGCACCCTGGCCAAAACTATGAAAAAACTTCTTATAGTCAGGAAAATATGGTAATTATAATGCTTATTATTATAAAGTGAACAAGTAAATCAAAACTTGTAAAACTCAAATCCTGGTTAACATTCTGAGTTCACGAGCCAGACTAAATCTTTTTGATTTGAACTTGCTCAGTATAAACATATTATATTCGTAAACATAGTGACATTTTAAGGCTCATTTACACCTGTCTTTTGGTCCTTAAGGAATAATTGTGTTCTGTGGAGCATCACTTGTTTGTTGTTTGGTGGATGTTAAAATTACTCCTCCTACAACTTGAGTGACTGGATGATGCGTGTCAGTATTATAAGGTCCTATTTCTGGATATTTGATCACATATGATATAAAAGTAAGTAAGTTATGCCCTTTTTCATCCATCTGTGCCATCTATAATTGGAAACATGCAGTGATTCCAAAGACCTTCTCTTTGGAATATTTGACTCTACAGACGTTGCCTGATCCTGAACTTCTCAATTCCTGCGTATATGAACATCAACATTGTGACTGAAAATGTAAAATAATTGAATAAGCAAACAGTATGCTGTGTCTGTTTATGCATGTTTACTGTGCGTTAGCCCTGCTGGCAGTCAGTCCCAGGCCCTTGTCTATGAATGCTGATTTTCACCTCTGTGACACTCAGATATGTATATTGTCTCAAATTGTACTCAAAACAACCGCAGGCATTTGAGTGGGCGGGAGTCCAAAAACTCTTTTGTTTCTGGTCCTGGATTGAAATAGAGGAATTCATTAGCTGCTGCATTAATATTGTATTGACATGAGCTAGTTATAGTTTTACCTCATTTATTATTGTTGCCTATGCTTGTTATCCATCTGCACACGGCAGTGTAGATTACATGCAAAAAAATAAAACAATGCACCCCTATATCCATGTTTGGTAATACATACCATCACTATTATGCAGATTTTGTTTCATGTGTTTCTAGCAAATGATTAAATCCTGATTTGAGGATTTTGTGATGATTTTTCCCCATTCAAAATATATGATCATTTGATTTGAATTGTGCTATTGCTATAACAACGTGAAACTGTTGCTAAATCCTTCAGATCAGTGAGGAATTGCCTTATGTCTGAAACCCATGGAAACCGCCAGTGATTCATGCTTAATTAATCTACTTAATCCTTAATTGTCAATGACTTTCTATAAAAGTCATATGGGATGTACTTTACGTTGAAAATCCTTTAGTTTCTTTAGTCAACAAACTATTTGATAGGAATTATAGGGATTCATAGTGACCACAGCAGAAAGGAGAAGGCAATAAGTGTCTTTGAAGAGAATTAGACATTTGGAAATTAACCGTGAGTTTATGCGTTTTATGTACAAAATGCTATTTACTACTTGCCCGTGCCACGCCCCCTTTTAGAACAATAGCAGGTTGATTTCCTTTCATGGATTTATCACGTCTTTTGTCAGCCAAGAAGTTCTTTAGTCAATAACTGCAAGGCCTACTTTTATTTTAAATGTTAGATATTTAAGTAATGATGAACACTACAACTCAGAGCACCAATAGAAACCTTGTCTTGGTAATACATTTATGTGTATCTTTCATTCTCACCTTGGTGGGATATGGACACACCCACTAGACTAGACCTGATGCATTTTGTTGCTCTACAAATAAACTTGCCTCGTCTTGCCTGGAACTAAAAAAAACAGCAGTCAAATACTGTATATAATATATCTCTGAGTCCAACAGTATGAAATCTAGTAATGAAAGTAACGCTAAAGTATTCTTGCAAAGTTTTGGTATTCATATTCAATCCTGAGCCAACCCAACTACTTTATTTCATATTTTGACCTTTCCTAAAAGGACATCAACATTTGACTATTGTAATTTGAATTGAGTTATCTCACTGAGACCATAAAAGCTACACCAAAGAAATGTTAATAACCGCCATGAGAAAATCTGACTTGTTCCATTGGTCCTGGTTTAAGCCCAGTTAAGTCCTCCTAACATAGTCCTGGTTTGGTTCTGCTCCTGTCCTGGTTCAGTTCAAGTTTTTGATGTGGTGTGTGTCCAAATGCACCCTTAGATGTCCTGCATGACAATCACTAAGTCACAATGTTAAGATCAAGCTTACTTCTATGTACATCATTTGCAGTACTGGTAGTTTATGTAAAAAAGAAGAAAAAACAAAAAACGTGGACAAACCATTATTGATTATTAAATGAAGTTCTTTTGACATTTCCACAGCGGTCCCTTTGGCCTGGAGAATTATAGCCTCATTACGTCACGGCCATATTGAAGCCCTCCATCAGGATTTTAATAACTCCTTTCATCGCAAATAAATGAACTCCGGGTTTGATGCGAGCCCGCCATTTTTTCCCCCCATGATGCAAAATCCATGTAATACCGGGGCGACTATCAGTGGGCAATGAAGATTTAGAAAGTGCCGAGCCAGGATATGTGCCTGCGTATAATTAGCAGTTCAGAGGGGCTTTTGATTAATTAATGTGCTTCAACTTGGCGTGCGAGAACCTTGAATTATTACAAACCCGCCGCAGTGAATAGCGATTTATGTTAAGAGTTTGCTGCTTCGGCGTAGTAACAGCAGTACTTGTAGTAGTGTGCGTGTCAGGAAACAAGGGAGATTCACGATAATGGAGCCAACACAGTCGCCTGTTCGTGTACGTCTATGATTTAGGAATATAGGTCAGATCAGGGCTCATTAGAGGTTCACACTAAGAGCCCGGGGTGTGCGGGGGAGAACCATAACAGAGAGCATGTTTATGGATGAGATGAGCGAACAGGAGCCAGGGTTGGCAAAGGCGGGGTACTGTCCAAGCGAGCACGACTCACGCAAATGCAACTTTGGTTAAATTAATGACGACGTGATACAGCTGGGGTTGCGCTGGTTAATAAATAAAGCCTAATGTGTAAGAGCCTCTGAGGGGATTTTCTACTTCAGAAGGATAGGGGAAAGACACGAAGAGAAGAGGATTAAATGACTTAAATCCTGGACTTTTTTGGCTATTAAAAGTAATTACGGGTGTGTTAATTAGAATAGTATGCATGGAAATCAATTAATCTGAGGCGTTATGTTTACAAAAGGCCGGCAATGTGTGCAAAAATAAAGTAAAAAACAGTCAAATCTGCTTTATTGAAAAGTAAAGCAGTTTCACCTGAACCCAATATTCTTCAAAATCAGGACAGACTATTATCAGGAGGTTCCACAGATTGAGAACGACTCCTGGATGAGAGTCGAAACCTCTTGTTTTTCTGAAAGAGTGTTGGAATGACTACAACTGAAGCTTTTTCTAGAATGGAACGCTACAGGGTGAATGAGGGATTACAGAGACTTTAAAGTTACACCGCATAACTTTTCACCTAGGAATGTGGGTTATATCGAGTTGTTGTTGTTGTTGTTTGGGCTTCTCTGCTAAAAAACTGCCCTTTGCCACGAGCGCTCCGCTGGTGAGGAAGAGTCATGTGACAAGAAACGACCTACTTTACGGCCCTCCCCCAACAGCTCTTTTACCTGACGCACAGGTAAACACACATGCTGTTTTTTGCATTTTTACCATTTTGTCATGGCTGAAGGATGCAGTAAAGTACATCACATTTAGGTACAGGTTAGACATTACTTGCGATCTCAAAATGTCTCTGATTACACATTTTCAGAATCACAAACTCTTGTATGCTGCAAAGCGCCACAGCCCGAAGACAACTGCAACTGTAGACTACAACTGTTCTTCGATCTCTCCAGCGCCTTCAACACTATCCAGCCGCTGCTCCTGAGGGACAAGCTGGAGACGGCTGGTGTGGAGTATGACCTGCAGAGTGGCTCCTGGACTACCTCACGGACCGACCCCAGTTTGTGAGAGCCCGGAACTGTGTGTCTGACACTCGGACCTGCAGTGTGGGGGCGCCCCAGGGCACTGTCCTCGTGCCCTTTCTCTTCACCCTTAACACTGCAGACTTCAGACACGACACGGACAGCTGTGTCCTGCAGAAGTTCTCTGACGACTCTGCCATCATCGGACTCATCACGGACGACGATGATGCGGAGTACAGGGGACTGGCGCAGGACTTTGTGGACTGGTGTCAGCGGAACCACCTCCTCATCAACGCGGGGAAGACCAAGGAGATGATGGTGGATTTCTGCAGACGCCACCCCACTGCCCCCTCACCAGTGAACATCCAGGGAAGGGACATTGAGAGAGTGGACTCATACAAGTACCTGGGTGTTCATCTGAACCACAAACTGGACTGGACTCATAACACAGACGCACTGTACAGGAAGAGCCAGAGTCGGCTCTACGTCCTGAGGAGACTCAGGTCTTTTGGAGTGACAGGGCCACTCCTGAAGACCTTCTCTGACTCTGTGGTGGCATCAGCCCTCCTGTATGGTGTGGCCTGCTGGAGCAGCAGCATCACAGAGAGGGAGAGGAGGAGGCTGGACAAAGTCATCAAGAAGTCCTGCTCCGTCCTGGGCTGTGCTCTGGACTCGGTGCAGGAGGTGGGGGACAGAAGGGTCCTGGCTAGATTCACATCTATGCTGGACCATGAGTCTCACCCCCTGCAGGACACTCTGTCCACTCTGGAGAGCAGCTTCAGTGAGAGACTGATCCTCCCTCGCTGTGTGAAGGAAAGGTTTCGCAGGTCTTTCCTTCCTGCTGCTGTCAGACTTTATAACAAACACTGTTAGTCCTGAACACTCGCAATACTGACCTAACCATGTGCAATTCTGTCATATGTGCAATTACTGTCGTGATTCATGTGCAATTACTGTGAAATTTATGTGCAATCCATGTGCCGTCGTAACACATATTCATGTGCAATTACTGTCGTGATCACATGCAATGGTATTTATTTATTTATTTTTTCTATCTTCCTGCGTTGCATCAATGAAATTTCCCCATGTGGGACAATAAAGGAATATCTTATTTTGTCTTAACTACCATAACGGCCGTGGTCTTGCACGCAACAAAGATGGATATAAAAATAATATTTTGAACTAGAAATACAAGTCCAGTTACAAAATTCACTGTATTTTTCTGGCATAAACGGTACTACAATAAAAAGTCAAAGAACTGGAGTGTGTATGCTTTGAAGGAGGCCAAGACGTAGTTACATTCCTGATTAATCTCAATCTTATCATTTAAATTTCCTGCAGCATTTTAGAATCTTTGTTTGTGTCGAGTTTAGTTTCTAACATCTTAAGTTTGTTCCTCTTTTGTTTCTTTTTGGCCAAGGCGATGCCAATCACTCTGCCCCTCAAAACTGCCTTAGCTGCAGAGAATGTGTGGAGAAATGTCACTGATAAAAAAAAAAAATCTTTTACAAATTGAGGGTCATTGAGTATTTTCTTTTGTTTCTGTTCCAGACCTACAGTGATGTAAATAAGGGCATTATCTTTTGTACCTATGTCAACCTCTCTTTTCTATTATAAATCTACATGGGTTGGAAAAGATCATCAAATCATTTTTTTTTTGTAAGGCCCAAAATCACAACAACAGCTGCCTCTGAGGGCCACAGGGAGAAATGAATCAACAATGTCTGTGGTGGCGATGAAGTCAGACAATGTCTGTGGTGGCGATGAAGTCAGACAATGTCTGTGGTGGCGATGAAGTCAGACAATGTCTGTGGTGGCGAGGGACGATGTACCAGGGTCCTCTGTCCTTAGACTCTCCTTCTCGGCCAGGAAAAACTACAACAAAAAAAAACTTCTTTGGGAAAAAAGCGTAGAAACCTGGAGGAGTTCCAGTGAAGGAGAGATCCGACTCTCACAGACGGACAGACGGACACGAGGGAGACTGGAGCTGGACCCACTCTTCAGGCAGATGAGGGACCGACTGAGGCGAACTGGACTCACTCTTCAGGCAGATGAGGGACCGACTGAGTCGAGCTGGACCCACTCTTCAGGCAGATGAGGGACCGACTGAGTCGAACTGGACCCACTCTTCAGGCAGATGAGGGACCGTCGGAGGCGAACTGGACCCACTCTTCAGGCAGATGAGGGACCGACTGAGGCGAACTGGACCCACTCTTCAGGCAGATGAGGGACCGTCTGAGTCGAGCTGGACCCACTCTTCAGGCAGATGAGGGACAGTCGGAGGCGAACTGGACCCACTCTTCAGGCAGATGAGGGACCGTCCACACAGGGCAGGGACCACTTCACCAGGAGAGGGGCATCTGGGTCCACAGGTCCTCAGGAGTGAGAGAAAGAAAAAGAAGGCGGTGAACAGTTTGCAAGTGGAATTAAAAAATAAATATTGTTTGATAGCATAAGTAGTCAGAAGAAGAGGATAGTGCTCAAGCTGTCATACTTCCCACAGCATAGTTACTCCTAGGGCAGCGTAGCTAAAGCTGTGGGTTTATGTTTCTGTTCCTAACTAGTCTGACCATAAGCGATTTCGAAGAGGAACGTTTTAAGCCTGGACTTAAATGAAGAGACTGTGTCAGCATATTTAACATGGGTCGGGAGCTGATTCCATAACACAGGAGCTTGGTAGCTAAACGCTCTACCTCCTACAGTACTTTTAGAGACTCTTGGGACCACCAGAAGGCCGGCATTCTGAGAGCAAAGAGCTCTGTTTGGATGATATGGTTCTATAGCATCTTTGAGGTAGGATGGGGCCATGTCATTTATGGCTTTGTAGGTCAAGAGTAGAATTTTAAATTTGATTCTAAACTCGACGGGGAGCCAGTGAAGAGACTTCAGCACTGGCGTAATGTGCTCTCTTCTTTTTGTTCCTGTTAGTAATCTTGCTGCTGCATTTTGAACCAGTTGAAAGCTTTTTATGGAGCTTTTAGGACACGCTGCAAGCAGGGAGTTACAGTAGTCTAATCTAGTCGTTACAAATGCATGGATAAGTTTTTCGGCATCACTTTTAGGCAGGATTCTTCTGATTTTGGTTATGTTGCGCAAATGGAAATAGGCTGTTTTACAAGCTTGATTTATATGAGCTTTAAATGAGAGCTCCTGGTCAAATAAGACTCCAAGATTTCTTACAGTAGAACTAGAGGCTACACTGACATTGTCCAGTGTGGCTATCTGCTCAGATAGACCGTCTCGTAGATGTTTAGGGCCAAGCACAATGACCTCGGTTTTTTCAGGGTTTAGAAGCAGGTAGTTTAGTGTCATCCAGGTTTTTATCTCCTTCACACAAGTACTAAGTCTGTCTACTTGATCGCTCTGATCAGGTTTCATTGATAAATACAGCTGAGTGTCATATGCATAGCAGTGGAAGTTAATGCCATGCTTTCTGATAATGTTGCCTAATGGCAGCATATAAAGAGTAGACAGAATTGGACCGAGTACCGAACCCTGTGGCACACCGTAAATTACTTTAGAGCATGGTGAGGAGCTCTGGTTTACATTAACAAATTGGTACCTATCAGATAGATAGGATTTAAACCAGCTGAGGGCTGTTCCTCCAACACCTACATCACATTCTAACCTCTGCAGTAGAATGTTGTGGTCGATGGTGTCAAACGCTGCGGTGAGGTCCAACAGGACCAGGATTGAGACCAGTCCATCGTCTGCAGCTAATAACAAATCATTTGTGACTTTAACTAGTGCAGTTTCAGTGCTGTGGTGGGCTCTGAACCCTGACTGGAAAACTTCAAATAAGTTATTGTCCTGCAGGTGGCGACAAAGCTGTTTTACTACAACTTTTTCAAGGATTTTAGAGACGAAGGGAAGATTTGAAATAGGTCTGTAGTTTACCAATAGGTCGGGATCTAGATTAGGATTTTTCAGAAGAGGTTTAATGACTGCATGTTCCATATTATTATGTATTCATTATTAGAAAATAGAACTTAATCTTGTGCTGGTGTGGGCTGATGAATCACTGTGGTGAGCCCGGTTAGAACTCAAATGAAGAGTTGCTGTTTAATTGAAGGTAGTTTAATGATGGCTTGAATGAATTCTTTACAGTTTGAATGCCAGAGGATAAATTAATGTGTGTGTGGTCCTAAACAGACCAATGAAAACCTGAATATATATGTAATTACATCGCAAGCACTGCACTGACTGTCTGCAGATTAACAAAGAGGGCTACGCTGTAAACAATAACAATCAAAGGACGTATTAATAGTGCACCGACATTGGGTCACTTTAGGGCGTTCACGTGATGGACGCATCCATCAATTAAGCTCAAAACGGGTATAAATCACTAAAATAAATATCCAAATTCATTGCAAACACTTATGTTACGCACACACTGCTTGACTGGGGAGGCAAACAAACCGCTAATTTAAACTTTATACTTAAATAAACTCCGCCCCTGAAAGAGCCAGCATGACAGTCTCACATGGAGCCATTTTAACATTTATAGATTTACCATTTTGGGAGTTTGGGTCAGCTAATATCTGCGGAATATCCAAGATCAAGGGTTCCCTCAGAGTGGTTTGCAATCAGATCTATAACTTTGGTATGGAAAGTGAGGTTCCTAACGCAGCACATACACTAACTAATACATGTTTTAACACATTTTTGTTGGACTTATTCCAGGATACGCCATAAAAGTACTGAGAAACAAATAGTTGTCAATATCGCCTACTCCTACAGGCAACACAGTGCATTGACACAAGCAAGCAGCACCGACCAGAAAAGTTGCCCTTAATTGAACAAGACCCAGGCTCAAAGCAAACTACTGTGAGACTTCTGGCAAAATCTAGGTATATTATGTATCATATTTTGCATCCATGTCTCCAAAACTAAACCTTTGCCTATTCAATTATAGCACACCCATATGGGCACAATGTGGTATCGCTATATGGTATGTTTTTTCCATTATTCATCCCCTGTCTTTATTCCCCTGTCTGGCCTGCTGTGCACTCCCGGTCTGTCAGCTCTCCACAGAGACAGCAGGAGGTGAAAAGGGATTTGGCACAAAAAGAAGGAAAGAGCCGGCGAGATGGCTGCTGATGGCTCTCAGGATGTAGATACAATTTCAATATCAAGATGGGATAGCATTTCAATAATAGAATTCGTCCGCACTTCTCTTCCTCTGAGGGAGCGGCGCTGTCAGCTCCTGTTTTCTCAGGGATGGGTTAAACAGGGGGCTAATCCATCTCACACCCCGCAGACACACGCACACACACACACACACACACACACACACACACACACACACACAGAAAGACGGTGACAGACCCTGACTTCATGTAGCCTCTCTCACGCTTGGAAATTCAGATGAAGATGCCAACAGCTCAGAAAGCACACTCGTTCTCCACAGAGAGTTTGTCATGATTGTTTGTTCAGTGAATGAGAATGACACTGGGGTTGTGTGGACGGACTCAAACAGAGTGTTTTGTCAAACATCTCTTTGCAAATGTAGTGCTTTGGACCGTTTCTGAGTGGATGCTGACTTAGCGGACATATGAGATCATTATTTTATATGTTGTACATTTTAAATTGAAATATAAAGGTAAGGTAAGGTAACTTTATTTGTACCCGAGGGTAGATTTGGTTGCAGGTAAAAAGAGTGGGCTGCTCACACACACATAGACAACATTAATTAATTGACAGAAAACGGACAGTGACACAACAGAGACGACTAGTGCTCCAGACATAGAGACATGGATAAAAAGTATACAAACAGTTAATAGTGTCAGAATACAGCGGATAAAATACAGAGTAAAAGCCATCATAGATACAAAAAAGAATAAATAGATTAATAGGTTAAGAGGGATGTGCAGTCTGGCTATTTAGTATTTTAATAGCTGAGGGAACAAAACTGCCCCTGTATCTCTTCGTTTTGCACAGAGGCATTATGTACCTGCGGCCTGATGGAAGAAGCTGAAATTCAGCATTTAGTGGATGGGATCCGTCTTCTAAGATGGACCCAACGAGCCTCTGTAGCTGTCTAGTGAGGAGGGATTCTGGGTTCAGCTGTGGCTCTCCAATCAGCCTACTAGCCCACCTGACAATTTGGTTAAGGGAGTTCTTATTTTTTAAGGGTAGGTTGCTGAACCAAGACACCATGCTGAAGGAGATGACGATTCAATGAAGCAGCGGTAGAATATATATTGATGTAAAACAATAAATAAAAGAAAGAAGTCCACTTGCCCCCATCAAAGTCCTGCTTTGCTGGACTGTGCTGATGGTCCTGACAATAGAGTGCTACACTTCAACATTTTTTAGATGTTTTTTTTTCATCAGTGCCAATATGGCTCTGCGACATGGCCAAATCACTGTGAAAGAAAAACATTTGGAGCACTGGAAAGAAAAGAGCAGAGAGTGAGTATCAGGGATTGATGAAAATGAGAATTGTCGGACCAGTGCCCTCTTGAATGCAGGAAATAAAAGACTCAATTGTACACGAATAACCCTAAATACAAAATCAAGTCGGGAAACGAGAAGGGAAAACAACAATCTCGTAAGTCAATTTCAGAATCAGAATCAGAAAAAGGTTTATTGCCATTGTCAGTGAACACAATTCACAGGCTAGGAACTTGCTTTGGTGATTTGGTGCAACATACAACAATGCACAATAATAAAAGAAAGCTATATCAAATAAGACATGCATTAAATAAAAGCAATATAAATGTACTAATAAGATGAAATAGACTTAGTGTGTATAGAAAATCATATAGTTTTAGGCCAGTCCATTCCAGTAGAACTGTGGTACATGTCTTCCTTTCCTTCTCCGTCCTCTACTGCACCTTCCATCTTCCCTCTGGGGCTGAAAAAAAAGATGCAAAATCTTAGTGGAATTTTCCTGGTTAAATAAAGGTAAATACAGAAATAAATAAAAAATATTGCAATATTGCACCTTCCATCTAAAGTTTTTGCATGCTCCAGGTCTCACTATGTGTCCAAAGTAACAACAGCTTACCTTTTTGGATTGACTCAGCAGGACATTTTTGATCTGTATTTGACTGGATTAAGCATTCTCACGTAAATGCTTGTATTTGGTCAAATTATTTCATAAGGATGACATTTCGGGCTCATAAAGTAATGTGTATTATATAAAGGTTGAATTCATGAAAGACCCACACATGCCTCATAAAGCATATTTGCAGTTCAACCATTGTAACTCCTTCAAAGAAAACATGGCGATTCATATTGGTCCACATTTGTGAAGAACATAACTTAGATAACGTGCTATTGAAAAAATAAATAGAAACACTGAAGAATCTTACGGACAGCTCAGTGTTATCTTGGCCTGCATCATCACAAGTATAATACCCCCTAATAGGGCTGCACAGTATATCGAATAAATATTGTCATTTGCAAAATTGGAGCTTGCGATATGTGTATCGCAAAGTTTATTTTATGTATTAATCATGCATTTGTTGCATGCACAGGCTTTTTTTGACATTGAACCAATCAGACGCAATCTTAAACGTGCACCACAGAAGCAGTGTCACATACTCACAGCACCAGAGGAAACACAAGACTTGTTGAAGCGAGTGACAGACAACTCGGAACTCACATCAAAAGCATTGCACGTCCGAAATATGGGACTACTACTAAGAAAAAAGACACGCTGTTGCGCTATCATAGCTCCCTTCTAACTTAGCATGCTGCTTACTCGGATCCAATGTCACAGAAACAAACCGTGTTTCCTGTGATGACGAACAAGGCTAGAGAGGGAAGTTATTACTGTGCGCTCGCTGCAACATTCATACAAGAGAGGTCAGGAGATTGCTCAGTGTAATCAAAGTTTCAGACATAAAGTGTCACATTTTTCCTTTGCCTGTTTGTGCTGCACATGAAGAAAAGAGCGTGAACAGCAATGCTTTGAAATCAGCTATGTAAAATGTAACACTGTGAAAGAAGTATGAAGTATGGCTACACCTTTCAATTCCCGATCCCGTCAGCTCTCAGAAGCTTGGCAGGACAGGGCCTGGATAGTATTGTATGGTTGACCGCTGGAACACCAGGGGCCACAGTGGGGCCAGTGGGGCGCTAGAGGAAATGCTGTTGTGTCCTTTGGCAAGACACTTCACCCACATTACCTAGTAAAGCACTTTGAGTGCCTTGAAGGTAGAACAATGCCACGTAAATGCATTGTAATAATAATAATGAAAATTATATAATATGTAAAGATCCTAGAAATTTGAAACTGGATTAAAATAATCTTTCAGGAGACATTTCCTCTCCCAAGCTAAAACCCTGTTAAAATTCTCTCCCCAGGCTTAAGCTGCTAGCTAAGCTAAGCTATGACAAAAGACAATCCAAAGAGGAATCAAGGAGGCTCACTTGACTATATTTGGATGCGACTTTTTGAAAATATTCAATTCTACAAAACATTTTTGGATCAAGAACAATCTTTGAATATGCCTAATCTGTAGATCAGTGCAAATGTCTATTTTGTACATTGGCTTTGAGGTACAACAGTATGTCATACAAGTATGTTTTAAAATAAGATTTAACAGAATTTAATGCTGATTTACCCTTTAAAAATGCAGACACCGAAAAAAGATCAGGAACCAGCATCAAAAAGCAGGTATCATTAAAACTTCACAGAACCCAGCCCATTTTGCATATCATAAGAATATGTCAATTAGATGCAAGTTGTCAGTGATATTTTTTCTTTTGCATTGTAACATGCTTATCCCAGTCTTCTTGTTAGAAAACGTTGTCCACTGATTTGGCATAATATGCCAAATAGACTTCACTCTTAATGTTCTGCCTCCACTTACCCAGTGCTTTGAAATCAATATTACACTTCCATGCCATACTATGAGTTGTAGTAATTTTGCCATTTTGGCGTTCTCCGACCTGCCCCAGCCGGTCCCACTGCATGAAATCTATTTTGCAATACAGCTTAATTTGGACTAGGGTTATGAGTCACTCTGAAAAAGCTTTTAACTGGCGACAACATGTAGAATCTGCACCTGAGAAATTATTCATTTTAACAAATTAATCAACCTACTACAACTAATTATCTTTAAAAAATTAACTGAGAGTTTTCCCACAGGATCTCATCTCTGCTGTTTGCAGACGATGTTGTCCTGATGGCTCCATCAAACCCGGACCTGCAACATGCACTGGGACGGTTTACAGCCGAGTGTGAAGCGGCTGGGATGAGAACCAGTACCTCCAAATCCGAGGCCATGGTTCTCAACTGGAAAAAGGTGGCTTGCCCTCTCCAGGTGGGTGGAGAGTCCTTGCCCCAAGTGGAGGAGTTCTATCTACGTTCTGCCCTCACCTATGGTCATGAGCTTTGGGTAATGACCGAAAGGACAAGATCGCAGATACAAGCGGTCCAAATGAGTTTCCTCCGCACGGTGGCTGGGCGCTCCCTTAGAGATAGGGTGAGAAGTTCAGTCACACATGAAGCGCTCAGAGTAGAGCCGCTGCTCCTCCAGGTCGTGGAGGTGTTGGAGGAAGTGTCTGGAGAGAATTATGTCTGTGAGTCCCTGTTTAGACTGCTGCCCTCGGATAAGCGGAAGAAGATGGATGGATGGGAGTTTGTGTCTTTCCTTGGCGTTCCCACTCTCTCCCACCCACTCGCTCGCTATCATCGCAGTGCAGAGGCAGATGTGGAGAAAAGCAGACACAGGTAAATTAGATCACACAGAGAAATCATGAACAGTGATGACTGCACAGTTCTCTACATGTTAAGCTGCGAAAAGCTGCGCGTTTGATTACAATCTGACTCAAATGCACGAAGAAATGAGTCTAATGGAACTGAACTTTAGACACCAAACTAAATCTTTTATCTATTATGAGTAGTGGAAGTTGCCTCACTCTTTTCATCCTCAGATCTTATTGTACTACAAAAATTAAAATCATCAACCGCAAAGAAAAGGCACACCAAAAAATATAGTTTCTTCTTTCGTTTATTGATCTATAAATCAATATAATAATTATTTTTGACAGGCCTAACTTTGCGGTAAAATCTCCTCCAGAGTAATTTGCATGTTCGCTTTGAATTTTGTGCCGGATTTATCAAGGTTTGAGAGCGAGAATGTTATTTTATGCAACGTCATTTGAAAAGATGTGCTTAAAATATGTTGAGAATTTGAAGCCAACCTACAATTGCATTGCCCTTGTTTGTCCTTGTATCTCTCCTGTCCATTGTTTTCAATAGCCAAGAACTGCATTCAACTGAAGCGTAACATTCCACCTTTCTGCATTGTCCTTTTAGTTCCAAATCTCCATCGCACTGCTGCCTTTGGCCTTGACAGTCCCAAAATAGTAAGTGTATTTTGTGTATGCACGTGTATTTAAAAGTGAAGATGGTTAAGGGCAGAAGGAAAATGAGGACATATGGCGGTGAATTCCCAGTGAAGCCACCTAAAACACTGCAGGATACGGAGCATAAATCACCCAGATTGCTGAAACAGGATAACGCTGCACTTACGTTTATGGCACCGCGGGTATGTGTGGATCTCAATAAAACAGTATGTAAATCTTGTTTGAATATGTAAAAAGAGGAAGCATATGTACAATTGTCCACAAAGGAACATGAAAGCTCATTTTCGCTGCCATAGTTTGAAATCATTACACAATTTCTAGCTGTGCTTGATCACAGTGCCAATAATAAATCAGTCTGGATTTGCCATGTTATTTATCCTATTTATTTATTATCTTATTACCATGTTAATATTTGTTCTTGTACATTTTGCTTCTGTTATTTTTTCCTCCAAAAATAGTATAATTCCCCAAAAACACCACTCCAAACACATATATTACACATGATGGCACCAGCATCGCCTTCAGCAACTGTACACGAGCGGACTGGCCTCGGATCAAACCCTCTGACGTCTTGAGAAGTGGAGCAGTCTTGGTTGGGTAATGTCTTTAAAATTTGGCACGTTGGGGTAAATCCTTGGAGTGAAAGGAAGTGGGAAAATCGATTTGCGGTTCAAGAAGATGCTCCTTTTAGAGCTACTCTGGGCCTGTTCTGGTCAGTCAGCCATGATCACCCTCTTCATTTGCATTTGTGTGGCCGGTACACTCAGAATTACATCATAAGCGCTGCCTTGTTGTTCTTATTCCTATGGGGACATGTGGGCGATTTGCATACACCATGTTGGAGCTGCTTGGCCCACAGCTCGCGTTCCCTCCCTCTCCTCGGAGTCTTTTTCAGGTTCAGCGCAGGTTCTGCTATCACTCTAAGCATATGGTGAGAGCATCAGTTAAATTGCTGCTGTTTCAGCGCGGCTTGTCGTGTGCACAAATCACACACTCACGTAGTTTGGCTGGCCTCTGCACACACCCAAACAAAGCCATATGGCCTTCTCTTTCTTCAATTACTGTTGCTAACCCCTGCAAGCCTGAAGGACGAGCACCAGCACCTGTTTGTGGAGCGTGCAGAGGCGGGGAAAGTAGACGAAATTAGTACACAAGTGAAAGTAGTATTTTAAAGCAGTATTGAGTCTTGAGGAAGGTTGTGGTTTTATTTATGCAATTAGAGCAGTGGTGGAAGAAGTACTACATTTGGTTATTTAAGTAAAAGTATAGACACGGGAGGCAAAATACTCAAGTAAAGTAAAAGTATCTCATTAAAATAGATAATAAATGCATTAAAAGACAACTTTAATAGTAAAAAGTGGAAGTGTTTCACACAGATTTTGACTATGAAGGTGTGAAAGTGAATGAGCTTGATTATTGCTCATCAGAAGCATTTTCCTAGTAATTTATAGTCTCATTTTGTTTGCTCAAAGCCAGGACTTGGCAGTCTCCATAACGGACTAAAAATAAAGCTCTCAGTCTTTTCAGCAAGTCTGAAACGGTAAGACCATAACAAAAAAGACTTTTACTTTTCAGTCCAGTTCAAAAATAGTAAAAAGTAGAAAGTAAAAAAAAGTATCTACTGTTTACTTTAATTTACTTAAGCTTAAAGTAAAGATGCCTATTGTATTTAATTAATTGTAATACTTTTACTTTTATAGTTTTTTTTACTTTCCACCACTGTCTTAGAGCCTCCTTCAAAGGTCCTAATATTATTCATATATATTATTCATATGTATTATTCAGGCTATTTTTGAGAAGTCTTTGTATTGCACGTTGCGTGACATAAACAAAGGCATGGATAAAAGTCATTCAGCTCTGGATTTTGTGCATACGAAACAACTGCAGAGGGGGCAAAGTGCTTTAAATTAGCTTTCTATAGTATAAACTAGAAATCTGGTGAAGATAGACATTTTGCTTTGCCACACCATGCAGTGCAAGATTGCTCAAACATTTAAAAAAAAAAGACAAAGACAGAAAAAAACTAAACTAATGTAAGTTTTTACTGAGGAAACATCATTGGTCAAACACTCAAAAAGCCCGTTCAACACAATTTCGACCCTTAAAAGAATCAGTGTATTCTCCTATAAAATTTGATATAAGAAATCATTCAGAAGTAAAATATAAAACCAAATACAGCAAATAAGTAATGAACGTAAACAGGCAGACGGCGCACCTTTCTTATTCCGTTGCAGCTAAAGTGCAGTGGCTAATTCACACGTCTGAGGTCAGCCACTTTTCCCACATCTCCGCCTGCCCCCTGTCCAAAGCCACTTACTCCCCACCAGCAGCTATATAGGATGACCGGATTAAATTAAATTATATCCGATTAAATTAAATTCTGCATCTTATCAGCTACACCGTGCTGCCGATGCATTTTTCAGAAGTATGGATCCATTCCTTGCTTGTGCGCTTTTTAGCTTCCCCTATCCCTCAAGTGTACATCGTGTGTGTGTGTGTGTGTCTGTGTGTGTGTGTGTGGGGAGGTGTGTTTAGTAGGGACATGGCTGGAGATGTTTCCTTTCCTCCTGCCCATTAGAAAGGGCTCATATAACCAGCCTGTGCGCCTAGGAGAGAAACACACTCTATAAATACACACCACTTAAGGGGCTAGGGGGGACCTGGTTGCTCTGCGCACACGTACACACACCCGTTGCCTCGTAGCCGTATACTTCAGGACTTCTATTAGGCCTTCAAATGGATGTTTATGCTAGAAACAGGGCACCAAAACTCTAGGTTAGAGAAACGGCAAGGTCAAAAACTTTCAGAAGAAAATAATGTACATTTGCCGCTTCATTGTTCCGTGGAGACGATTTGCGTTGAAAGGGTTTTGCAGTATATATGTTGCGATATTTCACTGCATATAAGTGTATATATTTTTGGGATATTATACTTAAGGTAGCTGTACTTTATTGTGCCCACAGGGGAATTTGTACTCTGCATTTGACCCATGATTTAGTTAAAACCTGGGAGGCTGGGGATGTGTCTTTAGCTGTAAATCAGGAATACTTAGCTGCGGGATTAGCCAGTGTCAAGACATAGACCAGAATATCTATAATAAAGTACATGTTAAACACAACCGTATCTACTTGAATATGAAAATACATATATGAAATTTTCCCATGTGGGACAATAAAGGATTATCTTATCTTATCTTATCTTATCTTATCTTATATATATATATATATATATATATATATATATATATATATATATATATATACATTATTGCTTCTCAGCTGTCTTTGTGTTCCAGTCAAAGGTCTCAGTGCGGCTTTAGCAGGAAGATTCGTCAGGGCAGTTTGAGGAGAGTAACAGCCCTAAGGCCACAAACAAACAAACAAACAAACAAACCGTGTGTTCTGCAGCCTGAGCAACACAGTCCAGGTGGAGCTAGGTGAACTCTGGAGACACAGGGGAAGGGCTCTCTTCTAGCTTCACTCTTAGTCCGCTCGGTTGTTTCGGTTCGATGATGAGATGGATCACAACAACAAATACATTTAGACCATATTTGAAAGTGCCTCTTGGTTTTCTAAATTATCTGACAGAACAATGGACTTTCATCCAGATTATATATGATTTGGTATGAATATCCATCTCATTTGCCGGTTTCTCTTCGGCTTGGCTAAGGAATTAATGCATACAATTCTGCTTTTGATCCGCCAATGAAGTGGCCAGTGTAGTTTCTGAGATTTCAAATGCTCTTTACCACTTTGCATTCCACTTTGACTCACTAAGAAACTGTAATTTGCACCACTCATAATAAAGGACATCCTTTTGCAAATTCATAATTTTCTCGGTGTTCCTTCAGAAGCTGGAGCAGTGGTAAAATTGCAAAACAGATGTCCCTGTTGTCTTTCTGGCCTGCATCTATTTGTGTTTGTTCTCTTCAAATCCACTGCACCATTAGTATTTTTGTATTTTAGCACCTTGTTTTAGCGGCATGTAAGTTACTTTCTTCCAGCGCTGCTCATACATGCACGCTAATATAGAAACAGGTCTGACTTGCACTAAACACTTTAAAGTGGACTACTGGCTTGTTTTTGGTCTTTGGAGATTCCATGTCCTCTCCACCCTGTCCCTGGGTGTCTTTTTCCAACACGCCTCAATGTCAAGCTTGTTTCGTTTTTCCACTTAGTCTGTCCCAGTAGAGTTTGTGTCAAGTCTTCCTCGATCCTGGTCCAGACTCCACGAGGCTGTTTGTGTATTTCATCAAAGCCTGCTTGTCCTAATAGAAGAGCCATCTGCCAATCTGTGCTTCTGTCCATCTGTTTGTCCATACATATGCATGCCAGTCCCCCCCCCCACTCCCACCCTCTCTCTCTCTAAATATTTTTGCTGTTTATTATTAATCTCACTTTTAATTTCTCATACACTCTGCACTGAATTGTCCGCTCAGTCCGTTCCATCTGCCCGTATATGGGCGCGAGTGCAAGGGCCGAGGTGTTCATTACTAAGTGGTCAATTAGAGAAATTATTGAAGCCAAGCTCACATTTTTTCACAAAGGGGTGTATTTAAAACCTGTTCTCATGTGCTAAATGCATAAAACACGCTAAAAGTGAAATGAAGTGGACGCAGTTGAGATTAGCTCTCAAGAAGATACTTGAACGACACAGCACAGATTTTTAGAATCAAATCATTTCAAGTGATATAAAGAAAACGTGCACTAAACGTGCTGATTCCCACAATAAAGCATTGTTGTTGTTGTTGTTGTTGTTGTTGTTGTTGTTGTTGTTAACAGACCTATGACACTTTGGCTCTGGCCCTAAAAGAGGTTATCAGACGCTAAACTCTCATCTATACATTAGAATTGTGGTAGAAATAAGTGGCATTTCCAATCTGGACAGGGTCTAGCTGACCTTTGAAATCTTTGACCATTCCTGGACAAATGAGAAATAACACCAATTAATGTCTGTGTGTGTATAAAATGTGGACCTAGTTGACTTGTGTAAATGGATACACCAACCTAATGCGTTATTGAGTCCATTTCCCTTTGAACATATCCTAGAAGATCAATGAGAAGAAGTAATGCCCCCTTCACTCATTGACATAATTTAACCTTTGACTGAAAGCTATCTAGTCATTTTGGTCTTCCCCACCCCCTTTTTTTCAATAGTCTATTATTGCGTTTCAAAATTTGTACTTCCACCTCAACAATCTGCTAGGTGCAATTCTCTAACATGAGCGCCACAATCGCATCGATGATAACAAGCAGCATGCATCCAATAAACAATGCCATCTTCTCATTATCATTTATCCATGTAGCTCTTATTAGAGCGCACAGTGTAAAAATGTAGTAGGTAATAACAATTGTCACAAATAAATACATCTTGGATTTATTGGAAGTTCAAAGTGTTCGCACAGATGGGTTTGTTTATGCAGTGTGTGGGCTGATGCTAATCACATATAGAGACATGCTGTTTATCCTAAAAACATTCAATAGATAAAGTATATATATGTAAAACAATCAAGAGCAGATTAATTATATTCTGTATGACAAATGCAGTTCAACCCCACCTTATATTTATTAGCGCTTGTATTGTATTCCCATATGCTGCACCAAAGATTGCCTGTATGTTACTTTATGCATAGATTCTTGAGCTGTGGACGAGCGTAGGTGAGATTTATCAGTGCACATGGAGACGTATAGAAGTGTGAGCAGAACAATCATATCCTTGGGCAGTTCATTGCCCAGAGCTGTACGCCTCGGCAGTATTAGTTCATTTTTACATGGACTCTCATTCATTTTCAGGGTCGTCCAGATGCTCCAGTCAATCCGAGGGGACGGTGGGAGACTCCTTGATTAGAGTGCGTTGGCTCAGTACAGCAGTGCGGGTCTCGTGGATCAACAAGACAAAGAAGAAGTCGTCACAAGTTTGGTTATTCTAAGCATAAAAGCATTAAAGCACAACCTATACATTTAGTATTTGACCTGCAATGAAAACCACATAAACAGGACCGTATTTGACTCTTGAGAACACATCATGTTTTAGGAGAATAGTGATGTGTGGTAAGGCAGCAGTGGTGTAGAGCGGGATGAAAGGCACACTGGCTGGTAGACCTCGGGCTGCACCTCAGGGCGATGGCGCACAGGTTTAGGGTGCTCTGAAGTTTGGAGACGCCGCTTCATGACAGACAGCAGACAGACGAGACAGAACAAACTATTAAGAGCTTATGAAAGAGGTATAGATATTGAAAAATATTTTCCTTTTATTTGTTAATAATTTATTTAAGATTTTTTTTTCTGTGAGCTAAGGTGTCCTCTTAGGTTTAGTAAAGTTTGTTCAAGTCTAGTTTCCTACTAGGCTTTCATAAAAGATTGCGTATTGCTTGACACTCATTCCTAAACATTTAAGCCGATAAACTAAGTGTAAGAATCCTAAAGTGTGAGTGTGTACATATGTTTTAAATCTTTAATTTAGCTCAAACTTAAACAGATCATCACCAAAAAAAGGACAAAAAAACTACTGATTTTTTGTATTTTTTTCTGAAATGGTACCAGTATGTGGAGCATACATGTGAGTTTTTTATTTTGTTTTTCTTTACAAGTGGTGATCCATTACTTTGTCAGCTCTTTCCCATGGTACCACAGCAACAGGAACACTGTCAAAAGAAAATGACTTCATCCGCCAGAAGACAATACCAGCTCATTCCTTCATTTCCTCTCCGCCTCACTCCTTTTATACCTTTTTATTGTACTCCCCGTCTCCAACACTATGCACCTCTCCATCTTTAGAAATGTTGAAATTTTATCTGCATCACGGTTGCATATTCCAAATGAGTCCAAATGAGAGATTGAATGCTCTGTTTCAATGTTTTCATTCCGTTTTCTGTCCTTTTTTTTTGCACTCGGCACATAATATGGTACAGTCATTAGCATCCGCCATCTCACTAGCCCCGAGCTAACTGACCTCCCTGACACGCCGCGGAGTACGCCTCATTTTGTGTAAACTTTTTCAGACTGCATTAACATAGCACATATATAATAATGTGAGTTTCCCCTCGGTACTATTACTTTAAGTGAGAGAAATATGACAAATGTGAGTCTTGTGTCATTACAATACACAACAATGTCACAAAAAGGCTTGACTGGATACTGATTTTAAAAATAAAGTTACTCTTAACATGAAATAATATTCAGTTTTATCTTACCGAGTGATGTCATAATATTAAAGATCATGACTGTACTAAAACTATTCTGAAAAAGTCACATTTTGTCCTATTTATGTTTTTTTTTTGTCTTCATTAAAATATTGCTTTCTGTTTAGTTGCAATGCTAGTTTTATTAAATGTCATCTTGGTACTGATTTTTGACAACATTAATAGACTGTTTTGACAAAAATACAACTCATTTTCTTTTAAAGGAGAATCTAAAATTGTTGGGACAAAACAAATAAATTAGCTTCAATCACATGAGGATGGGTTTGTGATTAACAGGCGGTGTAACCAATTGGAGAAAAGTATGATCTGTGAGTGTGGCACTCCAAGTCAATTAACTATTTGATTGATCTTGAATCCTCTTGATTATGAACTTTTTGTCAACTACATTTAAAAAAAATGTTACACTGCAAATTTTGGATAGGTTGGTGAAAAATACATCCTTTGTACTCCTTATCTAATATAATAACATTACAAGAAATCACTCAATAATAGGCAAATGTGCTTCATAGCATTTTCTCTTCATAGACTTGTCTTGCTCTCTAGACAGCAGCCTTTGAAAGCACTCCAAACACTGTTAGATACTGCCCTTGTCCCGGTCTATTACATATTTCATTAGCAGTGTAAAACGACACAAATGGAAAACGACTTCACGGGTTCAAGGGTTTCGAGGATTTCCTCCTTTTAAATCTTTTCCAACCAGATCCATTTCTAATTTATGTGAAACTAGTTTGTGAAGCGAGCTCCTTTTGTAAAATATGCAAAAAAGTTATGCATTTGAAAGGAACCATTTCAAAGGCCCTCATTCAAGATGTGAGTGGATATTATTATAGTTCTGCCGTTTACTGTCACATTACTGGAGATATGGAACATGATGGTTGTCTTTGGGGACTCCCGTTGCCATGGCTGCATTCACAGGTAAATACTAATACCCAGCTCATTTACATTGACCTCATTATATCCGGTGTTCCCTCCCACCTCTTTTTGGGACCAGCTGTGCTGTTCTTAATATAGTGTTTTGAATGAGAAAGTGCATGCGATGGATGTAAATGCCAACGTCTCACAGCAGGGACACAGATGACAGACAGACACGGTGCATGGAGAATTATGAGTGAGATGGAAATGTGCTTAATTATTCATTTGTAGAAGAGTAAATAAAACCTTTCGTGATGCGGTGGCAGGGCTGGTGAATAAACTATTTACATCTGTCACTGTAAAAGCAGACTCGGAGACGTATGCTTCTGTGCCATTACTTTTTATGAGTCTGAGAAGAATTTGGCATTTGGGGATATTTACATAATACTTGGAGAAAAAACAACACGTTTCATATCAATATGTCCCCAACTGCAAACAATAATACGCTTTTCAGAATTTTAGCAGATGTTATATACTTTATTCACATCAATATTAAAAAACTCACTTAGTTTGGCTATACAACCAAGAATTAACATGAGTAGACGATGTTTAATATCACAGACAAAATGTTCTCTGTAAAGTATTCCAAGCCCTGTGACAAATTCACTCTAATACTTTCCTTGAATTCAATTACAAGTGCTTATGAATTGCACACAAAAACATGATTAACAGTAAGTATATTAACTTACTAACATATAGTATACTATATACCATAACAACAAAGTAATTTAGATGCGGTGTTGTGTATATTGATAATAAAAATAAGTAAATTATAGCTGTTAATCCTGGCTCATCTCAGCCCTGTGATGGCCCCTAGCCTGGGCCCTCTATCATTGGCATAGTTATGTCAGTTTTGTTCTACATGTCACTTTCACCTGGATTGTATTAAAGGCCCTGCAAGAATATTAGGCTTTGATTTCTCCTGTGCTTTTTAAAACAATTGAGCTCCTCTACTTTTCCACAGTCCCCTGGATTACTGACTACTTGTCTGCCAGCACATGTGCGGGGGCCCTGTCAGATACTGTGGTCACTAATGTAGGGCCTTAAGGTACTGCACTGTCTCCATTCCTGTTCACACTGTACAGCTCCTTTTTCCAGTACAACTCTGGGTCCTGCCACCTGCAGAAGTTCTCTGATGACTCACGTTTGTGGAGTGATCCCAGGCCAACCATCTGTTTGACTTCAGAAGGACATTAGCGGAGCCCAACACCATCTAGGGCCAGGAGGTGGAAGTCGTGGACTTCTACAAGTACCTTGGAGTACAAGTGAACAACAGACTGGACTGGAGAGACAGTAGTATTGTGTTGTTCAAAAAGGGCATGAGTCTGTGGTCACCAGCCCCCTGTAATTCACTGTGGTCTTCTGGGGGAGCAGCACCAGCAAAGGGGACATCAGTCGTGTTGACTAAACTGATCCGTAAAGCTGGTCACATGAACGACTGTGAGCTGAAGACATTTGTCACATTGAGGGATGGGAGGACACAGCATAAACTGCTGTCCATCATGGACTCTCCCACTCCACCGGACCATATAGGTCCAATGTCTCTCGGTGGCTTGGGAACACCTTGGGATCCCTCCAGAGGAGTTGGAGGAAGCGTCTGGGAGTCCCTGCTTGAACTGCTGCCCCGATGACCTGGATGCAGAAGATGGATATGTGTCAGCTACTCTGTTCTTGTTGATCAGTAAAGTTTGTCTAATCGAATTAGCATTTGATTATTATGGCGCTTGATAATTGTACTGTGCTGCCTGGTGGTCGAGCGGTTAAGACACAGCACACGTATGCCAGGCTCCAACAAAGGCGCCGGTCCAGCTGGCAGCCCGGTGCAACGCTCCGCTCTTTTTTCACACTTATGTGCTTTATCTTTTGTATTTTGTAAATATTTTTTCTACTTTAGTTGTACGATCGGGACACGCGCTGGAATCGCTTAATTCAACTTGTTTCGACTTTGTTCGGCTGGATTATTGAGTGTTTTTCGTTGTGTCGTCGTGATGTGCGCTAGCTCTGAGCTAGCCCCCCCGGCCCCACCGCGCTCCTCGGCCACAGCCGCCGTATGGATCGGCGCCGGTGCGTTTATACAAAGGAGGACAAAACCTCCCATTGGGAAATGGGAGGTTTTGTCTATAGGAGTTTTTGTTTATAAGAGTTCTTCTATTGAGAGTGTTTTTTAAACTTCCTATATTCTGTGATCTGTCCTTTTCCTCTGTATCTACTGCGTTGTATCAATGAAATTTCCCCATGTGTGGACAATAAAGGATTATCTTATCTTATCTTAAGTGCAGCCGGTCGCAGTGTCGTGAGTTTGATTACCTACTCCGACATGTCCACCCATCTCTCTCATCCCCCATTTAACGCTACTTTCCTGGCAATAAAGCCTACAGGCCACATGTAGCCAAATCTTGGAAATAAATAAATAATAATTAAACAAATATATAATTGTAATACAGACAGTAGCATGTAAAGGATGGTTCAGGTGCCAGGCTTTGTCTTGCCAACTTTGTTTGAGTTGATGTGATTTCCTGAGTTTGAGGTTATGTTAATGTGTATGTACATGCAGTGCTTTTGTACCAGTGTGACCTCCTCAGTGTGTGCAGCACAATGACAGGCCATTCAAATCCAATTAGAGAGACACAGAGAGCGCCGCAGCATCTTTCATTCATGTGTCATTCACGCTCCGGGCCTATCTGTGCTTCATCCAACCGTTGGAACAAAATTTACTCATACTCACTCATTCAAACATGCAAGTGTGTTTTCAAGTATGGATGACTTAAACAGTTCTAGTTTAATGCTCCTTTAAGATGCGTTTTGTAACTTTTCTGGTGGCAGGTCTGTCACCTGCTTGTTTCCACAAATATGTTATTGCTCTTACATTCAGAGTCTATGTTGGCGAGTTTTGAGTGTCCAAACCCAATCCCATGTTTTGGGTGTTTGAGCGTCATGGCAACAAATCAGAGATTATTTGCTCCAGTGACGTACCTACGCATTTCATTATCTGACAGAAAGACCAAAAAAACCTGCACCGATAAAAAATCATCCAGATGCAGTTTTTGCTCTTGGAGTAAATGATGATATTCCCTAAACTCTGCTCACCTGTGAAGTATCTGGTGGACCCAGACAAGCTACCAAGCCAATCGCCTCCATTGTCTGTCTTTGTAAAGCAAATACACCAAAGCACTCTCTCAACCTGGTCTGCCATTGCCCCGGTAAACACCTCTACCACTCATGGGCGCTGGACCCCTTATACGCACGTCTGCTACTGAGTTTAATTTTTGGACGCGCATTCAGGGTGCTGTGGTGTATGTGAATGCCAAAAGTATATCCGCTAAAAACAGTTACAGATCGCATTTCCAGACCTTTCAACATGGATTTAATCTGATCTTTCACTGACATCTGTTCAGTGAAAGTTTCCAGACCCAAGTTATTCCATATTGATGGACCACTATCACCTCACAGCAAGAAGGTCACAGGTTCGACTCCCGGGACAGACCAGGCTTTTCTTTGTAGAGTTTGCATGTTTCTTCCTGTTTCCTCCAAGTGCCCTGGTTTCCTCCAACTCAAAACAGGTAATAATAGTTCAAATCCTCCAGCAAAGGTAGTCCTTACCAAGCCGAGATGGGTCCCCGGGCGCAGCGACCACTGCTCCTGACAGGTTGCCCCAGCAGCACTGGTTGGCGGACGGGTCAAATGCAGAGGACAAATTCCCCTACGGGGACGATAAAGACTAATCTAATTTAATATTGGAAATTCCATTTTACCAGTCTCTGTGCGTACACTTGGTACAGAAAGCCACACTGAGTCTTGATAGATAAGGATTAAACCTATAACTTATCTTCTTGAAATATCAACCCTTTTCATTTTAAATTGTATGCAGTTTTTCATGACTATACAACAGAGGAGATAGGCTACAGCCTGCGGTGACGTTTGAAAAACAGCAGTGACAGCAAATAAATCACCTGCATGGGTCTATTAAAAAATCTGGATTGGGTATCCTTTTTTCATTCATTTTCTACCTCTTGTTCCCGCTAGGGGTCGAGGTGACTTTGAGCCGGGGTACACCTTGGACAGGGGCCAGCTCGTCGCAGGGTTAACACAGAGACACAGACAACCATTCACTCACATTCATTCATCAGAGCAAATTACATATGCATGTATTTGGATGATGGGAGGAAGCCGGTGAACCCGGAGAGAACCCATGGTATCACGGGAAGGACATGTTGACTCCACCCAGAGAGATTGTGTGATGTTTGTCTGGACAGGGAATCGAATCCATGATGTCCTTATTCCTGCCTACCAGGGGGCGTGCACGTGCCAAAAATCCCGGAAGAAAACAGTAACACGATTGCTCGTACCTAAGGCCTCTAATGCTAAACCACATATTCATTGAATGAAAAGGGTACAATTTGTAACTCTTAATAAATAAATGTGGTTAATGGCGCCCTAAATCAAGGGACATATTTGTTATGCAGTTTTACTTGATCCACATCATAAATATTCTGCTGCTTTTGCTGTATTTGCGTTGATTTGTGTGTTGGCGTCAGTGTGCACACTAAGCATTTATTTATAAGTGCTTACAGTGTCCACACTGACACTTTGGTTGATATAAGTGAACTTCCACATCCACCTTGTGCACACGCTCACTGCAGGGGGGGCTCTGTTTCTATTAATGTCTGCACCAAGATGCAACTCAGCTTTCCGAATTATGTAAATGAGCTGCTGTAAATTCATGACAGAATCAATGGCTTTCATTTTTATCAAATCAATCAGTCCTCCATCAGTTCAACCCTGCAGTGCTCCACCAACACACACATAAGCAAACACAAGGTCCCCGCAAGGCCCTATATTAATCCTGCCAGGGTAGGTCTTAGAATAATGAGGTTTGGAATGATGTGTATACAGTCATAAATATAATTTTGGCTTTTACCCATCAGCTGATTCATGATTATGGATGTGTTTGTGTGTGGAAAATGAGAGCTGTCTGATACTGTGAGTGGAACTGAAACCACTGCTTTGTAAACTGTATGATAATATAAAAAAAAGAAAATGGAAAAAAAATATTAAATGCCCATCGATGCATAGTAATCATTCATTGCACATTTATGATCAAGATTCAAACTTCTTTTTGGGTTTCTCTGAGTCAAAAACATGGGTATATTTTCTCAAAAAAATCAATTGAATTGTTTCCGTAGTACTTTAAACCTGGCAGTAGCACGGTGGCAGTGTGTTCGTCCTCTGAGTCGGCGGTTACGAAACCTGCTCCAGACATAAACATCCTTGGTAGAAGGGAATACCGTGTTGTACTTAACCTGCCCCTGGTGTCTGCGTACACTGCTGTGTGAATGTGTGTGTGACTGCTTCCTTGATGTAAAGAATATAGAAAAAAACGCTATATAAATGTGACCATTGACCTCTAAACTGATGTAAAAAAGGAGGGGGGCTTGAAAGAATACTTAATGGTTTTATAAAGGATTTCACATGGAAAGAGAAGTCCAACAACTGTTAGTACTTCCTTTGGTGCCCCTACCCCTCCTCCACAGCAGCCTTAACGCCTCCTTACGTTGGAAAGTGTACGTGTTTACAAACCAGGCCGGACGCCCAGGTGTAAATTTTATACCCAGTGCAGCGGCTTGTGACCGCGGTAAGATGTGAACAGCGAGTCCCACGGGCCACGGACCTGTCTCTGTCCGCCCTGATTCCGCTGGGCTGGTGTGACTCTTCCAGCGCTCTCCTGTGCGCTCTCGGCTATTCAGTTGTCATGACAGAAGAGCATAATAAATTAGGCGCTGAAATAACTGTTACTGAAATTCAAAGTAATTAAAAGACTAACAAACAATAAATCTCCGGGGAGTGACGCGTTCACCTCAGAATGGAATAAAGCTCACCCTTTTGCTCTTGTCAATTTTTAATTGCACCTTTAAAAAGCTCAGATCCCTCTGAGTTGGAAGAAAGCCATCATATCACTGGTATCTAAAGAGGGGACAAACCAACTTGACTTTGCCTCATATAGACCAACCTCAATTCTGAATGTGGACTATTATATATATACAAATTATTGAAAAATTACTCCCATATCTAATTCATAATGATGGACAAAAAGGACTTATTAAGAAACAACAAACATAGGACAATATAAGGGATCATCGCAAAATAGGTTGAAGCTTAAAAGACGATTTTTTTTCCATCTCTCTCTGGACCCCCTCCCCCCCTCTAAAGACTAAGAAAAAACGTCTGGGATCACATAAAATTGTACGCGTTGATAAAACGATAGTAGCTTGATAGACCTTGCTCACCTCTAGTCCCTGAACATCCTTTGGTAAGTTTATCAGTAGAAGTTATGAACTCTCCAAATAATGTCACCTGTCACTCATGTTTGTTTACTCAATCCACATGGTCCACGGGCCCTAGGGGCCCTACAGCACATCCCATTCAACCCAAACTGTGAGATGACCACATTGTCTCAAGAGGATGAGAGAGTAAGAAACTAATGTTTCTTGTCAAAACCTGTAATTGTCAATTGCCTGCGTTTAGACCTTAGACATGTCAGAATGACAGAAGCAGAACACGCGCTTTCGTCTCAGTGAGAATCTCACGTGATTGTGATTCTCACGTGATCTTCTGTGATTGGCTGAAACCTCATGCGGGGTTTGTGTTGGTCCTTCCGGGCAGTGGGTAGGCACGTGACTAGAGCGAAATCTTTTGATTATTTGCTGCGCCGCGTCTTGCCGCAAAAAAGCTTTTCCAACTTTTCTGCACCAGCCGCGTTGGCGACGGCGACGCCCGCACTGCTCCCCGCGCGGGCCATGGCGCGCCGTGCTCCCCCGCATAGGCCACGGCGCGCCGTACGCACCCGCGCCGCTCCGCCCGCACACGCCGCTGAACGCTCGTTGCTGATAAACAATTACTGCCACAACGATGTCTTGAAGCTTCAATGCAAAAAAAATACGAAATGAAGGTTCAACCCCCCCCTCCAAGACAAAAAATATTACGTCTTTTCAGCTTCAACCCATTTTGAGACGATCCCTAAGTTGATCTACACATAAGGAACCATGCACAAAAGCAACAAAACCAGGCAGTAATAATAAGTCTGGACGCTGAGAAAGCTTTTGACTAGGGTTGGGCAAGTTAACGCGTTATTATCGCGTTAACTCATCACTTATATAACGCGATCAATTATTTTAGCGCGCGTTAACGCAGGTTGGATTCTCCTGGTCCGCACCAGTTCTAAAGCCTCGTACAAACCGCTGCGGACGAATCGCGCCCGACGCAGAATTTGAGCGCGTGTACATTAGAAAGACAAACACACCGGACGCGCGTTCTCGGCGCGCCGGACTCATGTCCGTAGAATACACTCTGCAGCAGACGTGCGTCCGAGTCGTCCTGCACATGCTCAGTGGAAGAGTTGTGCTGTGCCGCTTTTCTCGTGGTGTAAATGGATTTTAATGTTGAACCATGGCTTTGGTTTATTAACTTTACAAAGTCAGCGGCTATAGGCGCCAGCCGAGGCAAGCCGCCGCTGGGGGCCCGCGTGAGCAGGTCCCAACGGGCGGCGTAGCTGGGGAGATCTGCGAAAAGGGCCCGGCGCGCGTCTTGAAAACGTGAATAATCTGGTGCCTTAACAACTGGCTTAGTGCAGAGGAGTAAAAAAACACCCCCTTTTAGGAATCTACAAACTTTTCTGGTTCTTTTGAATGCACTGGCAGTGGCAATAAGCTTTAGTTTTGTGTTTGAGAACATTGTTTAAGTTAAAATGCACACAATGTATTTATTTGTATTTAACTGGTTAAGTGTTTGTTTGCACAACTAATGTTATGGCGCTTTTGTGTCAAGTTCTAAGAATGTACAAACTGTACTGAAGTGTTTTCTGGTTTAGGGACATTTGGTACTGGTTATGCTGCTCCTAAAATGTGTTTTGAGTGTCTAATGTTTAATGAGATTACAATGTTTCTGACGTTACCTCCGAAAGTGGCCTGTTCATCTTTAATGATTGTGGCTCAGGATTTTGTGGCAAGTGAATACTTCATATTTTATTTAACTGTTACTGAATAAAAATGCTGATGCACTTTACGCTTCTTTTGAATTCATTTTGAATTTTGCACGTAAAAATGCGATTAATCGTGATTAATCAGGGAAATAATGCGATTAATCGCGTTTAAAAATTTTAATCGTTGCCCAGCCCTACTTTTGACTGTTAGCTGGGCTTATTTATTTAAAGTGCCGCACAAATTTCAAATGGAAGATTTAATAATTAAAAAATATTGGGGCTCTTTATGACAGTCGAACATCAAGAATTAAAGTTAAAGGCCACTTGACAGACCCACTGACTCTGGAAAGAGTGGTGAGGTGGGGTTGTGCTTGTTGGAACCACTGGCCCAACATATTAGACATTACGAAATAAATCCATAATGTTACAATTGATGGGATGGAACATAAGATAGCCTGCCACACAGTTGATGTCTTGTTGTTTTTGAACAAATCAGAAATGTCCATCCCCAATGTGATGCATTTCTTTGATAATATCGACGCAATGTCCGGAAATAGAATATACAAAAAGATTAAATGATTTCTTACTAGCGACCTCTCTAACTTTTAGAAAGACCACCCATTTAAATGTTAAACAGAATCCCTCAAATATTTAGGCGTGGTTCTCCAAAACGACTATATAAAGACAATGATTAAAAGTCAGCTATTTGATGAGTGGAATAAAATAATCTCTAGATTTATATGGCATGGTAAAAAATCTCATATCGGCTTTAAGACCAAACTAAAAGGTGGTACCCTGTCTTAAAAATGCATTTCAGCTGAAATCAGAGCGTTGCTGAACTGGTGTGACCTGGAGTACGAGGCACAATGGACAAATATTGAGGAGGTTCCTGTACAGGCCTTACTGCAGGGGTGTCAAACTCATTTTGGGCCCCGGGCCCACGCTCAGGCTGGGTTACGGGCCAAACATAATGTAAAACATAAAACAGAACAAAATATTATAAATAAATAGCTTTATATAGCCAAATAATAGTTCTATGTGGCAGCAGGTGAGTCCATATTCATGCATAAGCAGCAGGAAGAGAAACGTCGACTTTTGATATGATTTCTGATATGAAATGTTGATATCACAGACATTGTTCTGCTCAAACTCAATATGTGATCACTATTTTCATAGTTTAAGCTGATCTTAGTGACAAATGATTCATGTAGTGACTCAAAAGAGTGCGTTGTGCATTGTGACACAGTCATGTTCATATTTCATTACACTCTGACCTGTGTTTACCTGTAGCTCCTGATCTGTCCAGGTTTGCACTAGGTTTGCACTCCTCGCAGAGCATAATCACAGAAGATAGTTTTTTTGTTGTTAGCATCACATTAGCGCCACTTTTAGCACAGCTCTAACATCCACAAAACCGTCTCCTTTCTTTCTTCCACGTGTTTCCCAAACCACACGTCTCTCCTCGCTCAGACCTCTGCCTAAGTCTGTAAAGTGTGCGATTCGCGTCAGCATTTCTCAGCCTTGGGCACTTGCACCGGCAGCACACACAACAGCCATCTGCCTCTGCACACGTCTGTGCTGAACGCATGTATCTTTTACGACGACTCTCTCGTCAACGCCTCCACCTAATGTGTGGTGTTTTTTTTTATCTTTAATGACGGACCCAGTCTCGTCTGCCCCTTCCTTAGATTTAGCTTTCGCTAAACTAATTGTCCCAGACAAAACTCAACCAAAGCTTTTAGTGTTAAAACTGGCTCTTGATCAGTGACGTTGCAGTGGCCTTAGTGTCGATTGACAATCTAACAGCGTGTGTTCTGACCCTCAAATCAAATCAAATCAATTTATTTTTGTAAGGCCCAAAATCACAACAACAGTTGCCTCTGAGGGCCACAGGGAGAAATGAATCAACAATGTCTGTGGTGGCGATGGAGTCAGACAATGTCTGTGGTGGCGAGGGACGATGTCCCAGGGTCCTCTGTCCTTAGACTCTCCTTCTCGGCCAGGAAAAACTACAAAAAAAAACCTCTTTGGGAAAAAAGCGTAGAAACCTGGAGGAGTTCCAGTGAAGGAGAGATCCGACTCTCACAGACGGACAGACGGACACGAGGGAGACTGGAGCTGGACCCACTCTTCAGGCAGATGAGGGACCGACTGAGGCGAGCTGGACCCACTCTTCAGGCAGATGAGGGACCGACTGAGGCGAGCTGGACCCACTCTTCAGGCAGATGAGGGACCGTCGGAGGCGAGCTGGACCCACTCTTCAGGCAGATGAGGGACCGTCCACACAGGGACCCTCTCCCCAGGCACCTGCCATGCGACTGCGCGTGGACACCGGCACAATGGGCCATTGTGTCGAGCGGAATTATGGTCAATTGAAATTCTGTCTATATAGTAGTTTTAGAATTGTAAAGAATATCTCTAAAGAAGGACCTTTTAATTTAAAGATATTAAAAGATGCTATTTGCAGGCTATCTGTCTAATAGTTTAAGTAAAATCACAAAGGCATGAAAGAAATCACAAGTCACAAAACAGTTTAAGACATAAAAGAGTAGAGTGCAAAGAAAATTCTTTCAGTCATATGCACAGCTAAACAAAACTGTTTTAGCTTAGATTTGAACATTGTCAGAGTAGAAGTCTGTCTCACATTTCCAAGAAGACTGTTCCATATTTTAGCTGCATAAAACTGAAATGCAGATTCCCCATGTTTAGTCCTGACTCTGACACCAGCAGGAGGCCGGTCCATGTTTAGTCCTGACTCTGGCACCAGCAGGAGGCCGGTCCATGTTTAGTCCTGACTCTGGCACCAGCAGGAGGCCGGTCCATGTTTAGTCCTGACTCTGGCACCAGCAGGAGGCCGGTCCATGTTTAGTCCTGACTCTGGCACCAGCAGGAGGCCGGTCCATGTTTAGTCCTGATTCTGGCACCAGCAGGAGGCCAGTCCCTGAGGTCCTCAGAGTCAGAGTTGGTTCATATGGCACTAACATGCCCAAGATGTACTTTGGTGCTAGGCCATGGAGAGACTTGTGCACAAGCAGAGCTGCTTTAAAGTCTATTCTCTGAGCCACAGGAGCCAGTGCAGAGACCTGAGAACAGGACTAATGTGATGGTACTTCCTGGTTCTAGTCAGGACCCGAGCAGCAGCGTTCTTGATGTACTGCAGCTGTTTTACAGCTCGTTTAGAGAGGCCAGTGAGCAGGCCGTTACAGTAGTCTAATCTACTGGAGACAAACGCATGGATAAGTCTCTCCAAATCTGGTTTAGACACTGTACTTTTGATTTTGGCAATGTTTTTTAGAAGTGATAAAGTTGTTGATGTTATTGATTTGACGTGGCTGTTAAAAGTGGCTGTTTAAAATTCAAGTCTGAGTGAATTAATACCCCCAGATTTCTAACTTGATTTGTAGGTTTTAGAGCGAGAGACCGCTAACACTTTCTCTTTGTTTCTGTGGGCTGGAGAAAGTTGTATTGCATCCACACACTGTTCTGTCGGATGCAGTGACAGAGTGAATCCACTGGTCCATATTCACCTGGCGACAGTGAAACATAGATCTGAGTGTCGTCTGCAAAATTGTAATGGGAAACATTTTTGCTGCGTATCATCTGACCTAACGGCAGCATGTAGAGGTTGAACAGAAGGGGTCCCAGAATTGACCCTTGGGGCACCCCACAGGTCAGGGGCATATGATCTGAGACACAGTTACAGATGTCAACAAAGTACTTCCTGTCTTCCAGATAGGACCTTTACCAATTTAGGGCAGTGCCAGTGATGCCCACCCAGTCCTCTAGTCTCTGTAAGAGGATCCCATGATCGACAGTGTCAAAAGCAGCACTCAGATCTAACAGAATTAAGAATGAGGCTTTGCCCGTGTCAGTGTTCAGGCAGATGTCATTTGTCACCTCAACAAGAGCAGTCTCAGTGCTGTGATGAGGTCTAAAACCTGACTGAAAAACATCAAATGAGTTGTTTATTAAGAGGAAATCCGTGAGCTGTTGGTAAACAACCTTTGCCCAAAGTGTGTGCCCTCTGCTGTGGGTGGGGCCACTCACATGCTGAGTAAGACTGAAGTTTCAAGGGCAGCATCAAGCTCTTTAGTTTCTGTCATAAATATAATCAACAAGAATACTGAAATCATATAATGACCAACCCATCAAAGTCTGCATACGACTGAAAGCAGTAAACTCATCAATAAAACTTTAGCAGGGGAGGCTTGTATAAAACAATGAAGAGAATGGATGGAGACTGTTTTAGCTCCATTTTAAAGGATACATCCTCAAATGATGAACACACCCCAAAGGACAACCTGTGTGTAACTATTTCATCTCTAAAAACTGCACAGACACCTCAACCTTTTTTGTTTTCTCGTGTTTCAGATTCAAACTTAAAGTAGGGTGGAGCCAATTCTTTTAGAACACAATTTCCTGTGTTTTTGTCAAGCCATGATTATGAGAATAAATAAAATGATCAATTAAGAATGATTTGTTACAAAAGGATCTGACATTTAATACAGCAAGTTTCAGATTAGTTTCAGTGGGACTATGAATTAAATGTCTCAGATTGGGCAGCCTGGCTCGCATTTTGTTTTCCCATCGGTGTGTTGGGACTACAGAAATGGCACTAGCGGGTCATTTTGTTTTAACGCACGAGGAATGGTAAAACATGTACTTCACAATGGAGGACCCCAACTGTTTTTTATAACTCCATATCAAAGTGCTGATTATTCACAGGGAGTGGCTGAATGTTGGAGACACTGTGGTTGCCAGGAGGCACACCACTATCATGTGTTTTGGGAGTGTCCTGTTCCACAAAAACATTTGACAGAAATGAACACGGCATTGCAGATCTTTTTTTGACATCACACTCAGTTTCACAACTATGTATTTGGGCCTCAAATCCCTGCCAGGGACAGCAATGGAAATTGGAACAAACATGTGTTTGCTTGTTTTGTTTTTGTTTTATTTTGAAAAATGAAAAATAAATCAAATTAAAGCCGCAAGCGGCATCCAACGGCCCTCGCGGGCCGCCGGCCTTCCGACTCTGCGCTTTCGACTTGATAAAGATGGCGCCCTTATTGTGTGTTGAATAAAAAAAGAACTTGACAGACGGCGACACATTGGACATGGCCAATCCAGTGCAAATGAACACAAGTGTCAGTCAAATGTGCGGGTCCGCCGCACAGAGACCGTAGCACTTGGAATAAAAATATGGATAACTTTTGATGCCCCGCTTGTGTAGATGATTTTCCCCAAATATGAGCTTGATCGAGCTATTGCCCACAGAGGAGTTCATTAAAGTGTGAAGCGTAAATGTGAACATTTCAGAGATTTCGCTGTTTTCCCATTTCTGACATATTTTTGCGGGTCCGCCACACAGAGACCGTAGCACTTAGAATCAAAATATGGATAAGTTTTGATGCCCCGCTTGTGTAGATGATATTCTCCAAATATGAACTTGATCGGACAATCGCCCTAGGAGGAGTTCGTTAAAGTGTGAAGCGTAAAAATGTGGTGATTTGAGCAATTCTATGATTTTCCCATAACGATAACATGGGATGTTTCTGTCATCGCTACGGTTACGCCGTACAAAATATGACTTTGGCTCTCATACTTTTGTGATCAGGATGGCAAATTAGAATTTTGTTCAAAATATTATGTCATTTGGAAAAACTCTATTGTTTATAGGCCACTCTGAAGGCCAAATAGTCAGAATTCTGGGAAGCGTTTGCGGCTCCGTCGCACAGAGACCGTAAAAGCTATCCTTAAAATTTGGATAACTTTAGATGCCCCACTTGTCTAGAGGACGTACACCGATTTTGAGGTCGGTGGGCAAAACGCACTAGGAGGACTTCGTTAAAGTGTAAAACATAAAAATGTGGATATTCGAGAGATTTAGCGGTTTTCCCATAGGGATAACATGGGAGGTTTATGTCATCGCTACGACTACGCCGTAAAAATTAAGGTATTTGTCTGATTGGCTTTTTTGATCGCGACGCCAAAATAGAATTTTGGGTAAAGTTTAGAAAATTTTGGTAAAACTAATTTTTGACCTTCAATGTTAATTTAAAGGTCACTCTGTAGGGGGCGCTATCGCGCCCATTTCAATTTTGTCATCATAAACTGGTCCAAACTAGAAAGTTGAACAACTGATTCAAATTTGGTCCTAATCGGACTTGTTTTGATCAAATGGGAACAATTTTTAGATCTGCAATATCCCAAAATAAGTTGTCCAACTTTGCGGCTGCGCCGCACACAGACCGTAAAAGGTATCTCAAAAAATTGGATAACTTTAGATGCCCCACTTGTCCAGAGGACGTCCGCCGATTTTGAAGTCGGTGGGCAAAACGCCCTAGGAGGAGTTCGTCAAAGTTTGACGTGAACAAAATGGCTAACACAGCGTGTTTTCATTTTCAAAGGAAGATGGCGGGCATAGGGTAATTCTGGGGGCGTGGCCACAATAATATTTGTTTTTTGTCCTCACAAGAGGAATGCGTGTTCCGAATTTCGTAGCTCTACGACAAAGTTGACCTCGGGGGGGCGTCTCCCATAGGCGCAATGTATTTTGACTTTTGTCGGTGGCGCTGTCGCGCCATTTTTAACGAAAAAAAAAATGGCCCAGAAAAAACAAAATTTTTCGCCGATTTTGAATTTTGGGTAAAGTTTGGTGAGTTTCTGAGCATGTTCAGGGGGTCAAATTAAAGCTCAAAAAGCAGAAGAACAAGAAAAATTAAAGCCGCAAGCGGCATCCAACGGCCCTCGCGGGCCGCCGGCCTTCCGACTCTGCGCTTTTGACTTGATAAAGATGGCGCCCTTATTGTGTCTTGAATAAAAAAAGAACTTGACAGACGGCGACACATTGGACATGGCCAATCCAGTGCAAATGAACACAAGTGTCAGTCAAATTTGCTGCGCCGCCGCACAGAGACCGTAGCACTTGGAATAAAAATATGGATACCTTTTGATGCCCCGCTTGTGTAGATGATTTTTCCCAAAGTAAAGCTTGATCGAGCTATTGCCCACGGAGGAGTTTGTTAAAGTGTGAAGCGTAAATGTGAACATTTCAAGGATTTGGCGTTTTTCCCATTTGTGACAGTATATTTGCAGCTCCACGGCACAGAGACCGTACCACTTAAAATCAAAATATGGATAACTTTTGATGCCCCGTTTGTGTAGATGA
Organism: Eucyclogobius newberryi; assembly: GCF_026437365.1. NCBI lineage: Eukaryota > Metazoa > Chordata > Actinopteri > Gobiiformes > Gobiidae > Eucyclogobius > Eucyclogobius newberryi. The sequence continues at coordinate 27,070,262 of NW_027316056.1, read as the reverse complement.
TTTTCCCCAAATATGAGCTTGATCGGGCAATCGGCCTAGGAGGAGTTCGTTAAAGTGTGAAGCGTAAAAATGTGGTGATTTTAGAGATTTCGCTGTTTTCCCATTTCTGACATATATTTGCGGGTCCGCCACACAGAGACCGTAGCACTTAGAATCAAAATATGGGTAAGTTTTGATGCCCCGCTTGTGTAGATGATATTCTCCAAATATGAACTTGATCGGACAATCGCCCTAGGAGGAGTTTGTTAAAGTGTGAAGCGTAAAAATGTGGTGATTTGAGCGATTCTACGATTTTCCCATAAGGATAACATGGGATGTTTCTGTCAACGCTACGGTTACGCCGTACAAAATATGACTTTGGCTCTCATACTTGTATGATCAGGATGGCAAATTAGAATTTCGTTCAAAATATCATGTCATTTGGAAAAACTCTATTGTTTATAGGCCACTCTGAAGGCCAAATAGTCAGAATTCTGGGAAACGTTTGCGGCTCCGTCGCACAAAGACCGTAAAAGTTATCCTTAAAATTTGGATAACTTTAGATACACCACTTGTCTAGAGGACGTACACCGATTTTGAGGTTGGTGGGCAAAACGCACTAGGAGGACTTCGTTAAAGTGTAAAACATAAAAATGTGGTAATTTGAGAGATTTTGTGGTTTTCCCATAGGGATAACATGGGAGGTTTCTGTCATCGCTACGACTACGGCGTAAAAATTTAGGCATTTTTGTGTTTGGCTTTTGTGATCGGGACGGCAAAATAGAATTTTGGGTAAAGTTTAGACAATTTTGGTAAAACTAATTTTTGACCTTCAATGTTAATTTAAAGGTCACTCTGTAGGGGGCGCTATCACTGCCATTTCAATTTTGTCAGCCTAAACTGGTCCAAACTAGAAAGTTTAACAACTGATTCAAATTTGGTCCTAATCGGACTGGTTTTGATCAAATGGGAGCAATTTTTAGACCTGCAATATTCCAAAATAAGTTGTCCAACTTTGCGGCTGCGCCGCACACAGACCGTAAAAGGTATCTCAAAAAATTGAATAACTTTAGATGCCCCACTTGTCCAGAGGACGTACGCCGATTTTGAGGTTGGTGGGCAAAACGCCCTAGGAGGAGTTCGTCAAAGTTTGACGTAAACAAAATGGCTAACTCAGCTTGTTTTCATTTTCAAAGGAAGATGGCGGCCATAGGGTAAGTTTGGGGGCGTGGCCACAATGATTTTTTTTGTTTATCCTCACGAGAGGAATGCGTGTCCCGAATTTCGTAGCTTTACGCCAAAGTTGACCTCGGGGCGTCTCCCATAGGCGCAATGTATTTTGACTTTTGTCGGTGGCGCTGTCGCGCCATTTTTTAACGAAAAAAAAAATGGCCCAGAAAAAATAAAATTTTTCGCCGATTCTGAATTTTGGGCAAAGTTTGGTGAGTTTTTGAGCATGTTCAGGGGGTCAAATTAGAGATCAAAGCGCTGAAGAAGAACAAGAAAAATTAAAGCCGCAAGCGGCATCCAACGGCCCTCGCGGGCCGCCGGCCTTCCGACTCTGCTCTCTGCATTTTACAGAGATGGCGCTAACGCAATTATCTAAGAACTAAGACAGCGACACATTGGACATGTGGACAACCAGTGCAAATGAACACAAATGTCGGTCAAATATGCAGCTCCAGCGCACAGAGACCGTGACACTTGGAATAAAAATATGGATAACTTTTGATGCTCCGCTTGTGTAGATTATTTTTCCCAAATATGAGCTTGATCGAGCTATTGCCCACAGAGGAGTTCATTAAAGTGTGAAGCATAAATGTGAACATTTCAAGGATTTGGCGTTTTTCCCATTTGTGACAGTATATTTGCAGCTCCACGGCACAGAGACCGTAGCACTTAAAATCAAAATATGGATAACTTTTGATGCCCCATTTGTGTAGATGATTTTCTCCAAATATGAGCTTGATCGGGCAATCGGCCTAGGAGGAGTTGGTGAAAGTGTGAAGCGTGAAAATGTGGTCATTTTAGAGATTTCGCTGTTTTCCCATTTCTGACATATATTTGCGGGTCCGCCACACAGAGACCGTAGCACTTAGAATCAAAATATGGGTAAGTTTTGATGGCCCGCTTGTGTAGATGATTTTCCCCAAATATGAGCTTGATTGGACAATCGCCCTAGGAGGAGTTTGTTAAAGTGTGAAGTGTAAAAATGTGGTGATTTGAGCGATTCTACGATTTTCCCATAAGGATAACATGGGATGTTTCTGTCAACGCTACGGTTACGCCGTACAAAATATGACTTTGGCTCTCATACTTGTATGATCAGGATGGCAAATTAGAATTTTGTGCAAAATGTCATGTCATTTGGAAAAACTCTATTGTTTATAGGCCACTCTGAAGGCCAAATAGTCAGAATTCTGGGAAACGTTTGCGGCTCCGTCGCACAGAGACCGTAAAAGTTATCCTTAAAATTTGGATAACTTTAGATGCCCCACTTGTCTAGAGGACGTACACCGATTTTGAGGTTGGTGGGCAAAACGCACTAGGAGGAGTTCGTTGAAGTGTAAAACATAAAAATGTGGTAATTTGAGAGATTTGGTGGTTTTCCCATAGGGATAACATGGGAGGTTTCTGTCATCGCTACGACTACGCCGTAAAAATTTAGGCATTTTTGTGATTGGCTTTTGTGATCGGGACGGCAAAATAGAATTTTGGGTAAAGTTTAGACAATTTTGGTAAAACTAATTTTTGACCTTCAATGTTAATTTAAAGGTCACTCTGTAGGGGGCGCTATCGCGGCCATTTCAATTTTGTCAGCCTAAACTGGTCCAAACTAGAAAGTTTAACAACTGATTCAAATTTGGTCCTAATCGGACTGGTTTTGATCAAATGGGAGCAATTTTTAGATCTGCAATATTCCAAAATAAGTTGTCCAACTTTGCGGCTGCGCCGCACACAGACCGTTAAAGGTATCTCAAAAAATTGAATAACTTTAGATGCCCCACTTGTCCAGAGGACGTCCGCCGATTTTGAAGTCGGTGGGCAAAACGCCCTAGGAGGAGTTTGTCAAAGTTTGACGTGAACAAAATGACTAACACAGCGTATTTTCATTTTCAAAGGAAGATGGCGGCCATAGGGTAAGTCTGGGGGCGTGGCCACAATGATTTTTTTTGTTCGTCCTCACGAGAGGAATGCGTGTCCTGAATTTCGTAGCTTTACGCCAAAGTTGACCTCGGGGCGTCTCCCATAGGCGCAATGTATTTTGACTTTTGTCGGTGGCGCTGTCGCGCCATTTTTTAACGAAAAAAAAAATGGCCCAGAAAAAATAAAATTTTTCGCCGATTCTGAATTTTGGGCAAAGTTTGGTGAGTTTTTGAGCATGTTCAGGGGGTCAAATTAGAGATCAAAGCGCTGAAGAAGAACAAGAAAAATAATAATAATATTTTTAGCAAAAACAATATAGCCGTTTTCACTATAACAACAAATTATACATCGTTTGAAAGCTCTAAGCCTTCCCGATGCCGCCATGGGGTGGAATCATCATTACGAGCGCTTACGCGCTCGTCACTCCCTATTCCGTCGGGATGCCCCGCCCACTCCCCATAGACTTCCATTGATTTGAGCAGATACAAGCATGGCCCATGCCTGCGGCATGGATTCTCGCGTACGGGACGATGTCAGGAGGGTTTTTGGAGGAATGCAGCGCTTCGCGCTGCTGTTGTCAACAATTAGTGAATGGGCTACGCCCATTCACTAATTGTTGACTATTTCTGTCATAGCAGGAGTAAGTATGCATGATCCATGCCTTCGGCATGGGCTAGTTCACTGTACTTGCCAGGGGCGACGGGGTACCAAACATGCGGGCTGCGCCCGCATGTTTGGTCGAACAGTTGCAACGCTGCCTTCGGCAGCGTTGCGGGAGCAATAGGCCCTCCGCCCTGCTGGGGCTCGGGCCTAATAATAATAATATTTTTAGCAAAAACAATATAGCCGTTTTTACTATAACAACAAATGATACATCGTTTGAAAGCTCTAAGCCTTCCCGATGCCGCCATGGGGTGGAATTATCATTACGAGCGCTTACGCGCTCGTCACTCCCTATTCCGTCGGGATGCCCCGCCCACTCCCCATAGACTTCCATTGATTTGAGCAGATACAAGCATGGCCCATGCCTGCGGCATGGATTCTCGCATACGGGACGATGCCAGGAGGGTTTTTGGAGGAATGCAGCGCTTCGCGCTGCTGTTGTCAACAATTAGTGAATGGGCTACGCCCATTCACTAATTGTTGACTATTTCTGTCATAGCAGGAGTAAGTATGCATGATCCATGCCTTCGGCATGGGCTAGTTCACTGTACTTGCCAGGGGCGACGGGGTACCAAACATGCGGGCTGCGCCCGCATGTTTGGTCAGACAGTTGCAACGCTGCCTTCGGCAGCGTTGCGGGAGCAATAGGCCCTCCCCCTGCTGGGGCTCGGGCCTAATTAAAGCCGCAAGCGACATCCAACGGCCCTCGCGGGCCGCCGGCCTTCCGACTCTGCGCTTTCGACTTGATAAAGATGGCGCCCTTATTGTGTGTTGAATTAAAAAAGAACTTGACAGACGGCGACACATTGGACATGGCCAATCCAGTGCAAATCAACACAAGTCAGTCAAATGTGCTGCTCCGCCGCACAGAGACCGTAGCACTTGGAATAAAAATATGGATAACTTTTGATGCCCCGCCTGTGTAGATGATATTTCCCAAAGTAAAGCTTGATCGAGCTATTGCCCACGGAGGAGTTTGTTAAAGTGTGAAGCGTAAATGTGAACATTTCAAGGATTTGGCGTTTTTCCCATTTGTGACAGGATATTTGCAGCTCCACGGCAAAGAGACCGTACCACTTAAAATCAAAATATGACTAACTTTTGATGCCCCGTTTGTGAAGATGATTTTCCCCAAATATGGGCTTGATCGGGCAATCGCCCTAGGAGGAGTTTGTTAAAGTGTGAAGCGTAAAAATGTGGTGATTTGAGCGATTCTACAATTTTCCCATAAGGATAACATGGGATGTTTCTGTCAACGCTTCGGTTACGCCGTACAAAATATGACTTTGGCTCTCATACTTTTATGATCAGGATGGCAAATTAGAATTTTGTTCAAAATATCATGTCATTTGGAAAAACTCTATTGTTTATAGGCCACTCTGAAGGCCAAATAGTCAGAATTCTGGGAAACGTTGCCGGCTCCGTCGCACAGAGACCGTAAAAGTTATCCTTAAAATTTGGATAAATTTAGATGCCCCACTTGTCTAGAGGACGTACACCGATTTTGAGGTTCGTGGGCAAAACGCACTAGGAGGACTTCGTTAAAGTGTGAAACATAAAAATGTGGATATTTGAGAGATTTTGCGGTTTTCCCATAGGGATAACATGGGAGGTTTCTGTCATCGCTACGACTACGCCGTAAAAAATATGGCATTTGTCTGATTGGCTTTTTTGATCGGGACGCAAAAATAGAATTTTGGGTAAAGTTTAGAACATTTTGGTAAAACTAATTTTTGACCTTCAATGTTAATTTCAAGGTCACTCTGTAGGGGGCGCTATCGCGCCCATTTCAATTTTGTCATCATAAACTGGTCCAAACCGGAAAGTTTAACAACTGATTCAAATTTGGTCCTAATCGGACTCGTTTTGATCAAATGGGAGCAATTTTTAGATCTGCAATATTCCAAAATAAGTTGTCCAACTTTGCGGCTGCGCCGCACACAGACCGTAAAAGTTATCTCAAAAAATTGGATAACTTTAGATGCCCCACTTGTCCAGAGGATGTCCGCCGATTTTGAAGTCGGTGGGCAAAACGCCCTAGGAGGAGTTCGTCAAAGTTTGACGTGAACAAAATGGCTAACACAGCGTGTTTTCATTTTCAAAGGAAGATGGCGGCCATAGGGTAAGTCTGGGGGCGTGGTCACAATGATTTTTTTTTTTTTGTCCTCACGAGAGGAATGCGTGTCCCGAATTTCGTAGCTTTACGCCAAAGTTGACCTCGGGGCGTCTCCCATAGGCGCAATGTATTTTGACTTTTGTCGGTGGCGCTGTCGCGCCATTTTTTGCCGAAAAAAAAAATGGCCCTGAAAAAATCTAATTTTTCGCCGATTCTGAATTTTGGGCAAAGTTTGGTGAGTTTTTGAGCATGTTCAGGGGGTCAAATTAGAGCTCAAAAAGCAGAAGAACAAGAAAAATAATAAAAATAAAAATAATAATATTTTTAGCAAAAACAATATAGCCGTTTCCACTATAACAACAAATTATACATCGTTTGAAAGCTCTAAGCCTTCCCGATGCCGCCATGGGGTGGAATCATCATTACGAGCGCTTACGCGCTCGTCACTCCCTATTCCGTCGGGATGCCCCGCCCACTCCCCATAGACTTCCATTGATTTGAGCAGATACAAGCATGGCCCATGCCTGCGGTATGGATTCTCGCGTACGGGACGATGCCAGGAGGGTTTTTGGAGGAATGCAGCGCTTCGCGCTGCTGTTGTCAACAATTAGTGAATGGGCTACGCCCATTCACTAATTGTTGACTATTTCTGTCATAGCAGGAGTAAGTATGCATGATCCATGCCTTCGGCATGGGCTAGTTCACTGTACTTGCCAGGGGCGACGGGGTACCAAACATGCGGGCTGCGCCCGCATGTTTGGTCAGACAGTTGCAACGCTGCCTTCGGCAGCGTTGCGGGAGCAATAGGCCCTCCGCCCTGCTGGGGCTCGGGCCTAATAATAAAAATTAAAGCCGCAAGCGGCATCCAACGGCCCTCGCGGGCCGCCGGCCTTCCGACTCTGCGCTTTTGTTGTTGTTGTTGTTGTTGTTGTTTTATGGCGGTTGACATCCGAGTGTTGCATTACCGCCAGACTTTATTCCTTAGACTTTGTCATAGTCCTAAAAGTTCTTCTTCCAGTGCCTTGACTTCCAGTGCTTTGTCCTCAGACTCTGTCGTAGTCCGTAAAGTAGTCCTCAGACTCTGCGCTTTTGACTTGATAAAGATGGCGCCCTTATTGTGTTTTGAATTAAAAAAGAACTTGACAGACGGCGACACATTGGACATGGCCAATCCAGTGCAAATGAACACAAGTGTCAGTCAAATTTGCTGCGCCGCCGCACAGAGACCGTAGCACTTGGAATAAAAATATGGATAACTTTTGATGCCGCGCTTGTGTAGATGATTTTTCCCAAAGTAAAGCTTGATCGAGCTATTGCCCACGGAGGAGTTTGTTAAAGTGTGAAGCGTAAATGTGAACATTTCAAGGATTTGGCGTTTTTCCCATTTGTGACAGTATATTTGCAGCTCCACGGCACAGAGACCGTACCACTTAAAATCAAAATATGGATAACTTTTGATGCCCCGTTTGTGTAGATGATTTTCCCCAAATATGAGCTTGATCGGGCAATCGGCCTAGGAGGAGTTCGTTAAAGTGTGAAGCGTAAAAATGTGGTGATTTTAGAGATTTCGCTGTTTTCCCATTTCTGACATATATTTGCGGGTCCGCCACACAGAGACCGTAGCACTTAGAATCAAAATATAGGTATGTTTTGATGCCCCGCTTGTGTAGATGATATTCTCCAAATATGAACTTGATCGGACAATCGCCCTAGGAGGAGTTTGTTAAAGTGTGAAGCGTAAAAATGTGGTGATTTGAGCGATTCTACGATTTTCCCATAAGGATAACATGGGATGTTTCTGTCAACGCTACGGTTACGCCGTACAAAATATGACTTTGGCTCTCATACTTGTATGATCAGGATGGCAAATTAGAATTTTGTGCAAAATGTCATGTCATTTGGAAAAACTCTATTGTTTATAGGCCACTCTGAAGGCCAAATAGTCAGAATTCTGGGAAACGTTTGCGGCTCCGTCGCACAGAGACCGTAAAAGTTATCCTTAAAATTTGGATAACTTTAGATGCCCCACTTGTCTAGAGGACGTACACCGATTTTGAGGTTGGTGGGCAAAACGCACTAGGAGGAGTTCGTTGAAGTGTAAAACATAAAAATGTGGTAATTTGAGAGATTTGGTGGTTTTCCCATAGGGATAACATGGGAGGTTTCTGTCATCGCTACGACTACGCCGTAAAAATTTAGGCATTTTTGTGATTGGCTTTTGTGATCGGGACGGCAAAATAGAATTTTGGGTAAAGTTTAGACAATTTTGGTAAAACTAATTTTTGACCTTCAATGTTAATTTAAAGGTCACTCTGTAGGGGGCGCTATCGCGGCCATTTCAATTTTGTCAGCCTAAACTGGTCCAAACTAGAAAGTTTAACAACTGATTCAAATTTGGTCCTAATCGGACTGGTTTTGATCAAATGGGAGCAATTTTTAGATCTGCAATATTCCAAAATAAGTTGTCCAACTTTGCGGCTGCGCCGCACACAGACCGTTAAAGGTATCTCAAAAAATTGAATAACTTTAGATGCCCCACTTGTCCAGAGGACGTCCGCCGATTTTGAAGTCGGTGGGCAAAACGCCCTAGGAGGAGTTTGTCAAAGTTTGACGTGAACAAAATGACTAACACAGCGTATTTTCATTTTCAAAGGAAGATGGCGGCCATAGGGTAAGTCTGGGGGCGTGGCCACAATGATTTTTTTTGTTCGTCCTCACGAGAGGAATGCGTGTCCTGAATTTCGTAGCTTTACGCCAAAGTTGACCTCGGGGCGTCTCCCATAGGCGCAATGTATTTTGACTTTTGTCGGTGGCGCTGTCGCGCCATTTTTTAAAGAAAAAAAAAATGGCCCAGAAAAAATAAAATTTTTCGCCGATTCTGAATTTTGGGCAAAGTTTGGTGAGTTTTTGAGCATGTTCAGGGGGTCAAATTAGAGATCAAAGCGCTGAAGAAGAACAAGAAAAATAATAATAATATTTTTAGCAAAAACAATATAGCCGTTTTCACTATAACAACAAATGATACATCGTTTGAAAGCTCTAAGCCTTCCCGATGCCGCCATGGGGTGGAATCATCATTACGAGCGCTTACGCGCTCGTCACTCCCTATTCCGTCGGGATGCCCCGCCCACTCCCCATAGACTTCCATTGATTTGAGCAGATACAAGCATGGCCCATGCCTGCGGCATGGATTCTCGCGTACGGGACGATGTCAGGAGGGTTTTTGGAGGAATGCAGCGCTTCGCGCTGCTGTTGTCAACAATTAGTGAATGGGCTACGCCCATTCACTAATTGTTGACTATTTCTGTCATAGCAGGAGTAAGTATGCATGATCCATGCCTTCGGCATGGGCTAGTTCACTGTACTTGCCAGGGGCGACGGGGTACCAAACATGCGGGCTGCGCCCGCATGTTTGGTCGAACAGTTGCAACGCTGCCTTCGGCAGCGTTGCGGGAGCAATAGGCCCTCCGCCCTGCTGGGGCTCGGGCCTAATAATAATAATATTTTTAGCAAAAACAATATAGCCGTTTTTACTATAACAACAAATGATACATCGTTTGAAAGCTCTAAGCCTTCCCGATGCCGCCATGGGGTGGAATTATCATTACGAGCGCTTACGCGCTCGTCACTCCCTATTCCGTCGGGATGCCCCGCCCACTCCCCATAGACTTCCATTGATTTGAGCAGATACAAGCATGGCCCATGCCTGCGGCATGGATTCTCGCATACGGGACGATGCCAGGAGGGTTTTTGGAGGAATGCAGCGCTTCGCGCTGCTGTTGTCAACAATTAGTGAATGGGCTACGCCCATTCACTAATTGTTGACTATTTCTGTCATAGCAGGAGTAAGTATGCATGATCCATGCCTTCGGCATGGGCTAGTTCACTGTACTTGCCAGGGGCGACGGGGTACCAAACATGCGGGCTGCGCCCGCATGTTTGGTCAGACAGTTGCAACGCTGCCTTCGGCAGCGTTGCGGGAGCAATAGGCCCTCCCCCTGCTGGGGCTCGGGCCTAATTAAAGCCGCAAGCGACATCCAACGGCCCTCGCGGGCCGCCGGCCTTCCGACTCTGCGCTTTCGACTTGATAAAGATGGCGCCCTTATTGTGTGTTGAATTAAAAAAGAACTTGACAGACGGCGACACATTGGACATGGCCAATCCAGTGCAAATCAACACAAGTGTCAGTCAAATGTGCTGCTCCGCCGCACAGAGACCGTAGCACTTGGAATAAAAATATGGATAACTTTTGATGCCCCGCCTGTGTAGATGATATTTCCCAAAGTAAAGCTTGATCGAGCTATTGCCCACGGAGGAGTTTGTTAAAGTGTGAAGCGTAAATGTGAACATTTCAAGGATTTGGCGTTTTTCCCATTTGTGACAGGATATTTGCAGCTCCACGGCAAAGAGACCGTACCACTTAAAATCAAAATATGACTAACTTTTGATGCCCCGTTTGTGAAGATGATTTTCCCCAAATATGGGCTTGATCGGGCAATCGCCCTAGGAGGAGTTTGTTAAAGTGTGAAGCGTAAAAATGTGGTGATTTGAGCGATTCTACAATTTTCCCATAAGGATAACATGGGATGTTTCTGTCAACGCTTCGGTTACGCCGTACAAAATATGACTTTGGCTCTCATACTTTTATGATCAGGATGGCAAATTAGAATTTTGTTCAAAATATCATGTCATTTGGAAAAACTCTATTGTTTATAGGCCACTCTGAAGGCCAAATAGTCAGAATTCTGGGAAACGTTGCCGGCTCCGTCGCACAGAGACCGTAAAAGTTATCCTTAAAATTTGGATAAATTTAGATGCCCCACTTGTCTAGAGGACGTACACCGATTTTGAGGTTCGTGGGCAAAACGCACTAGGAGGACTTCGTTAAAGTGTGAAACATAAAAATGTGGATATTTGAGAGATTTTGCGGTTTTCCCATAGGGATAACATGGGAGGTTTCTGTCATCGCTACGACTACGCCGTAAAAAATAAGGCATTTGTCTGATTGGCTTTTTTGATCGGGACGCAAAAATAGAATTTTGGGTAAAGTTTAGAACATTTTGGTAAAACTAATTTTTGACCTTCAATGTTAATTTCAAGGTCACTCTGTAGGGGGCGCTATCGCGCCCATTTCAATTTTGTCATCATAAACTGGTCCAAACCGGAAAGTTTAACAACTGATTCAAATTTGGTCCTAATCGGACTCGTTTTGATCAAATGGGAGCAATTTTTAGATCTGCAATATTCCAAAATAAGTTGTCCAACTTTGCGGCTGCGCCGCACACAGACCGTAAAAGTTATCTCAAAAAATTGGATAACTTTAGATGCCCCACTTGTCCAGAGGATGTCCGCCGATTTTGAAGTCGGTGGGCAAAACGCCCTAGGAGGAGTTCGTCAAAGTTTGACGTGAACAAAATGGCTAACACAGCGTGTTTTCATTTTCAAAGGAAGATGGCGGCCATAGGGTAAGTCTGGGGGCGTGGTCACAATGATTTTTTTTTTTTTGTCCTCACGAGAGGAATGCGTGTCCCGAATTTCGTAGCTTTACGCCAAAGTTGACCTCGGGGCGTCTCCCATAGGCGCAATGTATTTTGACTTTTGTCGGTGGCGCTGTCGCGCCATTTTTTGCCGAAAAAAAAAATGGCCCTGAAAAAATCTAATTTTTCGCCGATTCTGAATTTTGGGCAAAGTTTGGTGAGTTTTTGAGCATGTTCAGGGGGTCAAATTAGAGCTCAAAAAGCAGAAGAACAAGAAAAATAATAAAAATAAAAATAATAATATTTTTAGCAAAAACAATATAGCCGTTTCCACTATAACAACAAATTATACATCGTTTGAAAGCTCTAAGCCTTCCCGATGCCGCCATGGGGTGGAATCATCATTACGAGCGCTTACGCGCTCGTCACTCCCTATTCCGTCGGGATGCCCCGCCCACTCCCCATAGACTTCCATTGATTTGAGCAGATACAAGCATGGCCCATGCCTGCGGTATGGATTCTCGCGTACGGGACGATGCCAGGAGGGTTTTTGGAGGAATGCAGCGCTTCGCGCTGCTGTTGTCAACAATTAGTGAATGGGCTACGCCCATTCACTAATTGTTGACTATTTCTGTCATAGCAGGAGTAAGTATGCATGATCCATGCCTTCGGCATGGGCTAGTTCACTGTACTTGCCAGGGGCGACGGGGTACCAAACATGCGGGCTGCGCCCGCATGTTTGGTCAGACAGTTGCAACGCTGCCTTCGGCAGCGTTGCGGGAGCAATAGGCCCTCCGCCCTGCTGGGGCTCGGGCCTAATAATAAAAATTAAAGCCGCAAGCGGCATCCAACGGCCCTCGCGGGCCGCCGGCCTTCCGACTCTGCTCTCTGCATTTTACAGAGTTGGCGCTAACGCAATTGTCTAAGAACTAAGACAGTGACACATTGGACATGTACAATGCTGTGCTTAACCAGTGCAAATGAACACAAATGTCGGTCAAATGTGCAGCTCCAGCGCACAGAGACCGTGACACTTGGAATAAAAATATGGATAACTTTTGATGCTCCGCTTGTGTAGATGATTCTCCCTAAATATCAACTTGATCGGGTAATCGCCCTAGGAGGAGTTCGTTAAAGTGTGAAGTGTAAAAATGTGGTCATTTTAGAGATTTTGCGGTTTCCCCATAGGGATAACATGGGATGTTTCTGTCATCGCTACGGCTACGCTTTACCAAATATGACTTTGGCTCCCATACTTTTATTTTGGGGATGGCAAATGAGAATTGTGTGCAAAATGTCATGTCATTTGGAAAAACTCTTGTTTATAGGCCACTCTGAAGGCCAAATAGTCCAAATTCTGCGAAAAGTTTGCGGCTCCGTCGCACAGAGACCGTAAATGTTATCCATAAAATTTGAATAACTTTAGATGCCCCACTTGTCTAGAGGACGTACACCGATTTTGAGATCGGTGGGCCAAACGCACTAGGAGGAGGAGTTAAAGTGTGAAGCGTGAAAATGTGGTCATTTTAGAGATTTCGCTGTTTTTCCATTTGTGACATATATTTGCGGGTCCGCCACACAGAGACCGTAGCACTTAGAATCAAAATATGGATAACTTTTGATGCCCCGCTTGTGTAGATGATATTCTCCAAATATGAACTTGATCGGACAATCGCCCTAGGAGGAGTTTGTTAAAGTGTGAAGCGTAAAAATGTGGTGATTTGAGCAATTCTACGAAGGATAACATGGGATGTTTCTGTCATCGCTACGGTTACGCCGTACAAAATATGACTTTGGCTCTCATACTTGTATGATCAGGATGGCAAATTAGAATTTAGTGCAAAATGTCATGTCATTTGGAAAAACTCTATTGTTTATAGGCCACTCTGAAGGCCAAATAGTCCGAATTCTGGGAAACGTTTGCGGCTCCGTCGCACAGAGACCGTAAAAGTTATCCTTAAAATTTGGATAACTTTAGATCCACCACTTGTCTAGAGGACGTACACCGATTTTGAGGTTGTTGGGCAAAACGCACTAGGAGGAGTTCGTTAAAGTGTAAAACATAAAAATGTGGTAATTTGAGAGATTTAGCGGTTTTCCCATGGGGATAACATGGGAGGTTTATGTCATCGCTACGACTACGCCGTAAAAATTAAGGCATTTGTCTGATTGGCTTTTTTGATCGGGACGCCAAAATAGAATTTTGGGTAAAGTTTAGAACATTTTGGTGAAACAAATTTTTGACCTTCAATGTTAATTTAAAGGTCACTCTGTAGGGGGCGCTATCGCGCCCATTTAAATTTTGTCATCATAAACTGGTCCAAACTAGAAAGTTGAACAACTGATTCAAATTTGGTCCTAATCGGACTTGTTTTGATCAAATGGGAGCAATTTTTAGACCTGCAATATTCCAAAAGAAGTTGTCCAACTTTGCGGCTGCGCCGCACACAGACCGTTAAAGGCATCTCAAAAAATTGAATAACTTTAGATGCCCCACTTGTCCAGAGGACGTCCGCCGATTTTGAAGTCGGTGGGCAAAACGCCCTAGGAGGAGTTCGTCAAAGTTTGACGTAAACAAAATGGCTAACTCAGCTTGTTTTCATTTTCAAAGGAAGATGGCGGCCATAGGGTAAGTTTGGGGGCGTGGCCACAATGATTTTTTTTGTTTATCCTCACGAGAGGAATGCGTGTCCCGAATTTCGTAGCTTTACGCCAAAGTTGACCTCGGGGCGTCTCCCATAGGCGCAATGTATTTTGACTTTTGTCGGTGGCGCTGTCGCGCCATTTTTTAACGAAAAAAAAATGGCCCAGAAAAAATAAAAATTTCCGCCGATTCTGAATTTTGGGCAAAGTTTGGTGAGTTTTTGAGCATGTTCAGGGGGTCAAATTAGAGATCAAAGCGCTGAAGAAGAACAAGAAAAATTAAAGCCGCAAGCGGCATCCAACGGCCCTCGCGGGCCGCCGGCCTTCCGACTCTGCGCTTTCGACTTGATAAAGATGGCGCCCTTATTGTGTTGAATTAAAAAAGAACTTGACAGACGGCGACACAATTGACATGGCAAATCCAGTGCAAATGAACACAAATGTCGGTCAAATGTGCGGGTCCGCCGCACAGAGACCGTGACACTTGGAATAAAAATATGGATAACTTTTGATGCTCCGCTTGTGTAGACGATTCTCCCCAAATATCAATTTGATCGGGCAATCGCCCTAGGAGGGGTTTGTTAAAGTGTGAAGTGTAAAAATGTGGTCATTTTAGAGATTTTGCGGTTTCCCCATAGGGATAACATGGGATGTTTCTGTCATCGCTACGGCTACGCTTTACCAAATATGACTTTGGCTCCCATACTTTTAATTTGGGGATGGCAAATGAGAATCGTGTGCAAAATATCATGTCATTTGGAAAAACTCTTTTTTATAGGCCACTCTGAAGGCCAAATAGTCAGAATTCTGCGAAAAGTTTGCGGCTCAGCTCCACAGAGACCGTAAATGTTATCCATAAAATTTGAATAACTTTAGATGCCCCACTTGTCTAGAGGAGGTACACCGATTTTGAGATCGGTGGGCCAAACGCACTAGGAGGAGTTTGTTAGTGTGAAGCGTAAATGTGAACATTTCAAGGATTTGGCGTTTTTCCCATTTGTGACAGTATGTTTGCAGCTCCACGGCACAGAGACCGTAGCACTTAAAATCAAAATATGGATAACTTTTGATGCCCCGTTTGTGTATATGATTTCCCCAAATATCAACTTGATCGGGCAATCGCCCTAGGAGGAGTTCGTTAAAGTGTGAAGTGTAAAAATGTGGTGATTTGAGCGATATTCCCATAAGGATAACATGGGATGTTTCTGTCATCGCTACGGTTACGCCGTACAAAATATGACTTTGGCTCTCATACTTGTATGATCAGGATGGCAAATTAGACTTTTTTGCAAAATATCATGTCATTTGGAAAAACTCTATTGTTTATAGGCCACTCTAAAGGCCAAATAGTCAGAATTCTGGGAAACGTTTGCGGCTCCGTCGCACAGAGACCGTAAAGTTATCCTTAAAATTTGGATAACTTTAGATGCCCCACTTGTCTAGAGGACGTACACCGATTTTGAGGTTGGTGGGTCAAAACGCACTAGGAGGAGTTCGTTAAAGTGTAAAACATAAAAATGTGGTAATTTGAGAGATTTTGCGGTTTTCCCATAGGGATAACATGGGAGGTTTCTGTCATCGCTACGACTACGCCGTAAAAATTTAGGCATTTTTGTGATTGGCTTTTGTGATCGGGACGGCAAAATAGAATTTTGGGTAAAGTTTAGACAATTTTGGTAAAACTAATTTTTGACCTTCAATGTTAATTTAAAGGTCACTCTGTAGGGGGCGCTATCGCGGCCATTTCAATTTTGTCAGCCTAAACTGGTCCAAACTAGAAAGTTTAACAACTGATTCAAATTTGGTCCTAATCGGACTGGTTTTGATCAAATGGGAGCAATTTTTAGATCTGCAATATTCCAAAATAAGTTGTCCAACTTTGCGGCTGCGCCGCACACAGACCGTTAAAGGTATCTCAAAAAATTGAATAACTTTAGATGCCCCACTTGTCCAGAGGACGTCCGCCGATTTTGAAGTCGGTGGGCAAAACGCCCTAGGAGGAGTTCGTCAAAGTTTGACGTGAACAAAATGACTAACACAGCGTATTTTCATTTTCAAAGGAAGATGGCGGCCATAGGGTAAGTCTGGGGGCGTGGCCACAATGATTTTTTTTGTTCGTCCTCACGAGAGGAATGCGTGTCCCGAATTTCGTAGCTTTACGCCAAAGTTGACCTCGGGGCGTCTCCCATAGGCGCAATGTATTTTGACTTTTGTCGGTGGCGCTGTCGCGCCATTTTTTAACGAAAAAAAAAATGGCCCAGAAAAAATAAAATTTTTCGCCGATTCTGAATTTTGGGCAAAGTTTGGTGAGTTTTTGAGCATGTTCAGGGGGTCAAATTAGAGATCAAAGCGCTGAAGAAGAACAAGAAAAATTAAAGCCGCAAGCGGCATCCAACGGCCCTCGCGGGCCGCCGGCCTTCCGACTCTGCGCTTTCGACTTGATAAAGATGGCGCCCTTATTGTGTTGAATTAAAAAAGAACTTGACAGACGGCGACACATTGGACATGGCCAATCCAGTGCAAATGAACACAAGTGTCAGTCAAATTTGCTGCGCCGCCGCACAGAGACCGTAGCACTTGGAATAAAAATATGGATAACTTTTGATGCCGTGCTTGTGTAGATGATTTTTCCCAAAGTAAAGCTTGATCGAGCTATTGCCCACGGAGGAGTTTGTTAAAGTGTGAAGCATAAATGTGAACATTTCAAGGATTTGGCGTTTTTCCCATTTGTGACAGTATATTTGCAGCTCTACGGCACAGTGACCGTACCACTTAAAATCAAAATATGGATAACTTTTGATGCCCCGTTTGTGTAGATGATTTTCCCCAAATATGAGCTTGATCGGGCAATCGGCCTAGGAGGAGTTCGTTAAAGTGTGAAGCGTAAAAATGTGGTGATTTTAGAGATTTCGCTGTTTTCCCATTTCTGACATATATTTGCGGGTCCGCCACACAGAGACCGTAGCACTTAGAATCAAAATATGGGTAAGTTTTGATGCCCCGCTTGTGTAGATGATAGTCTCCAAATATAAACTTGATCGGACAATCGCCCTAGGAGGAGTTTGTTAAAGTGTGAAGCGTAAAAATGTGGTGATTTGAGCGATTCTACGATTTTCCCATAAGGATAACATGGGATGTTTCTGTCAACGCTACGGTTACGCCGTACATAATATGACTTTGGCTCTCATACTTGTATGATCAGGATGGCAAATTAGAATTTCGTTCAAAATATCATGTCATTTGGAAAAACTCTATTGTTTATAGGCCACTCTGAAGGCCAAATAGTCAGAATTCTGGGAAACGTTTGCGGCTCCGTCGCACAAAGACCGTAAAAGTTATCCTTAAAATTTGGATAACTTTAGATACACCACTTGTCTAGAGGACGTACACCGATTTTGAGGTTGGTGGGCAAAACGCACTAGGAGGACTTCGTTAAAGTGTAAAACATAAAAATGTGGTAATTTGAGAGATTTTGTGGTTTTCCCATAGGGATAACATGGGAGGTTTCTGTCATCGCTACGACTACAGCGTAAAAATTTAGGCATTTTTGTGATTGGCTTTTGTGATCGGGACGGCAAAATAGAATTTTGGGTAAAGTTTAGACAATTTTGGTAAAACAAATTTTTGACCTTCAATGTTAATTCAAAGGTCACTCTGTAGGGGGCGCTATCACTGCCATTTCAATTTTGTCAGCCTAAACTGGTCCAAACTAGAAAGTTTAACAACTGATTCAAATTTGGTCCTAATCGGACTGGTTTTGATCAAATAGGAGCAATTTTTAGACCTGCAATATTCCAAAATAAGTTGTCCAACTTTGCGGCTGCGCCGCACACAGACCGTAAAAGGTATCTCAAAAAATTGAATAACTTTAGATGCCCCACTTGTCCAGAGGACGTACGCCGATTTTGAAGTCGGTGGGCAAAACGCCCTAGGAGGAGTTCGTCAAAGTTTGACGTAAACAAAATGGCTAACTCAGCTTGTTTTCATTTTCAAAGGAAGATGGCGGCCATAGGGTAAGTTTGGGGGCGTGGCCACAATGATTTTTTTTGTTTATCCTCACGAGAGGAATGCGTGTCCCGAATTTCGTAGCTTTACGCCAAAGTTGACCTCGGGGCGTCTCCCATAGGCGCAATGTATTTTGACTTTTGTCGGTGGCGCTGTCGCGCCATTTTTTAACGAAAAAAAAAATGGCCCAGAAAAAATAAAATTTTTCGCCGATTCTGAATTTTGGGCAAAGTTTGGTGAGTTTTTGAGCATGTTCAGGGGGTCAAATTAGAGATCAAAGCGCTGAAGAAGAACAAGAAAAATAAATATAGCCGCAAGCGGCAATGATCGGCCCTCGCCACGCCGCCGCCACACCGCCGCCACGCCGCAAGAGGAGGGGGCGCTAACGCGCCCCAATTGTCCTTTTATCACGCCTACTGCTGAATCTGTGACGCTGTCACATGTTCTCCCCTTTGTTTTACCATCAAAAAGCAATTTTATTTTGAATTCTTGGCAAAATGTGCGGCTTTGCCGCACAGACACCGTGACTCTTTGAATGAAAATGTGGATAACTTTTGATGGTCCTGAAGATGAGTCTCACCAAATTTCAGGTTAATAGGGCTGACGCCCTGGGAGGAGTTTGTGAAAGTCTAAAGTGTAAACATGTTCTGGCCCCATTGGAATAACATGGGAGGTTTCGGTCATCGTTACGGCAACGCCATAACAATTATGACATGGGTCTCATTGACTTTTTTGATGGGGATGCTAAAATTGAGTTGTGTGTCAAATTTCATATAATTTCGCAAAACTAAACATTTAACCTCCATATAAAATCTGTAGGGGGCGCTGTGGCGCCAAATGAATTTATTTCACTTCAAGTAGGTTTAGGGCAAAGAGTTTAACAACTGATTCTAATTTGACGCAATTCGGACTTTATCTGCGCAAACGGCAGAAATTTTAAATATGGGAGATTTCTGAAATTTTAGTTACAGTTTGCGGCTTCGCCGCACAGAGACCGTGAGAGGTATCAATGTAATTTGGATAACTTTTGATGTCCCACTCCTCAGTAGCATTTTCACCAAATTTCAGCTTTTTAGGGCCAACGCCCTGGGAGGAGTTCGTAAAAGTACGACGTTTGGAAAGACTCCGAAGTCATGTTTAGCCATTTTTGAAGCAATATGGCCGACATTTGGTTCGGGGGACGGCGTTGCCGTAATAATATTTTTTACTTCTCTTGTCACCATCTACCTCTGCGCCAAATTTCATGATTCTACGATCAGATTTTTTTTGGGTCATTTCCCATCTCTCAATGCATTTTTGGTACATTTGGTGGCGCTGACGCGCCAATTTTTTTTATTTTAGAAAAGGGAAATAGCCAGAATGTAGAGAGGCACGATTTTTAGAGGTGTGCAAATTTTTGTGACTTTTCGTCAATGTTCACTGGGTGAAAAATAGGGGGGTTGGTCCCGAGAAGAAGAAGAAAGAAAGAAAGAAAGAAAGAAAGAATAATATTCCGATGCGAAAACAATGTTTCCCATTTTTCAAATATCATAAACTATACATTTTCGGAAAGCGCTCGCGCTTTCCTACCTCATGGTGTGGGTCCCTGGTCACTGACGGGTACTTTCGATAATTTTGAGTGGGCTCCGCCCACTTTGTGTTTTTGGCCCTCTATACAGTAATAATGTTCAATTTTTGCATTACATGCTTATATGCACGGAACATGCAAGAGATGGGGAACGTATTCGTGAGCTACTTAGCGCAAATGAGTGCTTTATATGGGGATGACGACCGCGAAGCGGTCGTCATCCCAATGTAAAGTGCTCGTTTAGTGCGAACTTTTGCACGGGCTTCGCCCGTTTACAACGGTAATGTTCCATTTTCCTACAACTAATTAGTATGCACGGGGCGTGCATGAGTGGAGGAGTGCGTTAGTGAGTGTTTGGAAGTGGGCGAGCGCTTCGCGCTCGATTTCGTGCGCACTACGTGCGCACTTTCGCAGCCGTGCTTCGCACGGCCTTACGAGATTAATAGGCCTCTCGCCAGCTTGTGGCGCTCGGGCCTAATAATAATAATAATAATATTTTTAGCAAAAACAATATAGCCGTTTTTACTATAACAACAAATGATACATCGTTTGAAAGCTCTAAGCCTTCCCGATGCCGCCATGGGGTGGAATCATCATTACGAGCGCTTACGCGCTCGTCACTCCCTATTCCGTCGGGATGCCCCGCCCACTCCCCATAGACTTCCATTGATTTGAGCAGATACAAGCATGGCCCATGCCTGCGGCATGGATTCTCGCATACGGGACGATGCCAGGAGGGTTTTTGGAGGAATGCAGCGCTTCGCGCTGCTGTTGTCAACAATTAGTGAATGGGCTACGCCCATTCACTAATTGTTGACTATTTCTGTCATAGCAGGAGTAAGTATGCATGATCCATGCCTTCGGCATGGGCTAGTTCACTGTACTTGCCAGGGGCGACGGGGTACCAAACATGCGGGCTGCGCCCGCATGTTTGGTCAGACAGTTGCAACGCTGCCTTCGGCAGCGTTGCGGGAGCAATAGGCCCTCC
Source organism: Eucyclogobius newberryi (assembly GCF_026437365.1). Taxonomy (NCBI): domain Eukaryota; kingdom Metazoa; phylum Chordata; class Actinopteri; order Gobiiformes; family Gobiidae; genus Eucyclogobius; species Eucyclogobius newberryi. The sequence continues at coordinate 27,049,677 of NW_027316056.1, read as the reverse complement.
GCCCTGCTGGGGCTCGGGCCTAATAATAAAAATAATAATATTTTTAGCAAAAACAATATAGCCGTTTTTTCTATAACAACAAATTATACATCGTTTGAAAGCTCTAAGCCTTCCCCATGCCGCCATGGGGTGGAATCATCATTACGAGCGCTTACGCGCTCGTCACTCCCTATTTCGTCGGGATGCCCCGCCCACTCCCCATAGACTTCCATTGATTTGAGCAGAAACAAGCATGGCCCATGCCTGCGGCATGGATTCTCGCGTACGGGACGATGCCAGGAGGGTTTTTGGAGGAATGCAGCGCTTCGCGCTGTTGTTGTCAACAATTTGTGTCATAGCAGGAGTAAGTATGCATGATCCATGCCTTCGGCATGGGCTAGTTCACTGTACTTGCCAGGGGCGACGGGGCACCAAACATGCGGGCTGCGCCCGCATGTTTGGTCAGACAGTTGCAACGCTGCCTTCGGCAGCGTTGCGGGAGCAATAGGCCCTCCGCCCTGCTGGGGCTCGGGCCTAATAATAATATTTTTAGCAAAAACAATATAGCCGTTTCCACTATAACAACAAATTATACATCGTTTGAAAGCTCTAAGCCTTCCCCATGCCGCCATGGGGTGGAATCATCATTACGAGCGCTTACGCGCTCGTCACTCCCCATTCCGTCGGGATGCCCCGCCCACTCCCCATAGACTTCCATTGATTTGAGCAGATACAAGCATGGCCCATGCCTGCGGCATGGATTCTCGCGTACAGGACGATGCCAGGAGGGTTTTTGGAGGAATGCAGCGCTTTGCGCTGCTGTTGTCAACAATTTGTGAATGGGCTACGCCCATTCACAAATTGTTGACTATTTCTGTCATAGCAGGAGTAAGTATGCATGATCCATGCCTTCGGCATGGGCTAGTTCACTGTACTTGCCAGGGGCGACGGGGCACCAAACATGCGGGCGCAGCCCGCATGTTTGTCAGACAGTTGCAACGCTGCCTTCGGCAGCGTTGCGGGAGCAATAGGCCCTCCGCCCTGCTGGGGCTCGGGCCTAATAAAGGATAAATAAAGAATTAGCACATTCAACCTGATGACTGTTAGCGCTCCTGCCACTTGTGACACTTAGACGTAATTACAAAAACACAAAGTGATCGTTAAACATGTGATATTTAAACACAACTTCAGATTGATTGACTAATGCACCATATCACGTTCCCTATATCAAATAAAGTCCAGTCTGGCTTTTCTTCCAAACAACCTTGGTTTGCCTCATCGTGTTACACAAGCATAGCATTTCCAACATTTCCCCATATCCTCCTTGCTATTTTTTATGCCCATTCTAATGTCCAATCTGCATCTATTTTTAAAATGACTGACTTCTCAAGCTCCTTTGTTCCAAGGTGAGTAGTTTAGACCTACCCCACTGATTAAACCCGTGCCACAAAATGGAAAAATTATGATGAGCAAGCTTTTTCTTTTCACATTTTTCATCCCCGTGCCATTAGCTCTACAGAAATTGAGCGGTTATTATGTTGTCGGTCCATTATTATTCATTATGTATTAAACCGTACCTAAATCACTTAGCATCCTGGAGGGAATGCCACAGAGTTTGGTTATCTACCAAGTGCACTTTGGTTAAATGGTTATGTTAAGTCAGTAGTCGGTGAAATTTCAAACTTGATTTAAATACTAAGGAAGATAGTAGTAGTAGTAGTAGTAGTAGTAGTAGTAGTAGTAGTAGTAGTAGTAGTAGTAGTAGTAGTAGTAGTAGTAGCAGCAGCTAGTACTAGTAGTAGTAGTAGTAGTAGTAGTAGTAGTAGTAGTAGTCCTTGTCCTTCTTTCTGGTCTGAGATCAAGTTGCAATATTGATCCCTATTGATGACTACTTCATTTATTTTTAAACTGAAAAACAACATGAAGTTAAAGAGGACCAAAGTGATAAAGATAGATTATTAATTTAATTTGCTTGGCTTGCGTCTCTGAGAATGATGTTGGCATGACAACATGAGACTTTGGAGGTGCTGAAGAACTGTCTTCCATAAATAGACTAGAATATGGGCTCCATGCTACATAAAGAAAGATTTTTTTTTCTTATTTGGCTCATATCTGAAATGCAAGTGAAATAAATTCTGAAACATGTTGTGATGTTTTCCCCCCAATCCTGTCCATCTCCATTACTCCCAAAGAGAACCTCTTTCAATTCAGTATTCTATGTTTTTTCTTAGAGCCACTCTCAAACTCAAAATCTAAAAACTGAAGTCTGTTCCTCCAAAGCAAATGCATCAGAGGCGAGTCTAGATAATGCATCTGTGTTGCAAATGCATGCCCTCTTGTTTATTCACGATCAGAAGTCATTATGAGACATTAAAGCCATTCAATACACTAGCTTATTGATCCCGTCTCTCAAAGTTGCATTAAATATTCATGGGGCGCTTCGTGCACTTCTTCCTCCTGTAACGGCACATACACACGGGCAGATACAAGCTTTAACATAGTGTCATCTGGAAAAACATTCTCACTCAAAACGGCATACTTCACCACATAAGCATCATGAGTAAATTAAATTACGTTCATCATTTCCTCTGCCTTGCGTTTTTCAGCTCTCGTGGTAATGCAAAAAGACAGACGTGAAACTGGTTTAGCGTGTCATTAAAAATAATCGGCAAAAAAACAATGTTGGAAATTTTAAAATGGCGACTGCGAAAGAGATCGGGACAAGGGGAAAAGTTGACGATGTTGTCACCTGATTTCTTAATCAAGCTAATTCACCTTCCAGTGACTAAAATATTCAGCTCTGCACTGCATCCACGCATTCAGCCGAACCATAAATATAGGCACTGGCACACATTTAAATTCACATACGAACAAGACAGTTTATCTTGGCAACTCGACACTTATCGGCTTAAAACGGGCTGAGACAAAATGAAAATGGAAGAAGTTGTCATTGCGTGAAAGAGATAGACAAGAGAAGAGGACAGATACACAGGGGAGAGAGCGGAGGAGGGGGGAGATAAGTTGAAGAAGGCTGTTTGATAAGGAAAAAGTTCCCATTAGAACTCAAGAAGGGCTGCGATGGAAGGTCACCTCAAGTTAATACCGTGAAGGGGCACAATGTAATTCAAAGTGCCATCTGCTTTATCAGAAATCCTATACAGTGTTAAATTCTCTTGTGTTTTGTACACAGTGCTTTTCCTCAGAACCCTGCTACATTTTAATACTTTTACATAAAGCAGTCCTCCAGAATAATTTGTTACTTTCTTTTTGAAGGGTTTTCCACCTGCTCTTGCTACCTCCATGGCAACAAGCAGGTGACGGAGTCAGATCTGTGGAGAGGTGAAGCCACTCACCGTAAGAATGCATGTCTCTCCAAAGTATTTCCACCATTATATACCTGTATTTGAATAAATAAGGTTAATTTCATACCGTGGAACTTTCCAGGCAAAGCATCTGCAGATTACTGACAAATGAAACATTACTCTAAAGTATGAAAAATGTGAACCCTCACTGTTTTTCAGCATAAATCAGCATTTTGACAACATAATTGAAGCTGCTCCTCATCGCCGACACGGTGGTAGAGTGGCTAGCACTTTGTGGGTTCTATTCCTGGGCCACTCAGGCCTTTCTGTGTGGAGTTTGCATTTTCTCCCTGTGTCTGAGTAAGTTTCCTCCATCAACCCAAAAACGCAGCATAGGTAAAAATCCTCCAGCTACAATAGTCCTGACCACGCCTTGCTTAAGATCTGGAGATGGGGTCCCGGATGCTGTACTGCAGTGACCACTGATCCTGACAGGCTGTCCCAGCAACATTGAAGGATGGGTCAAATGCAGAGGACATATTCCCCTACAGGACAATAAAGTATACCTTAACCTTAAAAACTATTAGCCATAAAAACTGAAACTTTTCTATATTAGAAGTGCGAGGGGAAAAGTGCTTGTACAAAGCACAAACAAATTTGATTTAACAAACCCATTTGATTCATGATTTGTTTCTATATAACCACTTTGCTCGCCCCTACTTCATATGATTTACTAGTCATTCCCTAGTTTCTTTATGATGAGAAACAATCAGAAGGCACTGAATTGGCTCTACAGCGGAAGGAAACAGTGGATGTATGTTCTATGTAGCTGAGAATTAAGCCTGATATAGAAGGATAATCTCATTTGCTGCTATGAGCTATCGAGCTAACCCACAAACATGAAATACCCCACGGCTACAGCAGTCATAGCATTGCATCTCTTTATATCAAACGCCTTGTCAGGGATTTTTATACTGCTACTGGTTTTGTTGTAATTATATTTCTGTTTTTCCCTTTTTTATGATCTAAATTGAATCACCATGAGGGGAAAAAGCATAACAATGCAAGCTGACAAACCATGACAGTTTATCAAAACTTGGCTATTCTGAACTTTAAAGGCAAATGGCTTTGCTGTGTTATTTAAAAATATATTTAATCAAATTGTCAAGTTCTTAATAAAGAATGTTTGAGAAGGTCATTAATATGTCCAGAACAGTATTCAATTATTTCTTTGATAAAATGGTCAATTTCTCTCTGCTTGAGACATCATCTTTCCTGGTTGCAAAAAATAAATCTCAAAAGAACCAACATTTTGCAGAGATAAGTGCCCTAACCTGTTGTGTAGGAGCTTCCTTTGGTGCTGCTAGTTTTGGATTTAGTCTGAACAACATGCTAGTAATGGTGATAATGTAATAATTGTTGGTTTTAGAAAACCAAAGAATGAAAGATAATAGGAAATCTCCAAATAATAACATTTAGACATGAATGTGCCATCGGTTACTACTAATATAAAAGAGTCTATAGTTTGTTTTTTTAAAAGTCTAAGTTAGTTCATCAGATCTTTACACGGCACCAGCTTTTGTAACATCTAGTGGTTTAAGATATGAATGTATCTGCAATGAAAACTGTAAGAAAATGCCTTTTAAAAATGCTCACCAACACAAATCTACCGTGGGAATCATTGTTTTCATAATAGTTGTTGCATCTGAATCCATCTGCCTCAAACGCTGCCTCTGTATTCTAATGCACAACGGCAGCCTTTAAAACTACATGGAATAATCATGAGCCCACATATCTCCTGATGTGGTGCCGGTTGCCTCAGGTTACGATGTGGGTGTTAATAAAAACACATTTAACATATGTGATGTTCCTAAAGCATGATTAATGTGCTCTTCAGACAATTTTGTCTGCTATATTTTCATTAGGCTCTTCCCTCTGGTGCCAATAAGCGCAAAAGCAATCAAGAAGCGGCGCGTCATGGCAGGACACTTACTGTAATTTGTCAGACGCCTCCTGTTGTTCACATTATGACTTTTGCCACAGTATCATTTAAAATGACATCCACAAAAAGAAACACTGCACACTACAGACTGAGGTAGTTTAATTATATTGTTCAGAACATGAGAGAGTGACAGAGGGAACCAGAAACAGATGTTTTTGGCTATAAATATTATGACTTTTTCATTTAGAATCACTCCAGTGCGTTTACAAGTACACAGGCTTGAAATCTCTGAATGAACATTTTAACTTTTTCCGCTCAGACGGTGGTGTTTACATAACACTATGAATTGCCAAAAACTATGATCTTCTTGCAGATTGAACAGTTTTCTTCCTGCTCTGTAAAACAAGTCTTTCATTTCGACAGTGTGGAATCTTTTTCCATGTAAGGAATGTGAATGGACCACGGTATGATGCTGTTTTTCCTCGCACGTGTACGTTTAATTCAAGTGGTAAAGTTTGGGACAGAAGTGCTAAATGTATCATTAAACTGGCATAAATTAATCTAATTACTTTTTTAAAATGCTTCTTAATTGTAGAAAAAGATTCAATCATAGACATCTGTAAACTGTTTTTAGTTTTGACGCTCATTCAAGAGTCATTCTCAATCTGCGAATCGAGTCTGAGAAATCAGATATTTATTCTACTCTGAGTAGGCCCTGCTCAGAATGGCCAGGGTTTCAAAATGGCCAGGGTTTCTCGCCCCATGGCTTCAACACACTATTATATACGTCCGGAAGGTTGAAACTTAAACCTCCATTTCTGTTTAAAGAGGAATTCTCTACTCTTCCTACTCGGATAAATATTTGAGTTACCTGACTCGATCTGCAGATTAAGAATGACTCTTGGATGAGAGTCAAAACGTTTTGTTTTTCTAAATACAGTGTCTAGATGAACACAACTGAATCTGTTTCTACAATGGAACACTCCTGGATGAATGAGGGATCACACGACTCAATATTTATGGTGTACAAATGTGTAATTTTCAGGTGAGGGGTGGGAGGGAGTATTTTTTCCTCAAAAATACCTTGAAAAGCTTGCATTCTTATTGGAGCAAGGTTGCCCCTCCACAGATCTAGAGTAATTTAGTGCATACTTACAAAAATGCATACAACAAAAATGTTACATCCACGTTACGTGTAAGAGAATGTTACATCGAAATTTGCAGTCAGAACTTTGCGCATCAGGGCTTTCAGATAAGAGGAAGAAGGCAATCTGTGCTCAGAGAGGAGAAACTTTGAGGAAAAAGCTTTATAAATACCATTTAAAAGGCTCATGATGTTCTTTTGTCTGGCTGAAGTCATGTGGTGAAATCAGCCTCCAGGAACAACTCTTATATGTGTTTAAACTTCACTTTTGGTCATTCTAGTGTTCATTATGGCCAATGTTTGGGTTCACATGACATTCACGTTCATGTAACATTCGTATTCATAGATCTCTCCCACAAACAGGTGGCATAATGAACCAATTACTGCCATGAGAGACCAAACAACTCAAAGCTAGCAGATGGAGTTAGCATTATACTAGGCACATCTCTGCATTCTCAATCCCAAATTTGCAGACATAAATACAGTGTATACGGACAAGAAAATAACACCTGCACATGTGTGTAAATGCAAAGTCTGTCATTAGTCATCTTCATTTAATACTACTTTCCACATTCTGCATTCCTTATCATTTGCAGTTTAAAATGTGAAGGAACATGTGGAAGTGTTTATCATTTTTTGTTTAAATGCCGTTACAGGTATTCCCAGCCAATATACCAATGTATGTAAATTGTCTGTTATTCATCAGCTTGTGTTCTCTGAAGTTATTTTGTGTCAGATATCATAATACACAAGATTAAAAGAGTTGCTCTCTCCTTTAATACTACTGAGGGCTTCAAGTTAGTGCAAGCCTTTTACTCGTTATACATAATTCATCCATCCATTTTCTATTCTTTCGGGGTCACGGGTGACTGGAGCCTATCCCAGTGACTTCGGGCCTTAGGCGGGGAACATAATTCATCCTGCAGAAAATGTGTGCTCACCATGTGCAATTCTGTCATATGTACAATTGCTGTTGGAATTCATGTGCAATTCATGTGCAATTACTGTGAAGTTCATGTGCAATCTATGTGCTGTCGTGACACATATTCATGTGCAATTACTGTCGTGATCACATGCAATGGTATTTATGTATTTATTTATTTATTTATTTGTCTATGGGAGTTTTTATTTATTTATTTATTTATAGGAGATCTTCTACTGAAAGTGTTTTTCAGACTTCCTATAAGTGATCTGTTCTGTTCTTCTGTATCTACCTCTGTATCTACCTGCGTTGCACCAATGAAATTTCCCCATGTGGGACAATAAAGGAATATCTTATCTTATCTTATCTTATAAAATATTAGCCTACGCTTTATTAATGTCTCACAAAGCATTAACATGTATTCTGCATTTGTCAGTTCTTGTTTGTGTGAAAGCCACATTTGTAATATAAAGTATGTCTATAAAATGGCCATATAAAAGTTAACAAGGCAGCATTGAGCGCTTTCAACAGTTAATTTATCTAATAAACCTCATACAGGGACTCTCCAAACACAGAACATTTGAACAGCTTTGAGTTCTTTATGAAAATTGGAATGGGATGTACAATAGGACTGCTGACTTTAATGGCACTGTGTTGGGGAAGTCAAGTCAATTTTGGAACCTTTAAACATAAACAAAAACAATGCTTTAAAGTCTCTGAGACACAGGAGCCAGTGCAGAGACCTGAGAACAGGACTAATGTGATGGTACTTCCTGGTTCTAGTCAGGACCCGAGCAGCAGCGTTCTGGATGTACTGCAGCTGTTTTACAACTCGTTTGGAGAGGCCAGTGAGCAGGCCGTTACAGTAGTCTAATCTACTGGAGACAAACGCATGGATAAGTCTCTCTAAATCTGGTTTAGACACTATATTTTTGATTTTGGCAAAGTTTTTTAGATGAGGATAGGATGAGTCCATTATTCCCCCAGATTTCTAACTTGGTTTGTAGGTTTTAGAGCGAGACTCTGGAGGTGACCACTAACACTTTCTCTTTGTTTCTGTGGCCAAAGACGATGACGATGATGAGCTGGAGAAAGTTGTTTTACATCCACACACTGATCTGTTGGATGCAGTGACACAGCGCTGGTGACAGAGAGCGCTACAAAGGTGCGAATTATGGATTTAATCAGGGAGCTAGATCCAAGTATAATATGCGTCCAGAGCTGCAGTTCTCTCTGACAATAACCCCGCCTCTGTGTGGAGGGGGCTCCGGCTTCTCCAATTACAAGCCCCAAGCCCACCACAATGATATATGAGGGCATCCTTCTAACTCTGGCGCTTTTGTAAGGGGCCAGTTAAAAGTTGAAAAGAGCAAAGGAGTGAGCGTGTCGGGAAAGTCCACGTCGTCCAATTCACAGATGTCCTTAGGAATCAACCAGATAATTCATCCAAATTGGGACAGACTGTCAAAGGATCATGCAATACAAATGGGTATGTTGTATTGGAGATAAGAGCAAAATTAGAATATTGAGAATACCAAAAAAGGTATATAGTAATATTTCTGCACTTTTGTGATCAGTTTTACAGTTTTACAGTCCCTTCACTTTTTACAGACACGTCGCACACCCCTAGTTGCAAGTAGATGATCCAAAGATTAGCAGTTTGATCCAAGCTTCTACCAGTACTTACTATATGTCTGTTGACCCTCTCTCATCATAATAAAGCAAAATAATATTTAATTATGTCAACTGGACATAAGATCTAAGAGTGAAGACGTTTGCGGCTCATCCGAGTATCTTCTTTAAACTATCGTTTGTTCGTTTATAAAGACGAAAAATTGGTTGGGTTTTTTCAATGATAAAACGATATCGCATTACACTGTCACGTTATCCTGATACAAGAGATAGAGATCGCAAATCAGATCCCCTTGAATTAATTACTTCTAAACAATACCCTTGCTAAAGTTAGGTTAAAGATTCTGTGCTTTTCATCTCTATTTCCAAGGAAAAACTGCTTCCCAATGAGGGCACCAGGTCAAACCCGTCTAAGCGGCACAGAATGAATGGGGAGCTGGAGCGACTGGCCTCTGTTGCCAGGTCACTGCCAGTTTGGACAAACTGTCCATGCTGCACCTCAACGTCAGCGACCTACTAACTCTTTCTCTGTTAAAAAATACACTTCTATTCATGTTATTAAATATGATACAAAATGTGCTGATTAAAAAGAAAAATATTTCACATTTGTGCTAATTGAACCTCTAATTGAACCTTTTTTACCTGGTTCATTGTTAATATGAATATGAACAAACATAATTATTGCCTCTATTATGACACATAATAATAATGTTTCTGCTTGGATATTTTTATTCTGAAATATGTTGACCCTGCTCTGACTCATTAGGAATATGACCTATCAATTCTGAAATGCATGTATTATGTGCATTTACCCATTGCATGCAGATCAATTATAACAACTACTACTTCCTGTAGACTCAACACCTACATCATCTGCTTATTTCTACTTCCAGGTGTTGTATCCTGTTAAGTTTGTCTGATTAGTGCGTGTGACAGTGAAGAAGTGATCAACAGCCTCTATCAACACATTTCTCTGAATAAGTTTTCAGCACAAAAATTCACGCATGTTATGTTTCCATGCTTCACATCGACCTACGTTCATTTGACGGATCTTACCCATCATTTATAACATGCCTAACATTAACGGGCAGTGGTTGAGCAGTGGCATTGAAGTGTGGGTCAAATGCAAAGCCCCAATTTCCCTATGAGACCAGTAAAGTCTACTTTAACCCTAACCTTGGCTTTAAGTCATCTTTAGTGTAATCTAATATTTAAGAATTGACTTTACTATCCTTATTTTTGGGTCTCCACAATGTGATAAATATCTACCTACCTACATTGTGTTTTTGGAGGAAGTAGATTTATGTGCATCAATGTCCTGGAGAATGATCCTAATTTTAAACATTTGACGATTTTTTTGGCCCAAATCTGAGTGTTATTTCCTCATGGCGTGGACTGCCGATTAGTCCTGCCACGTATCAATCATAAAACGCACCTACCTCAAATCGCCCAAAAATCGTCCATTGCACCTTTAACCTATTTGGACCCATGCCTGAACTTACAATCCTGTAGCTGATCTAATAATAAAGGATCTACATCATGGAAGCAGGTCTTGGTGAATTGAGTGTCTGCATACAGATTTCCGGCCCCATAATGTGTGAATAAACACCTCATACTCACCTCCTTGTGCACATCAGCTCTCACACACTGTTGCGCCTTTCTCACACACACTTCATTTGCGCTTTGACAGCTTGGTACATGCAGCACATGAAAGAATTGACAGTTCAAGGTGACGGCTGTCTCGAGTCAATCCAGTGTTTTACAATGGGATGTGAGCTCTGTGTTCCCAATTTATCTGTGGGCCAGGGCGCAGGGCTGGACCGATGGACACCGCTTGTCAAAAGACAGGATAGCGCTCAAATATAAATCTTTACCAGTGAGGTTATGCTACCTGACAGACTATTTGGACAATAAATGATTTTCCCAACTTGCCTATTTATTCTCGTGTCACTTTGATACAAAAGTCAGTCAGTCTAGATCAGAAACATATTATTGTGCAGGCTTTGTTTTGGCTAGAATTCTACTTTATATTTTTGTTTATTGTACAAATTAGGTTTCAATCAAAGTGTATTTCTTTTTACATTGTTAGAAATAAAGTGTAAAATATGTACCATAAAGGTTACCACAGCCCGTCCCTTGGGCAGTTACATTATAGTGTATTGACATTTTTAGATATTTTGGCTATATATGTGGATATTTCAGAACAGTGTCCAGGTGCTCGTTGCAGTGAGACCATCATAGCCTGGTTTCCAGTCCATCCCTTAACCATTTTCCGAATATCTCCTCTCTCCCCAACTCTACAACAGACCTGTCAAATAAAAACGTCAGTATTAAATAAAATAAATAAATGATGTATATATATATATGTAGTGTATAATAGTGTCTTGATGACATTCTAAATATTTCTTGGAGAGTGTGAAATGGGGATGAGAGAGAAGGAAGGACATACAGTAAATGTCGCAGTGTCAAATTAACTCCCGACACTGCGGCCGGCTGCACTTGGAGCCTGGCAGACGTGTGCTTGGCCTTAACCACTCCACCACCAGGCAGCACACAGCTGACATTCTTCTCTGTCATGCATAATTTTTGGACGAGTGATCACTGATTTATTTACCATTCTTCATTCTATTGTCATACTTGGAATTTTCAACCATGCAATTTCTCCAGTGTGGGACAAATGCAGTTTTAAAAAAAAAATCTCATATATATTATTGTGGTATTTGCTCATTAATTATTTCCAATTAGTGGCATTACTTTCTAAATGGTTGACACAGGCATTGGCCAGTTAGAACAGACACACCTTCCTCATCTTGTTATGCCTGTGCACCTATGTAGGCTCGTTCTGGGTGATTCTAATTGCATGACTAGGATGTCCTTACATACAATAAAATCTTCTAGCTTTCTCTTCACAAAAACCCCAAACTAAAGTCAATAGAAATACCATGACATAACTTCACCATCGGCTCCATCTCTGTCACCCTTTGCACCCTAACAACATCACCCAATCTTATATTCTTAATCCTCGAGGCAGTCGAGGCTTGCCGAGCAGCAAGAGAGATTTTTTTAAAGCTTTTGTTCTTTCTGGCTCAATCATAAAAAGTGTTTCGAGGCGCGGCAGGAGCGAGCTGTCAGAAATAAACTGCGGCTATCAATATCCCTCCGCAGATATCATTATTTCAGTCCTTTTCAATTAATTATGGGAGCGTGGTGAGACGGTACTTTAGATCTCATTTCAGGGGGTGAATTGGTTTGCGGGCATAAAAACCTTTATTGAGGCACACACGCATAGACACGTAAGTTGGGCAAGAACGGTGTGAAGAGCGAGTTTTGCCATGGAAGTTATACGTGTAATTTTGTGCTTGGAAATCGGATCGTTTTGCAGCGCATCGACCGGCTTATCATCCAGCTTTTATTGGAGCTAAAATTCTCTCCGTGCTTGATGCTTTGTTCTGCTTGATGATTTTTTTTTTTTTCCCTATTGAATCGCACATTCCTTTACTCTCGCCTTGGTAACAGTAGCTTTCTCTGCGGGGTGTCTTTCATGGTTGCTCCACCCACGCCACCCCCCACCACCACCTCCATTCATCCTCTGCTGCACCCAATCAGCTGAGGCGAGGGCTACAGGCAGACTGACGGCCCGGGCTGGATGCGTGCAAACCGTGTGTAAACCATGGAGAAGCCAGTGGAAAGAGTATTTAAAAGGTGTTATGCAAGGTACTGGCATTCAAAAAATCAATTTTGAAAGTGCTTTTAGACACCCACAGGCATATGTTTTGGAGTAAATCTACAAAATTGGACAATTCGCAGAAGAAATGCAGATCATTGCAACCCTTAGGTAACATCTAGAGCTGAAGATGTCCCTTACTAAAAAAATCATTAAGCTCCTCTGTCGTCATTTTAATTTACAAAGTAGGTTACAAAGTCTAGAAGACATTTAAGTGTCCGTTTAGTTGATATGTGCATCACTTCATCCCCATTATGTAAGGTTTTTAAGGTAGCAGTTCAAAATGAGATGCCCAAACTTCCCTCTCCCCAGACATCAAATCAAATCAAATCAATTTATTTTTGTAAGGCCCAAAATCACAACAACAGTTGCCTCTGAGGGCCACAGGGAGAAATGAATCAACAATGTCTGTGGTGGCGATGAAGTCAGACAATGTCTGTGGTGGCGATGGACGATGTCCCAGGGTCCTCTGTCCTTAGACTCTCCTTCTCGGCCAGGAAAAACTACAAAAAAAACCTGTGACATGTCTTCTTTGTCCAGGAAAATACTGACCATCCACATATCTCCGGAGAGATGCAGTCTTTATGTCCTCAATTTGCCCCTTGGCGCCTCGTATTATTTCCAAAGTCTGTGTATTTATGTATAACCGCTTTGTTGTTGGGCCACAAAAATGAAAATGTCCTGGCGCAGATGCTTTATATTCAGTGAATGGTCACGGCTTGGAAGAAAACCCACCTCCGGATTCTGATTTTGAGCTTTGAGTAGGATTTTAGTATGTAGAGTGGTACTTTATACTTTTACTTAAACAGGATTTTGGCAGCAGTACTTGCTCTTGTCATTGAATACACCTCGAGCCATGTAGCTGTACTTTTTCAGTACTATTTCTACCACAGTTTAAAACACAAGCGACCCAAAAAAACACAACAAAAAGACATTTGTTTTACAGCCTCATCCTTGTCCCTATCTCTTTAGCCCTACTGTCTTCATCCACCCTCTCCTGTTCTCTCTCTCTCTTCTCTCCTTGGCAGTGGACGAAAGGAGTCAGTGTGATAAATAGGTGGTGTCCAATGTGCTTCTCCTCTCCGGCCGCGGCTCGGTGCACTTCTAGCCCAGCAGCGTGCTCCATCCTGTCAGCAAAAAGAGAATCACTGAAACGGCCCGGGCCTACGTAACGGTACCCACACGGAGACACTTCAATAGATACAACATAATAGGCTAGACAAAATAGGACAGAGCTATTGAGGTAAATGTACGTACACAATGCGCCACGGTTTTCACAGAGCAGCGGGTTTTCTGCCCAGCCAGAGTCTATTAGTGTTCACAATGCACGCAGTCCGGGTGAATTAGCATCAGCGGTCAGCACCATCGACACTCCGCTAGCACTTATTTATCCTACCCACTTTCCCCATTATTGTATGTCTGCTTTATTTGGTTAACTATAGCACACAAAAATCTGACTAAAGGGCCTCCTGACTCAGCAGGGGGAGTGTGCTCAATACCTACCTCACTGGTGATGGATAGCAACCCTGAAGTGAAAGCTTGAATGTAGTTTTCTTTCCTATACCCTCAAGTGGCATCTGTCCTCCGCCCCCCCAAAAAAAGCTATTATCAAAGTAAATGTCCGTGTCCCGTGGTGCGCAGTAAATTCAAGCCTATAATATCTTTTAATGGTGTTGGAGCAAAGGCATCACTCACCGCAATCTCCCAGACTTCTACCTGTCCAGATCCGATCTACATACTTTATAATACACAGAGCATGTTGTCATTGCTTTGGGATTGTAGAGCCATCGCAAGCTGTAAATATAATGGATTTTACTTTGTTGCTCGAATGGAAATGTTTCAAAGCCAACGCTGCCCATTCAGTGTTAGTGTCACGTGTTTGAAGTGAAGTGTGCAAAAAGACCATAGAGATACGTCAGTAAAAACTGATATGAAAGTAATCAAAAAAGCAGTGGAACATTCTGTTAAGGTCGGAATACTTTTAAATTAACTGTTAAGTACTTGGCAACTTAAAATCTCCATTGGTTTAACATTAGGCTAACTGAAAACGAGGTGTGATGACACAATCCTGAGTCATTATAGAGGCTGTTCATGTTGGGGTGCCACTTTATAATAACTAATATAATTGACGTCTTTATTCGCCTTAATAAAGCATGAACAAGACTTAATTCACAATGAAAAAATTGTTTATTAAGGTTTAGTAACTAGTTAATTTATCATTTCTTCTGAGTATCCTTAAAAAACCTGACTTTAATTACCTCTAATTCAAATTGAAGCTTTCCGAATCCTTTGGAGTATAGATTTATTGGGTAAAGGGGGGGACATTTGAATTAAAAGACATTTGTAATTAACGGGTTAGGAGTTAGGGTATTATTGTAGTTATTTAACCTGAATCATCGTTAATAAACCATTTGCTCATTAGAAATGTAATTTTTGTGTTACCCATGTTGGTTTATTGTTTATTTCACCAAAATGACAGCTACACTTCCTAGGCTCCTATTCAAAAATACTGATACAAATATGATGACAAGCAATTTCCATTATACATTTAAAATAGCATATAACATATACGGACAACCATTATGTTACTCGAATGAACAACTGTTAATTCAAACGGTGCGCTTGCGTGACACTTCCCTCCTCCTCCACCGCTGCCAAACGAGTATTAACGAGAAGTAACGAGAACTAACGCCTCGTCCTTATGCTGTGAAATGTGCGCGTTTACAACTGGAGCCGGTTCAGAGTTGCTGCTGCGTCATTTAAAAACGCACTCACTCAAGCTTCGAAATTATAAATAAAACATATGTGTCCATTACAAATGTAGTTATTATACCGTTTGTCTGCTTTAATGAAGAATTTAGTTTGGCTTCGGTCCTTTTCCCCCTCATCTCCCCTTTTCAGCAAAGACAAATACTGACTTTTTTTCGCTGCAAACTTGTGGATTCTTATCTACCATTGTAACAAACTCTGTGCTAACTGCTAAGAAGCTACAGTTCAAAGAAACCGCTGAGAACTGAGGCACTGGAGTAAACGCCGTCTTATGTAGGCGGAGGTACGTAAATGACGCACTCAAAGCAAACGTAGTAGTCAGTTACGCTAAGAACGTTGTGGATTTGATTGATGATCCAACGGCCATTACCTAACTATGTAGCCTCGTTTTCTATTGGCGAGAGTTTTACTGACCCAGCCACGCCCACACTTTGTTTTTTAATACTTTTGGTTTTTTTTTAGTTCACCATAGGTACAAGCCTGTTGCACATATATTAGGCTATTTTTAATAGATATTGACAACTAAAAACAAATGAAAATCTTCCATACATCCTTTAAACCTTAATCTGCATAACATTTTTCAAAAGTCAAAACAGTCAAAAGTGGTACTGCCATTTTTATGTCTGCTGAATTCATTTAGGCTTTGTGTTCAACCAATTATTCAACCAATAAGTTTTAGTTTAATATGCATTCAAGTTATATGACTAACTGTTAATTTGTCCAAAGCCAATGTCCCCAGTGTAATTAAATTGCCATTTTCCAGTTTAGGAGCTTTATAAGAGAACATTTGACAATTGACATTTGTCCCCTCATTGCTGCTGTTGTATAATTGAAGTGGTGATTCCATGGTTAACCCTGGGTCTCCATTTGCATTGTTTTCAACTTAGCACGTGGCTAATAGCTAGCCTGAAGGCAAGCCGGCTACTCGGGATCGAACACCAATTTCCCGTAGTGCCAAGGGCTTACTCACCGCATCATTTGAAACAGAGGAGAAAAGGTACATTCCACCGCACTGTTCACTTCCTCATCCTACACAAACATGGAGTGAGAGCCCAGAGGCTGTGTGGAATAGGAGCAGTGAAGGTGCTATTTATTTAGGTGATGAACCAGTTAGAAAAGGCCCTAAAACTCAACCTCTTTTTAGCCTTATTCTAAAGAATTGCATAGCGTTTGATATCACGAGGAAGCACTGCACAGAAGCAAATTGAGTCCAAATGGAATAGAGCGGCTCACTGTCTACGTCCGGCCTCCCAGCATTTTTCTGAACACGTCTTTAAATTGGGTTATAAAAGTGTGTATCTGCTGGATTTATACAAGGCAGCAACAGACTGAGAGCTGTGGCTGTGAGGACAATACACTAATAAAAACAAATAAATCTATTTAGTGTTTTGGATTTATTTTCAGATCGCAAACGGCACTGGTGATAAAATCTCTGTTGCTCTGACTGATACTAACCCTTTGCCAGCAGTTCTCATTTACAGTATGCGCATAGAGGGTTTGTATGTGTGTTTGTGCATCATGACACTTGGCTTCGTCAGCATCATCTGTCCCGGGGAGCGTGGGCTCATAGTTCAACTGTGTCATAACCAATACGCAGTAAAGGCCCACAGGCTTCTCTTTAACAACACATATCCAACTGCAGTCATACCATAGTCGTACTGCTCCTCTGCCACACATTGTTACTGCTCTTATTAGGAGCAAGTCAACACAAATAAAAGTGTCAGTATTGGTCGACGGTGTGGCCAGTGCAGTCGAGTGTCATTTGGCAGCGGAGAAGAGGAGGATATTGGAAGAGAGGCTACAAATCGAAGAACTATACAGGAAAAAAAATTGTTGGACTGTTTTGTCTGTAGCTTTCCAATGCTGCTATAATTGAAAGGAAAAAAGAGATCGGCAAAGAGAGAGGAAAGCTGTTACGAACAAGAGCATGATTTATGAAATCTATGGGTGCGTTCTTCAGCGCCAGCTCATTATGTATGCGAGAGAGTGCGAGCGCAGGAAGACGGATGAGTTGTCCTGGTGGCAGAGGAAGAGGAATGGTGGCGCTAAACTCTGCCAGTAATCAACTGGTGAAATTAAACATCAAAAAACAGGAATGATTGTATGCGGCAAAGTCATTTGTCTGCAATTAGCGACCGGGCGCATAACTCACACAGTCAACACACACACGTTTATTGGAACAAGATGTGTCACTGTGTATGCATCTATGTGCATGCACGGGCGACATAAAACACAAAGTTAATAAAGTCAGTGGCCATTAACAAGAGCAGGGGCCAGCGGTGACACAGCCCTTATTGAGTGCTTCCCAAGACCCATTACTTCGATTTATGGCCTTTTGGATGCCATTTGTTTATGCTAGTTTAGTTAAAGTGTGAAAGTAGTCGAGTAAAAATGTTCAATTGAAACAAATGCATATGACGTCTTTGTTAGAGAGTAGTTAGGGTTTAATGCTTATGAAGAGCCAACACTCTATCTCGGTGTTAAGAACGCTTTTGTCACGTGTCACGCTTTTGTCACAACATTTATGACTTGTATGTAGACATCACAGTGTTGACAGTGGTGTTACATTTAGTAGTGGTTATATAGTAGTATTATAAAAGGCTCCTCTCTGGTCCCGAAACACAGAAAGATTGCACAAGATTAATTTTTAATTTTTTTTTTTTTTTTTAAACATAACTCAAAACACAAAACACAGAACAAGACGAGAGAGCAACCGACAAAGAAAAATGAACATGGTAGCACAGAACGGCCACAAACAACATCATCTCAAGACAAACCCAAAATAGTGGCCCAACCCAGTCCTGGCCTAAGGGAGGAGTTATGAAAATGACCCTGATTGTTTGTTGTAAACAAAACAATCAGGGCAATTTATAAAGAAAGATTGCCTCCTTAACCCCTAACTCCACTTTCAAATCATCACTTCTCCCTGCATACATTTTCCACCACACAGTGTCAACACAGAAAGCACTCAAGTGTGGGCTTACAATTGGCCGTCCACCTTCTTATTCTTCTAACCTCATTTGATGAAAGTGAAGTGATAATGTTAAGCTGGAAGAAGGGATGCTTAGAAACAGGTGTAAACAAGTTAAACAAAAGAAAAGAAAATGTACGTCATGTTTAAAACAGCCTCGTCAAACATTGGTCAAAACCACAAAGCCCGTAAAATGCTAATCAGGTCCTTAGCAAATGTAAAGTGGAGGTGGCAGAGGACAATAGTGTAGAATGTCCTGAAACTAGACTAATAAATAAACAAGATAGAGCAGGACATATCTACCACCCCCTCCATTCAGGCCAGCCTAAATTCTAGCTCTCAGACCAGTATCTTCAAATTGAAAATTACTTTCGGATGGCAGCCAAAAACATTGTCCAGATGACTTTGAAACCTTTCTACCTTGGACCACTCCTGAACCGGCTCGAACAAGGGATTATTACACTGACTATTGTCACAGCAATTTATCTCTACAGCTCTATAGCTTGCAATTATTTGGGATATGTTCTATATCATACTGTTCTATATCATACTGAGTCATTCTCCACCAAACGTGATGTAACGTAAATGTGTTTATGAGTCTGTGTGGCTGCGACGAGGTGGCCACTGTCCAGGGTGTACCCCGCCTAAGGCCCGAAGTCACTGGGATAGGCTCCAGTCACCCGCGACCCCGAAAGGGAACAAGCGGTAGAAAATGGATGGATGGAGTCTGTGTGGTTTATACATTCAGGGCCATATAAAGAATGTAAAAAAAAAAAAAAAAAGGAAACAAGAGAAACAAAATGAACAATATTTAATCTGAGATGTACAAAATGTGAATAAATATAATGTGGACCTTTCCCGTTATATATTTAAATGCACTGGTTACCACTACTGGAGTACTTGATGGGAAATGCCTATACTTTATGATTTCTGTCTTTTCTGTTTTCACAATGTAATGAGTTGTGTAAGTACTGTTTATCTCGGCAGGGTGTCAGTGCTTTGGTCAGATCGGTCTCAATGAGCCTTTAGCATTACAATGTTGAGCTCTTTTATTCACATCCCATTGTCTGAATGAATTCCCAGTGTTTCCCTGGATTAGTGTTATGATCTTAAGCCTATAGTTTCCCTAATCCTTGACACAATTGCATGTGTTCATCTCAGCTGTATAAAAACGGCATTAAACACTGGTGCTTACAAAAGTGTTCTGCTCAACTTCAATTCATTACTTTATATTTTTATATTCCTATATTCTTATTTCCACTGAAATAACTATTGAATGTAATTCTTTTCTATACCAGAATCCCCACCATCATTGGGGCATTGGTGATTCTGGTATACAAAAGAATCTATATACTCAAACTAGATATCCTATTGTAGGGTCTCAAACTACATGTATTCAGTTTATGATTAAGGGAGATTTCTTAGCAGAAACGAGACAAGACGGGGCACCAGGGTTAAACCCAAAGAGCTAAGATACGGTTCTTAATCGCGCTCGTTAAAAAGGTCTGAAGGGTGTTTCACGATTCAGGGACTTACACATAGTCTATTCAAACAAACAATAGTCAATAACTCTTTTGTGTAGTTTATTTATCAAAAGGGTAATCAAAAACACCGGAGCAGAAATGCGCACAGGTAAATCACAGGTGATGTTATATCAGATTTAACAGCAGATTTCATGCAGATAATGTTAAACCAGGGTTTTGCCTTTGATAACCAAACGTGTCTATGCTAATCTATATCAACAAGAGGGAAAGTGAGAAGCTAAAGGGAGGAGGAACAGCTGAGCTCTACCCAAATCACGCCACAAAAGCGACCGTACTCTGAACTCGGCTTACGGTTCTGTAGAGACTCGGTCCGACTGGTCCTTGTCCGCGGACGAGGTCCGTAGCGAGGCGTCGCGTGGAGCGGTGTGGCGGCGAAGGTTCGGGGGCGTGCTGCGAGGTCCTTGAAGCGGGCGGCGGTCGGGGAGCGAGGCGTCGCGTGGAGCGGTGTGCTGCGACGTGCTGTGAGGTCCTTGGCGCCGGTGGCAACGGAGGCGATGTCCGGGAGTTCCTTAGCGGTAGAACGCTTTAGCGGCGTGTTAGCTCCTCACGCGGCCTTTACTCAGATGAGGACGTAGCGCTGATCCACGTAAACGGCGTAGATTACTTCAAAAAGAAAAGAAACGAAGTAGCAAAGAAAGTCTCTGTCCGGTTTAGCGCTTAAGCTTAGTTCCAGGTAGTTCCAGGTGGTTTCAGTTGGTTTCAGAGTCCAGGGCTGGCATGGCCTTGTCGACCACGTGACGGACGGATTTTGTTGAGACAAAGGAAAAGTGAAAGGCTCGTCCGTGGAGACGGCTCCCAAGAGAGAAGAGAAGAGGAAGAGCAAGAGAAGAGAGCGTTTCTAGCTTGGAGCGTCCTTTTGATACCTGGCCCGCAGGGCATGCTGGGAGCGAAAGGGGCAGGCGCTACAGCGAAAACTTCCTGGCCGAGAAAATAAAACTGGAGTAACGTAAATAATAATGGCAAAAACATTGAACCCTGTTTTAATATTTACACGTTAAACACTTTTGTCAGTTTGTGCACATTATTTCTTGAGGTAGACACATTTTACATCTTCTTTCACCTGTGATGGGCGCTAGAGTTAAAGCATTGGGAATATAAAACCTTAAACAGTGGAAAGATACGTAACACAAGGTGAAACATGCGGTGTAGGGAGTTGATTCGGACAAACATTCATGGCATAATCACATAAAACATAGTTTTCATCAGGGCGTCCTCCTGCAAGACTGTGGGGAGAAGAAGATCTGTTATCAGAAAAGTCACAGCGGCTCCCCTGCGGTGAGGGAGACAGGGAGAACGAAAAACCCCCAATGTTCAAAGAGAGATTTTCTGTTATCTGGCCGTGGAATGTCCATCTCCATTCCCCTACAACCCCCCGATTGGCCGTTGGTTCTCCGATGAAGAAGCATCTGGCACATGTCAAAGGGAATGTCCTTACCGAGTCAGCGAGCGGCACAGAGTGGCATGATTTGGGTACACCTTTGAACCTGGACTGGTCGCTTTATCCTATTTGGGCTGAGGGGCAGGTGCTAGTGGGTGTTACACTATCCCTAGGCTACTAACTCTCAGCACATCATCCTCAGAGGGAGTGGTAAACCATGCAAGAGCTCTTGAGTCCTAGTGCAAGAATTTGGGCGCAGAAACAAGATTCTAAGACACCGAGGTAGCTTATCAAAGTGGATATCTATGGTGAAAAAAAAAAAAAAAGTGGTTAACAAGGTTCTTGACATACGTTTCACCCTAGCGAAGGGGCAACTTCTAGGTTGGACCGCTTCTGTTCGAAACAGGTGACAGGATATTCTACTCTATGGTTTGCATGCAGGGGAGATTAACATACGAGGCTAGTGGTAGGGACTTTGCGGGCTTAGGACCAGCTGTAAGTCGGGGATTTGGCTAAAATTTTTCAAGCTCCAGTAGGTGGCGCCTGTGTTAGGTGTCGTTGGGGCAGAACAACTCGTGCTGCTGTGTCATGCTTGTCATAGTGGAGGATCGCCTCTCGGAGGGAAGTGTTCACGAGTCAACGGCCCCCCAACTATTTTAGCCTGGGTCTCTGTGACCTGGTCTCGCACCGCCACGAAGGTTGGGCACGCGCTGCCTGCTGTCACAGGTTTTTAACCGCAAACGCCGCCGGTACTGTCATGTATTGCTATCACGATACGCAATAACGTCTGGGGTCTGTAAGTGTCACATGCCATCAGGAGGAGGCGTTGTGACCACATGCTTCTGTCAACATACATCTGGGGATGTTTTTAGAGACACTAACACGTAATTCTTTGATGATTAGGTTTTAGTGGTTAGGGTTAGTAGACTTTACAATCCGTGCAAAACAGTTGTTAGTACAGTCCCTAACGGGCGTGTGTTTGTCGGAGTTGTGTTCTAGTTGGAACTATCGGCATCCCTGACATGTCCCATGGGGTTTTGGTGCGCTTTGATTTGGTTGCGATGAACCCACTTCAGAGTAGGTTCTCTGCGTCCTTTGGTGATCTTCACGTGGTACACCACCGGAGATCGTTTGTTGACAATCTCGTAGGGTCCCGACCAACGTGGGAGGAGCTTTCGGGTTAGCTTGGTTAGCCAGTCTCTTGTCTGTCCGATCGGGTGCGCTAAGATGTAATACCATACCTTGTCCCCGATCTGGAGCTCGTCGTTTTGGGCTTTCTGATCGTAGTAAGCCTTGCAATCCTTTGCACTTTTCTCAAGCTTCTTCTGAGCGAAAGAGAAGGTCGCTTTCAGGTGCTCCTGTAAATCCGACATGTATTGGTGGGTGGTGTAGGCGGTTGCGATGCTAACCTCTCCCGGTTTGTACAACAGGTGTAGGGGGAGGGTCATCTGTCGGTCAGTCAAGAGTTCGTATGTGGCGTTGACCCCCCGGAGGCCAGCTGTCGGCGCGTCGTGTGCGTGCGTCAGCATAACCCCCCGGAGGCTCTGAGGTACCACAAATGCGGGTGCAGTGAGGATCTCAGAGGCAAACACCAGCAGTCCATGACGCAAGGTGAAGTTCTCTCTCGTACGCCACAGCGCGGCGAGAGATGCGTCGGCAGCAAGTGCATCAGGAGGGATGGCACTTGGCGCAGGGTCAGGAAGGAAACCGATGATGCGGCTTATGGCCTCATCGGCTGCTTGTAGAGACACAAGGTCAGAGGAAGCGAAGGTCGGAGACACTTCAAGAAGGGCGCGATCGGGCTGGGGCCGTCCGGTGACAGCACGGGGCCGTGTGATCGCGGCCACCGAAAGGGTGGGCTGGGTGGGCATCAACTCACTGTCCAGTGAGTCAGCCTGTAAGTTACAGGGATCCCCTTCAAGGGCCCCTTGTTTTGCCAGGGAGTCGGCTAGGTCGTTGAGGTCTTTGTCTGGCGGCACGTCGACCTTGGGAGGGGTCACAATGGCACAGCACTGAACTGGCAGAGTTGATTGGGGCATGGGCAGAGGTCGACGGACTTGTGCCCAGATTTTGAGTCGTTTAAAATCAACCAGTGGCTCGAAGCGACTGAGCAGCTCTTGACCTAAAAGAAGGGGAATAGAATTCAAAGGTGAAACGTAAACAGGATGCATCAGTTTCATGGGGCCGATCGTTATCTGGATCAGGGCCACCTCGTCAAGGGTGGTGTTGACCTGAGAGTAAGGTCGGATTTCCAAGCAGCAGGGCTGTGACTTCAGTTCTCGTTGAGAGTGCTGGGCCACTTTTTGTAAGGTTCTGAAAAGTTTGCGAGAGATCAAGCTAATGTCGGCGGCTGTATCAAGGAGTGCGTCATGCACGAAGTTGTCCTCCAAGAGGACTGAAAGATAGAGCTTGTGTGCAGCTCCCTTTTCGGAAAGGTTGCCAAGAACCTGGGTAAAGGGGGGCTTGCATTGGATGGTCGACGGGTCGTAATCCTGTGGGCTGGAGATAGAACTTACCTGGACCACAAAGACGTCGTTGGCCTCCGGTGGCATTTGATCGTCGCTGTCAAGTTCCTGGTCTTCAGGGGGTTGGTCCCCAGTGACAGGTGTTTCCGACAGAGGGTCCAGGTCCACAGGGCTCCGATAGAAGTTTTCTAACTCGTCTTCCGATTGGCTGAGCGCTGAGTTATCACTTGTTTCAGGTCCGAGGGAGGTTACGGCGAGGACCTCCGCTTTACTTTTCTGGTTCCATTTCATGTCTTGGATCATTTTCAGCACCTTACTCAGCTGTTCTTTACTGAGGTTCGAAGCGTCGAGACTCAGTTTAGAGGAAGACTTACCTGCGGAGTCTCCTTGGGTTTCTTCCTTCGTTGAGCCGTTAGGCCGGGAGTCCCTTTTGAACGGTCTGGCATCCCTTCGGTTGTTATACCTACCTGAGGCGTTCTCCCTGTCACTAAACGGTCTTTGCGGTCCTCGGGTGTCTCCCGAGCGATGGTTTTCCAAGGTGCCCTCTAGCTCGAGAGGTCTTTCGACGCTCAGGACGGAAGAGTGGCCTTGGGTTCTGATTGTTGTTCCTGCCTGTTTGGTGTAGCTCCTTACCGCTAAATCTCGCAGCTGGCGGCTGCTTTGAGTTATTGGGCAGGCTGCCACGCCCAGGTGGTAGCTGGTTGCGGGGTGGAGGTTCTGTAGGAACAAAGATTTAAAATGTTTGTCCTCCATCCCTGCTTCATTTTGTGATCCAAAATACGCTTTCCTCAATCGGTCGTAGTAGGCTTGAGGAGCCTCGTGTCTGTCTTGCTTGCACATCAGGGCAGCAGGCAACCCTATTGAGGTGCCTGTATCTGAGTACTCTTCGATGAGAGCATGACACAAGAGCTCATAGTCCTTCAGGACGTAAGGAGGTTGGCGTTCCATGAAGCTGCTAACGTCTCGGCTGGACGTTAGTTTGATCAAGAAGATCTTGTCTTTGATTGACGGATCCGACAGGCGTCCAGCATAGAAGTCGATGTCTCTCAGGTACGCGCTGGTGTCGTTAGCGACGCCTGGCTTGGGCTCAAACCGAGAGATATGCCTGGCTATTTTGTCGAAGTCATGGTCGGTCGGGCCTCGATGGCGTCTATCGGGGTCTCTGCCCTCGCGATAGTCTTCACGAGTGTCCCTGAAGTCGTCGGGGTACCTACGAGTGTCCCTGAAGTCGTCGGGGTACCTGCGAGTGTCCCCACGGTCATCTCGTCGCGCGTCCCTATGGTCATCGTAGTGCCTGCGGGGGCTACCGTGGTCGTCTCGTCGCGCGTCCTGTAGTTCGGCGTAATGTCTGCGGGGGCTGTCACGTCTGTCGCGTCGCCTGTCCCGTAGGTCATAGTCCGAATAACGTCGGGCGGAGCTGGTAGAGTCGGGTCCGGGGTGGTACCGGGACTTGTCTCGGTCACGGCCGTCCCCCAGTCGTCTACCGTCAGTGTAGGTCCGGCTTGGGCTCCTCCCCCCATAGGTTCGTCCATGCGTGTCAGAGTCGGAGGTTCGATCGTCTCTGGGTCGGTCATTGTCAGCGTACGGGGTGGGGCTCTTACGTCTGTCGTAGTCGTGGTCCCGTGGTGGCCAGCTACGGTCTGTCCAGTCTCCCCTTTCTTCCTTCCTCTGTGGATCCAGGCGGGCCACGGGGGTTGGACTGGGTTGAGTCCCCCGCCCGTGGTCCTCCCGGTTGTCTGTACTCGGTCGGTCGTAGGACGGTTTCGCACGGCTTCGCCTGTCAGTCAGGTCTCTTATCTGGAGTCTAAGGTCATGCAGCTCAGTCTCTGCCTTTTCAGTCGCCTGAATGGATCGATGGAGCGGGTGCTTGGCATCTTCCAGATCAGCTTCCTGGTCAGCAAATTTCTGCTCCGCCCGTTGAAGCTCCTGTCGGAGGTACGAGGTTTCGTCCTCCTTTGCTCCCTCAGATCTTGACCTGGCGTCAACGCTCTGTGTTAGCAGCGCAACGTCTGCGTTGGCTTGGTCGAGCTCCGTTATGGGGTCGGCGGTCTCAGTTCTCTGTGCCTCCAGGTCTGTCTTCCTGGCTTCCGATTTGTGACGCTCAAGTTCAAGGAGTTCCCAGGTCCTTTCCAGGATGAGATACAAATCGATAGCAACGTGGCTGGCCCATTCGGCCATGTCCTTAGCCTTTGGCGCCTGTTGGAGTCCAATCCACAGCGCGAGGTCCTTGTGAAGGTTCCTGTTGGACAGGAGCCTGTTCCTGCCCAGGACACCAGGGGCTACTTCACTGGTATAGTCTACCATGGACTCGTGTAGGTTGTCTACAGGCCAGTGAATAAAATCACTTTCAGAGTGCGCCATGTTTACTTTAGGCAGGGTCGGGACGAGAAGGTCCCAAGTCGCCAGGTCTGTGGGTTGCCTAGATCAATTCAGTCAAGTGGGAGAGGTATGTCGGGACGCCGATAGTTTCTGAATTTCAATCACTCGCTTAGGAGAATTTAAAAGAAACGTTTTAGAGTGTTCGTGTTAAGTTATTGTGGCTAGGCTAAACCTTTGTGCGTGTAGCTGCGTGGAGCTTGCTAGTTTGTGCGTGAGCGAGGCATGCAGTCGTGCGGGTGTTGATGTTTGGATGAAACAACAGTTAACAAGACATGTTAAATGGCATTGCAATTAGACATCAACCATGGACGCATGCAGTGTCCACGGCAATTCACTAGGTTACACGGCAAGGCTTAGCGGGGTCAGGGCCATGCAGTTACGTAACAAGAGGTCTGGTCGGGGCGACACTCGCTGTTCTTGACCAGCATTCACAGGTAAACAACAAGCTGTTATTCTGATAGCGTGCAGCATTCACAGTGAAGTGTTACTTAGCGCCGGGGTACACCTGCGGAGATTAGTTGAAAATCATGCAGTGTATAGAAAAGAAAAATTTTGTTTAATCAAAGCGTTAAACAAGGTGTTGTTCTGGGGCGTGTGCACACTTGCAGCTGAACAGGTACAAAGCGGTTAGTTAAAACAGGCCATGCACTTCTAAAAGAAAAATATTGATTAACGCGTTAAAACAGCGTCGGCTGTGCAGAACGAGCGTTAAACAAGGTGTGAGCTTAGGAGCATGCAAGCACTTGCAGAACAGATACACAGCGGTTAATTAAAACAGGCCATGCATTTCAAAAGAAAAATATTGATTAACGCGTTAAAACAGCGTCGGCTGTGCAGAACGAGCGTTAACCAAGGTGTTGTTCTGGGGGCGTGTACACACTTGCAGCAGAACAGGTACAAAGCGGTTAGTTAAAATAGGCCATGCATTTCTAAAAGAAAAATATTGATTAAAGCATTAAAACAACAGTGGGGAAACTGTGCGAAAGCATTTAAACAATCTGTGTTAGCAGCGAGGAGCATGCAGTGCGAAAGTAAACACTAATCTTGTTAGTGTCTAGGTGAGACTTAATTGTCACCCCCCGGTGTGTGTTGACAGGGGAACAGGGTCAGCCTAAGGGTAAAGTGTAGTACAATTTACCCACCACCAGATGGAGGCAAAGCTCCGCTAAGCGTGTGATTCAATTTAATGACCACTAGGTGGAGACAAAGCTCCGCTAAGAGTGTGATTCAATTTAATGACCACTAGGTGGAGACAAAGCTCCGCTAAGAGTGTGATTCAATTTAATGACCACTAGGTGGAGACAAGGCTCCGCTAAGAGTGTGATTCAATTTAATGACCACTAGGTGGAGACAAAGCTCCGCTAAGAGTGTGATTCAAATTAATGACCACTAGATGGAGACAGAGCTCCGCAAAGGGTGTGATTCAATTTAATGACCACTAGGTGGAGACAAAGCTCCTGGGCTGGACAGTTTTCCTCCGGAGGAATTCCAGCTGGGCGCAGGGCGCTTGGGACCGCCTCTAGGGGGGGTCAGAGTTAGCGTCGAGTCGTCACTCAGCACGCTCTACACGGCTTTGTTAGCATTTAGCTCATGTGTTAGTGTTAGCATCCACGCTCGGCCGCGTGGTTTGTAAAGACAAAATGGCGGTTAGCACAACAACATGGCATTTAGCATACTAGCTCGGCTCGTGTTTGTGCTAGCTCAGGGCCGTAGCCTATGTACTAGCTTCTGCTCGTGTCATTTGGTAGCGAGCCAAAGTATTCACGAGCGTGGCAGTTGTTCGGGGACGGGAAATTCGCCGTACTGCCCCTGCCGTCTTGGGGTGGATGTGCTTATGCGGCGTTACAGCCCTAATAAGCTTCCCCAGGTTCGATAATTATCTTGTGCACGCGTTCGTGAAGTAACTAGGCGGTTTGCGTACGGTAACAGCAGCGTACGGTTTATCCAAGCATCGTTACAGCGCAGGCAAGTTCACAAAGCAGTCTCATATTAGAGCATCGACACAGCAGCATACAGTTTGAGTTCAAACGTCCACAAAGTTTATATGAGTACTAATCTGATTCATAGACTCTGAAAAGTTTTAATCGGCTCACACGGGGCACCAAATATGTAGGGTCTCAAACTACATGTATTCAGTTTATGATTAAGGGAGATTTCTTAGCAGAAACGAGACAAGACGGGGCACCAGGGTTAAACCCAAAGAGCTAAGATACGGTTCTTAATCGCGCTCGTTAAAAAGGTCTGAAGGGTGTTTCACGATTCAGGGACTTACACATAGTCTAATCAAACAAACAATAGTCAATAACTCTTTTGTGTAGTTTATTTATCAAAAGGGTAATCAAAAACACCGGAGCAGAAATGCGCACAGGTAAATCACAGGTGATGTTATATCAGATTTAACAGCAGATTTCATGCAGATAATGTTAAACCAGGGTTTTGCCTTTGATAACCAAACGTGTCTATGCTAATCTATATCAACAAGAGGGAAAGTGAGAAGCTAAAGGGAGGAGGAACAGCTGAGCTCTACCCAAATCACGCCACAAAAGCGACCGTACTCTGAACTCGGCTTACGGTTCTGTAGAGACTCGGTCCGACTGGTCCTTGTCCGCGGACGAGGTCCGTAGCGAGGCGTCGCGTGGAGCGGTGTGGCAGCGAAGGTTCGGGGGCGTGCTGCGAGGTCCTTGAAGCGGGCGGCGGTCGGGGAGCGAGGCGTCGCGTGGAGCGGTGTGCTGCGACGTGCTGTGAGGTCCTTGGCGCCGGTGGCAACGGAGGCGATGTCCGGGAGTTCCTTAGCGGTAGAACGCTTTAGCGGCGTGTTAGCTCCTCACGCGGCCTTTACTCAGATGAGGACGTAGCGCTGATCCACGTAAACGGCGTAGATTACTTCGAAAAAGAAAAGAAACGAAGTAGCAAAGAAAGTCTCTGTCCGGTTTAGCGCTTAAGCTTAGTTCCAGGTAGTTCCAGGTGGTTTCAGGTGGTTTCAGAGTCCAGGGCTGGCATGGCCTTGTCGACCACGTGACGGACGGATTTTGTTGAGACAAAGGAAAAGTGAAAGGCTCGTCCGTGGAGACGGCTCCCAAGAGAGAAGAAAAGAGGAAGAGCAAGAGAAGAGAGCGTTTCTAGCTTGGAGCGTCCTTTTGATACCTGGCCCGCAGGGCATGCTGGGAGCGAAAGGGGCAGGCGCTACAGCGAAAACTTCCTAGCCGAGAAAATAAAACTGGAGTAACGTAAATAATAATGGCAAAAACATTGAACCCTGTTTTAACATTTACACGTTAAACACTTTTGTCAGTTTGTGCACATTATTTCTTGAGGTAGACACATTTTACATCTTCTTTCACCTGTGATGGGCGCTAGAGTTAAAGCATTGGGAATATAAAACCTTAAACAGTGGAAAGATACGTAACACAAGGTGAAACATGCGGTGTATGGAGTTGATTCGGACAAACATTCATGGCATAATCACATAAAACATAGTTTTCATCAGGGCGTCCTCCTGCAAGACTGTGGGGAGAAGAAGATCTGTTATCAGAAAAGTCACAGCGGCTCCCTGCGGTGAGGGAGACAGGGAGAACGAAAAACCCCCAATGTTCAAAGAGAGATTTTCTGTTATCTGGCCGTGGAATGTCCATCTCCATTCCCCTACATTATATATCCTTATTTGAAATGTATTGTAAATTGGAAGTTCTACATAAGATAAAATCACATGTTATATGTATATATATGAATATGTTTGTAGATTTTTTTTGGTCAAATAGTCCTTAAGAAAACAAAATGTATGTATTGAACATTCACTATTGTAATGCTGTAACTCACATGCTGTTCGTACATACATTTTAATTTCATTACTTTCCTACCATCAAAGGAATACATCCCGGTCTTTGATCCACAATTCAGGCTTCAAATTGCACAGTATTGCTAATAAAAATAGAAATATTGCTTGTGGTGCCTCTGTGTGTAATTTTTCCTTCTCTCATCTGTGATAAACAAACACATTACAAACGGTGCAACACACATGTTGTTTTGATCCTATGTCATGTTTTAACTTGTCAGTTAGCATTTTAAGTATTTCGAATACAGTACTCTGATTGGTCCACGTAGGGGAATATTTTATAAAATATTTTCTTTAACTAAAACTTTCTTCCCAACACTGGTTTTGAATATGTGTGTTTTTAAATAACATCTTTAATGAAATGAGCACTTAAAACATCAAACTACGCAGCAGCCTAATAAGAGGGAGATGAATGATTAAAGTGCAATGGCAGGTCCCTTTATGGAGAGCTTAGATGGGTTTTCTCTGCTCTGAAAATTGCCTCTGTGAAACTCGCAGGGGCGCAAACTGCAGGGGAGAGTCGGGGAAGCTTTTAGATGATTTGTTTGAAGTCTACACAAACACACACACACAGACACACACACACACAACACACACACACACACACACACACACATACAATAGCCTTTCTCTTTACGCCTCACAGGGGCATCGACTCTGATCCAGATCTTGTCCCAGTACATGTCCTATGCTCTAACAACTTTGTGCATGCGGTTACAAAGGATTCCAGTGGGGTTGGAAATGCCTGGCCAGCCATAAAATTCAACCTTCTCCGATACAAAAATGTGTAGTCTGGACACCGGTTTTATCTCCACAAGTTAGACCTGGATGATGGGTGGATTAGCCCAGGGGTCCCCAACCTGCATGCCATCCTGTACTGGGTGCCAGAAGCAATATTATATCTATATCTCTTTTTTATATTTCTTTTTTATAGTCTACTGCTTTTTCCTGTAATATAAACATTATTATAACCTTGTAAACCGCTTTGGCTCACGTTGGCGCAGTTCGGGATGGGCTGTGACGGTCTCCACTGCCATAAGTGAACAGTACCGGCCTGTTTAAGGGGTCCGAGGGGGGGCTATGAGTGGTACTAGCTCCCAGAGCGAGCTGGCTCACTTTCAGCTCACGGAAATGCCCTTAACTCTGACTTGATCGTTTGATAAACCCCTGTATTTTCAGTGATGACCACATGGGCAAAACAAAGCTAGCGCCCGTTAGCAAAAGGCATGTTACCCGGCCGTGTGGGCTGCGTCCGCCCCTTTTATTGACGTGCTTTGTTTCTTTTGCAGATCGCTTAATCCCTCGCTCGCCAACTCCTTCGCAATCTCCTCAAATGCCGCCCGATTACCGGCCGAACCCTCTATTTTTGCCTGAATTGATTTGTCACCCCACATATTGATACTTTCACAAACTTCTTCATTTATCCACTGACAGTTTTCAGCTCCTTCCTCTGCCATTTATCTCCACTTTGACTCTAAATTGTGACTTTTATGCCAGAAATGTTGCATGTTGATGATGTTCAGATTGGATCTGGGGACGTGAGTGGCCTAGGTTGGATTTAAAAAAATCAGATACAGGTCACATATGGGCAAAACAAATTGATATTGACCTGCAGTGTGAACGTACTGTAGATTGACAGTAACGGCAACATTTTTAATCAAACAATGTCAAATTATGAGAAAAATCAAATACAGGCTCTTGTTTTTTGATTCTATCTTTAAAATCAAATTTTTACAATCTTTCACAAATGGTGCTGGAATTCTTCTGTTTAAGTCACTGCAAATTCAATGGGAAATTGCAATGACTTAACAACAAAAACAGGCAATTCAACAAATCATGCACTTGTGTTTTGTCAGGCTCATCAGTGCTTAACCTTCATCTCTTTGCCAGGAAGCAATGAAAAAGGACGAGGTCTATTACTGTACAACCATCAGAACCACTTTTGCCCAGTTTTCAACAGCCATCTTAACCTCTATTTCCACTTGATGTCCTCAATCTATCTTTTCCCTCTTTACCTTTTGACCTTTTCATTTTTGGCTGTCTCTGTGCCGATTTGCTCCTCCATCTTGTCGTCTTCTCACTCTCTCTCAATCTTGCTCCTCCACTGACCTTTTCCTTCCCATTCATCCCTTCTCTCCGCACCTTTCCTCTGCTCCTTCCTGGTCTGTGTTGTAATTCAGCTTGTTTCAGGGCCAGTTAGGCAGCCACTGGAGTTAATCTGTCTTTTCAGCTCATAAATCACTCCTTGGCATCTTTCTCTCTTCTTCTTCTTCTTCTTCTTCTCCTCCGTAACCTCTTGCATATGTTGAGGTGATTGCGTTTGTCAGGTAAAGCAGGGTGTTCTTTGCAGAGCTTATAAGTGATGGCGCGCTGGATGTGCCACAGCCAATAAGGAACGAGCAGCCAAATGTCAGGAAAACTCATGTGTGATGCTTCTTTTGGTGGAAATGTCTGTTTATATTGCAACATCAAACACATTTTGACAATTTGCACTGGTCCAAACTTATTTCCTCCCTTTCCTTTCAACATATGTTTCCATTTTGTTTGAATAATGAAAATGCATATTACACTACATGCAATTACCGTATTTTCCGCACTATAAGGCGCACTTAAAAGCCACTAATTTTCTTTAAAAAACGCCTTATGCATGGATTAATTCTGGTTGTGCTTACTGACCTCGAAGCGATTTTATGTGGCACACGTTTTGCTTCGCTAATGGCGCCTGATAGTCCGGTGCCCCTTATATATGAAAAATGATCAAAAATAGACCATAATATTGACAGTGCGCCTTATAATCCAGAATCAGAATCAGAAGAGGTTTACTGCCATTGTCAATGAACATAATTCACAAAGGAACTTGATTTGGTGATTCTGTGCAACATAAAACAATGAACACCCTATAGTGCAGAAGATACGGTACCATCTTCCGATTAAATGTTTCCACTAATGTGTTTCAGTGTATTATTTATTTTGTCATTCATGTCATTGACTAAACCAAAATTGTACATCTACTTTGTACTGTTTTGGCAGGTGCAGTTCACAATCTTACAGCATTCAATAACAAATACACACACTCATCATGTCTTCTTGATGTGTGTCATCACGTACCCATTGTAAGGCAAGGCAAGGCAAGTTTATTTGTAGAGCACATTTCATACACAAGGCAATTCAAAGTGCTTCACACAGCAGGAAAAAATGCATTCAAATCACAAAGAAATTACAGAAATACAATAAAATTAACTAAATTAAAAATTATCAATCCAACTGATTTTCTAAACTAATAAAATCACAAACAAAAGAGAAGAGTGCAAAGAAAAAATCCTTTCAGTCATATGCGCAGCTAAACAAAACTGTTTTTAGCTTAGATTTGAACATTGTCCGAGTAGAAGCCTGTCTCACATCTTCAGGAAGACTGTTCCAGATTTTAGCTGCATAAAACTGAAACGCAGATTCCCCATGTTTTGTCCTGACTCTGGCACCAGCAGGAGGCCGGTCCCTGAGGTCCTCAGAGTCCGAGATGGTTCATATGGCACTAACATATCCAAGATGTACTTTGGTGCTAGGCCATGGAGAGACTTGTACACAAGCAGAGCTGCTTTAAAGTCTATTCTCTGAGCCACAGGGAGCCAGTGCAGAGACCTGAGAACAGGACTAATGTGCTCATACTTCCTGGTTCTGGTCAGGACCCGAGCAGCAGCGTTCTGGATGTACTGCAGCTGTTTTACAGCTCGTTTGGAGAGGCCAGTGAGCAGGCCGTTACAGTAGTCTAATCTACTGGAGACAAACGCGTGGATAAGTCTCTAAATCTGGTTTTGACAGTATATTTTTGATTTTGGCAATGTTTTTTAGATGGTAAAAAGCTGCTGATGTTATTGATTTGACGTGGCTATTAAAGTTCAAGTCTGAGTCCATTATTACCCCCAGATTTCTAATTTGGTTTGTAGGTTTTAGAGCGAGACTCTGGAGGTGACCGCTAACACTTTCTCTTTGTTTCTGTGGGCCAAAAACGATTATTTCAGTCTTGTCTGAGTTCAGCTGGAGAAAGTTGTTTTGCATCCACACACTGATCTCTTGGATGCAGTGACAGAGTGAATCTGCTGGTCCATAGTCACCTGCCGATAGTGAAACATAGATCTGAGTGTCGTCTGCATAATTGTGATAGGACACATTTTCACTGCGTATCAACTGACCCAACGGCAGCATGTAGAGGTTGAACAGAAGGGGACCCAGGACTGACCCTTGGGGCACTCCACAGGTCAGGGTCATGTGGTCTGAGACACAGCTACCAATTTCAACAAAATACTTCCTGTCTTCCAGATAGGACCTTAACCAGTTTAGGGCAGTGCCAGTGATGCCCACCCAGTCCTCTAGTCTCTGTAAGAGGATCCCATGATCGACAGTGTCAAAAGCAGCACTCAGATCTAACAGAATTAAGACTGAGGCTTTGCCCGTGTCAGTGTTCAGGCGGATGTCATTTGTCACCTTGACAAGAGCAGTCTCAGTGCTGTGATGAGGTCTAAAACATGACTGAAAAACATCAAATGACTTGTTTATTAAGAGGAAATCTGTGAGCTGTTGGTAAACAACCTTTTCAAGGACTTTGCCCCAAAATGGTAGATTAGAGATGGGCCGGTAATGACTCAGTACTGCGGCATCAAGACTGCTCTTCTTTAGGAGAGGCTTTATGACCGCAGTTTTCAAAGACATTGGGAATGTTCCAGATTGAAGCGACATGTTGACTATGTGAGTGAATGGTGCTAACA
The DNA here is from genome assembly GCF_026437365.1 of Eucyclogobius newberryi. Lineage (NCBI taxonomy): Eukaryota > Metazoa > Chordata > Actinopteri > Gobiiformes > Gobiidae > Eucyclogobius > Eucyclogobius newberryi. The sequence continues at coordinate 27,014,931 of NW_027316056.1, read as the reverse complement.
AACTGTTCAGCACAGACTTTAGAAATCTGGTGGGTAACACATCAAGGCAGCATGTAGATGAACTCAGACTGGTGATAATCTCATGGACAGTTTTGTCAGTTACTGGTGCAAAGTGAGTTAGCTCTAAGTGTCTTGGTGGTTTTAGGGTAATTTTTTGCATTGTGGGATTTATAGCATTTTTAATGCCCTGAACTTTGTCATTAAAGAATAATGCAAACTCATTACACTTGGATGTGGAAATGAGTTATAACGGCAGCTGAGCTGGAGGGTTTGTTAATCTGTTTACTGTGGCAAACAGGACACGCGAGTTGTTACTGCAGCTTCCAATTATTTCAGAAAAATATCTTTCCCTAGTTCTACATAAGATTAGGTTGTACATGTTCAGCTTTTCTTTGTAAATCTCTTTTTGAACCTGGAGCTTTGACTTGCGCCATTTCCGTTCGGCCCTGCGGCACTCCCTTTTCTGTGCCCTGACCGAATCATCATTTCTCCACGTTGCCTTCTGCTTATTTTTAACCATTTTAGCCTTTATAGGGGCGATGGTGTCCAGAACATTCAAAACACTAGATGTAACAGAGTTCAACAAATCATTTACATTAGAACATGAGACATTTTCAAAGTTTATCATTTCCATAAACAGTGCACCTGTGCCATCACTTATGTGTCTCCTCTGAACAACTGCAGGACCAACCGGAGGTTTGGGAGAAACAGACAGGTCAAAGAAGACACAGAAATGATCAGACAGAGCAACATCGATCACATTAACATTTGAAATATTTACCCCCTTTGTAATTATGAGATCTAGAGTGTGTCCTTTGCTGTGGGTGGGGCCACTCACATGCTGAGTAAGACTGAAGGTTTCAAGGACAGCATCAAGCTCTTTAGCATTTCTGTCACAAATATTATCAACATGCACATTGAAATCACCTGTAATGACCAAATCATCAAAGTCTGTGCATATGACTGAAAGCATCTCAGTAAAATCATCAATAAAACTTTGGCAGTGCTGGGGAGGCTTGTATAAAACAATGAAGAGAATGGATGGAGACCGTTTTAGCTCCATTTTAAAGGATACATACTCAAATGATGAAAACACCCCAAAAGACAACCTGCGGGTAATTATTTCATCTCTAAAGACAGCACAGACTCCACCCCCTTTTTTGTTTTCTCGTGTTTCAGATTCAAACTTAAAGTTGGGTGGAGCAGATTCTATCAGAACTACATTTCCTGTGTTTTTGTCAAGCCATGTTTCAGTTAAAAACATAAAATCAAGATTATAAGAAGAAATAAAATTATTAATTAAGAGAGATTTGTTACATAAGGATCTGACATTTAGCACAGCAAGTTTCAGACTAGTTTCAGTGAGACTGGGCTTTATCTTTTCACAGGGAATATGAATCACATTTCTCAGATTGGGCCTGACTGATTGTATTGTTTTGACTGCACTTTTTAGTCTCAATTTGCGAATTTACACCTGAACAATAGCGACTTAGATTCAAGTCAAACTATAGTGGACAGACAGGCTTTACTTCACAACTACATTTTATATAACGCTCAACTTTAACTCTTTAACTTTAACTATTCATTTCGTAAAGCTTTCACAACTTAGTGAATCCTAATTTCTGAGGAATATTGCAGTGGTGATGATGGTGATCATTTGGATAATAAGTTTTGGATAATATCTTCATCCCTTGTTACTTACTCATTTCTGAACAAATTCCCTGTTGGCATATATCATTTTGCCTTAATCCATCAAAAAAAAAGAAAAAAAGTCTGTTTTGCTGTTTGTTGCCGTGACGGATAGACAATTCTAACTGACTATTGTGCACTTACTTTGCTCTCTCTCTTCCCTCTCCCTGTGACATATCTATAACCAGGTGCATGGGAAACTGTTGGCCTCTGCCGCAGACAAAACCACGTCAGGAACTAGAGTAGTGCAAATTGACGGGGGCCCAAAAAATGAAAGAAAGGGGAAGGACTGAGAGAAAACAAGTCGGCGTAGCGGGAGGGTGCAGCCAGTTTGAAGACTTTTGAATAGGTTCAGGGCGGGAGCGGGTGAGCGTCTGAAAGAATGTGCTGTGGATCTATTGTGCCCGGTTGTTGGAGTGTTAGTAAGCTAAGTAGTAACCAGTGATTTACAACTCCAAGGCTGCACCGGCTGAAATAGATTAACAATGGGCTTTCACGTGCAGGTCTTGGCCGAGTGGATAAGCCGTATGGAAGAGCAGTGCCATTGAGGAAGTGGAGTGGTGCTAATGCAAGTTTGGACTGCTAACTTCACCCAAAATCTGTTGACATATTTTAATTATGTTTAAAGTGCATATGACAGGTGTTGTGTTTTTTCCATTTCTTACTTTGTTTGGTTTGACAGTATCTCTGCTAAATATTTATCATAGTTTTACGCCAGTCAAGTGGCAGTTTGTGAGGAAAACATGTAAAACAAAAGATTAAAATACAGGAATTAGAGCTAGAGTCCATGTCTATGTGACATTTCAATCAAAAAGCAGGGACAATTTACATGCAACTGACATTTTCTAAAAATTCAAACAATAATTTACCAAATAAAGGTGTCATCGGGTATTATCATTTGTCAAATTATAGCTATTGTTATGAAATTGTAAAGTCTTGAATTATCTTGTCATATAACTGTCACGTTATTTTGCCTTCATTTAAAAATATTTGTTTTTTGATTGAACATCCTGGTTGGACATGGCCAACAGATGTGACAACATGACAACATCTTGAGTTATTTGAACCTGCCTATAAAGTGTGTCCCAAGCAGGTGTTTTTTGCCTATGGAATAAATTATCTTTTGCATGGATGGAATTTCTCGTTTGATATCTTCAATATGTCTAAGAACTTGCAACTTCCTGTAAATATTCCTTTTTTCTTCACAAACTGCCACCCAACAAAGAGTGTGTTTGAGAGAAAAAAAGGAACTTACAGTCTGTTATAAGTTACCGTATATTATTTTGAAAATGTGCAGGAGCCTATTATAAGCTTAGGCACAACACACTTGCTTAAATGTTCACTTTAATTTACAATGTACTTAACCTGGCTCACGCCAAATTGATCTGTGTCTCTCTCTGAATTAAGTTCTTCACATGAATCAATCTGGGAAGACTCTTGCCAAAAGCCCAAAACAGCGGAAGAAGCAGAAACATCTAAATGGTTTTAAATCCAGGGCTCAGAAAAGTACTGTCCTCTTTCTCATCCACAGATGTCCAAAGTCCATTGTCCATTGTGTGCACGTTTTGAAAAACTAATTAGTCTGTATTTCTCACAAAATAGTTTGGGTTGTTTTCACTTCCGCCCAAACCACAATGCTGCTCTGTGATTGGTTCCAATTCCGCCTGTGGGCCTGAAATGCCACGTGATTGGCCCTTTAAACCACTTTGCAGACTGCAAACGAATCAGCGGGAAACTAACAAGATGAATTCTCAAGAGTTTGTAAACTCACAGAAATTACAATAACTCATCTTGGCAATGTTACTATGTTCTCAGAATTGCACGTATTTAAATGTCTTCAATTTATTTTTTTCACCACTTAAACTCTCCAAAAATATATACCACCAGTTTGTTGTCTTCTCAAAATACTTAAACAATTGCTTAATGTTTGTCTTTCTATACTTCTGTAGGTTCTGAGAGAGTATTGTATCTTCTCTTTTTTTATACAGAGAATAACGTATTGAAGTCCATTTCATGCCAATTAATTAATGAATTGCTTAAACATTGATACAATTTAGAGTTACCTCATGATTGATAACATGCATCCTTCAGATTGACAAATGTTTAATTTTCACTTCCTGTGTATTTTACAGTGTATTTTCTGTCTTCAAGGTCTCATCTCTTTTTCCCCATCTCAAAAACACATGACATTTATTTATTGTTCTGTTGTATTTGGTGCACCGCACGCCGAGGTAGTGGGGGAAGGCATTGTGCAATCTAGCAGCTGGCTTTGTGAGATTAACTTCCTCCCTTAGCACCTTAAACTTGCCACTTTTGTAAGGACCTCCTTGGCCACTAAAACAATTTCTCTGATCAAATCGCCTGGACCTACAACAGCTCTGTATTCGCCGCATATGACCTCAGAACACAAAACCTTTTGCTTTATTGCCCAGCCCATTGCCCACAGCTGGTGAGAAAATGTGCAGACAGCAGTCGTTATGGGCGCCGTCTCTCAGCGTGGGGACCTTGAAGAGACCTATCCGTGGCATTAGAACAACAAGCTCTGTGACGAATTGGAGAAAATAGAGGCTTCTACGCTGCCAGTGTGTGTGCGTGTGAGCGACTACACGTTTGCCATTTTGATTCGTTTAGAAAGAGGGAAGAGAGGGAGAGTCACTCAACCACTCAGGCTCTGTGGGATTCAAATAAGGGCCACATAGGGAAAGAAATCTCCACATCATTCACCTAATCAACAATTGCATTCCACAGAAAACTGCCCACTCCACTTTGCATATAGAGATACCCGCGGTGAGATAGCAATTTCTCAGTGACAGATTTTAAATGGAGCCGTATGGACGTAGTGGAAAAAGAGTGTGCAGGAAGACGGAGTGTTCATTTCATCTAGCAGCATTTATAGACATTATGTTTCATTATTTGATCAATTACTTTGTTAAATAGTTGAGTAGCTCATCACTATCCAAGGAGGAGACAGGGCCTTTGCTGCGGCTGCCCCCGAACTGTGGAGCGGTTTACCTCTCCAGATCAGAGCGTCTCCATCACCAGAGACTTTCAAATATGCTCTGAAGACACATGAAGCCTGCGTAAGTTCACCTGGAAGACCTAACCTAAATCTGCTTCGGCCACCATGGAAGGACCCCTCTCCCCAGCGCCATCATCGCACTCAAGCGGGCGCCCGCCTGTCCGTCTGTGAGAGTCAGATCCCTCACTTCACCATGGACTCTTCCAGGTTTCTGCGCTTATCCCAAGAGGTTATGCAGTTTTTCCCGGCCAAGAAGGATGGTGAAAGGACGGGGGACGTCCGCGTCATGGCCCCTACACCTGCTCCTCATCCCCAATCAACGCTCTCAGTCACTCCTCCCCGCTCCAATCAACGCACAGGCGGTGGCATTTAAGCGCTCAGGCTGATGGCTCAGTCGCTTCAAACCGTATCTGCGACCCACCACCTCCCCTGCTCCTCCTCTGCATCTATTATTCTCTCTACCTTCTCTCCACATCTACCACCACCAGGCTCCGGGGGGAAGGTATCTAATTCAATCAGATCATGGAGTGCCCATGATCGCTACGCCTTCCACCGAGGTCTGAGCGCCAAATAAACTGTGCAATAAAGTTCGCTGAAACATATTTTCTGCTTTTTTGAGTCTCTCCAGGGTGAAATGTATTTGCATTGGCTTTTAACACAAGTTTGCTGTATTTTGAATCCATTGTGTTTGTAATTTCAATTGTATTTATCTGTGCTTTTACCATGAAATGTGAAGAAGTTTGGGCAGCTGGTGCTGTTGTAAATGTGCTATAGAAATAAAAGCTGACATTGACACTATCATGTGTTTTGGGATTGCCTTGTTATTCATAAATACTGGACTGAGATAAATGACATTCCCGCTGACTTAAAAACAATGTTTAGTAGCTTGGATGTGAAACCCCAGCAATGGAAAGTATACAGTAGATGGATACTTTTTTGCTGCAGACAAAGTCCTTTTAAATGTTTGGAGGACCAGCTGTTCTATTTACACGATCTGACTTGAACACGCTCTAAGCTAATGCACATGATGTTAATCCTCTACTTAAGGTACTTTGTGAGACCCTCACTGCCTCTCAGCTCTACCCTCGCCACCTGACAATAACACAAATTGCACCACAGGCTAATCAGCGCGGCGGAGTCTGCGTGTCAGAGCTCCTCAATGTAAATTTGATGTCATACTTAATCAAGCCTCCACTCTGCTCCTGTCCTTATCTCTAAATCCACAAGTGCAACAGTTTACCATGCACCCTCCTCCTGTTATTCCCTTCCAACAGTCATGGTATATATATAGAAAGGCCCCCACAATGCCCTGGAGTTAAATAGACATATATATTACTTTCTTCCGGGTGCTCTGGTTTCCCCAACCACTAAAAGCATGTGCTACAGACTCCCTCTGGGGCCAGGACTCACCTTAAAAAGAGCTTTACAATCGGGACTAACCTGGTTAAAGAAAGATAAATGGTTAAAAAAATTTCACATTTATACAGATCTTTTCTACCTTCAAGGCATTCAAAGCACTTCACAGCAAGGAAACACTGGGGTCGAGGCAGGTTAAGTGTCTTGCCCAAAGACACAAAGGCACAAAGGCAGAATTCACCTGAATTCCGCCAACCTGTGGGCCAGTGGGTCTGACCGCTCCAACAAGGATGTTGAGAGCAGGATTCGAACCACCGACAAGATTAACAATGGGGCAATGTGCAATATGACTGTTAAGTACTGCAATATTGATATTATTGCAATATTTGAATATACAAAAAGATTGATGATTAAAAAAATAAAATAAAATCTACAAATCAGACAAAGGACCTTGTGTTAATGCAATATATTTTGTTTGTTCATATATCGATTAATATGTATCTTATATAAAGCCCTTTAGTCAATATTATGACCATGACATTTTTATCTGGTGTTTTAATGTCTGTCCTGTTTTTAATTCAGCCTTTTTGTATCATTAATAAAGACACAAAACAAACTAATAAAAACAAAAAATCCCCTGCACTGTCTGTGTGGAGACCCCCGAGACCTGAGATGTGCTGCTGCATCTTTTTCCCATTCAGACTGCACCTCCTCCACCTCCTCCTCCTCCACCTCCTCTGTCCTCCCGCTCCGGAGAGATCGCACTTCTGACACAATAGTTAATCATACGGACTCCGCAGGTCTCCTCAGTGTGTGTGTGTGTGTGTGTGTGTGTCCAGATGTACTCCTTCATTTTCACCTCCACAGAGGATCATACACTACACCTATTGTGATATCTTATTTAGCTCTGCGTTTTTGTCACCTGTTTTCTGTGTTTTCTCTTAGAATGTGTTAAGCCAGGGGTGTACAAACTTTTTTCACCGAGGCATTTTGAAATTTATACAGCGCAGCGGGCCACAAACAACCCGATAATGAAGTGAACCATTAAAAATGTTTTTTGACACCTTTAATAAGACTTGGAACATTTAAAATAGGTTTGGTAAAACATCAAAATGCTTGAATTTTACAGTAAAAATGACAACTTTTTGTTGTTTGGACCAACTTAGCAGCCGGAGGGCCAACAAAAATTGGTCTGAGGGTCGCATTTGGCCCCCAGGCCGTTGTTTGGACATACCTGTGTTAAACAATCAAACGTCTTCTTCTTCTTCTGTTTTATGGCAGTTGGTATCCATGTGTTACATTACCTCCACGCATTATAATTCTACGTATTAAACTTAATTCTGCCAAAAATGCTGCCTAACGTCACAAATGTAAGATGCATTTTCTTACTACTACCACAATATACAGCTACTTTCAAATATTGTATGTTCATGCTGTAGCAATACTGTATTTAAATCAGGGTGCAGTGGTTCAACGATAAGTTCAAGCGTTCAAGCCCCTCCGACTGTGAGGTTTGGGGTTTGATCCGAGAGCTGACCCGTGCCTGCTTCTCTTGTCTATTGTAACCATATTTTAACTAATAACACATTAAAACAATTACAAAAGCTTCATCACAATGACAATCCCAAACCCAGATGTATTAAAGAGAGACGACATCCATTCAACTCCAAAGGGAAATTTAGCATTTTGCCGCAGAAGATAATTAGGAAAACCTGTTACTCTGACACGTGTATCTTAGTAACGATCGTCCATGAGATTCACTCCACAAAATATTTGACTATTGCAACATTTGGAAAAGATCAGCAACGCATCTGCTTGTCAAGTGTGAAGCTATCCGGGCCCGCGCTTGATTTTGATACGTTAAATACAAATGCGGTGTGAAATTTGCCGTTTCTACTTGACTGGTTCAGATCCAAGCGAACTATATTGGCACAGTCAGCTAAGACAGGAACAAGCTGACGAGCCATGAGCGGCTAATCAACTCACTGTATTGCACACGGAGTAGACGTCAACCAGCAATTACAACCACCTTTTATTTATTTACCTGTCACTGTCTGTAAAAGCATGTGGTTGTGGTGGAGGCGACTGTTTTTATGTTAAACGGCATTCATTACAAGCCTGTTTCTTATGCTCATTCTTATGTTTTTCTTTATTTCTTTTTAAGATAATTATCACATCAAACATTGTGGCCAATCAATCAGTGTGTTTTTTTTTTGTATTGGAAAAATGGTTTCCTCCTCCATCATCAAAAATGTTTGCTCTTTATAGGTACATCATGTAACTTTTCTGGTGGAGATTCACCTGCACATTATTGCTTTGCCTGGAATTTGGAATATGGCATTAAGCGTATCTATTTTATATGATGACTTATCTATACTTTACGTGGCAGCCCTTCCTTCTTTACTTTGAGTCTGAATTTCATTTTTGAAATAAGAAATGTCCCTCTTTGTGTGCTTTTGTCTTCTACATAGTTCTAATCTACCATGTCTATGAATCATTTGTTGTATTTGGACTTGAAATCTAAAATCTAGACCTTTTTTTGAGTGTTTGTTTGTTTGTATGTTTGTCTTTTGTTGTTTTATGTTTTCCATAAATTGTTTAGGTATTTTTGACCCGCACACTATCACTATCCCGCACAAGTGTTAAAAGCTCTAAAAGTTGATTTTGCATTATAGGTTTCCTTTAATCTTAAGTTTCATCTTAACAATGTATTTATTTCTGTTAATATTTTACGTATCCAGTTTCATCTGCCTTCATATATTCCTAGTCATTTCAAATACCGTCTTTGCCACGCCCCTTTTGATATTTGGTAGTGCCTGCTGTCCTTTTGTGTTCTGTGTTTTAGAGTTTTAAAAGTTAATGATTAGACTTTAATAAACGTACTAAATCTTTCCTGGTTTTATTCGCCCCCAAAAACCCTTGAAAAGTATTCACTCAGCATGAATGGATACTTTTCACTTTTTTGGGGGGGCTCACCTCTCTAGATCTGATCTGTAACTTGGCCTGGTGACATCAGTGACATCTCCATGGCGACGGGCACTCCCCCTGAAAAGTTACCTTTATTGTAATTTCATATAAAACGAGATACATGCTTTTCTTTAGAAACTGATTATACATGAAAGATGAATGATTAGAGATGATCAGAAACCCCATTTTGTGTGCCTTCTACAGCCTGTGGTTCTAAGTGGCAGAAGAGCCAATTAACCATCCTTGTTAATATCGTACTCTGATCTCAGTGCCAGAAATACACAAATAACCTTGCCATGCTCCTCTCTCCGGGGTTGAGGGCCAGCACTGCCCCTCACATTTTACCCGCTGTTACAACTCAGCAACTTTTGAGGTGTGGGAAATTGCTCTCGCTCTCCGGGTTATTTTTAATTTCCTATTAAGGTTCATTATGCTTGCTCTTACTCTGTGACGACGCACACAGCCAAGAACCGCCCCTTCCAGTTGGAGTCCCGATACACGGTCACCATATGTCATTAGCCGTCAACTTATTGTGCTATTTTGGGCTAAAAAGGCAAACTCTTTGTCGTGTCTCCATTGGCAACTGGGACCTATAGCCTTCCTCTATAAGTGTCCATTTCTTCTCTAATTGTGTTTTGCATGTGTGCCCGTTGTACTCTAAGATCCTGGTTCGATCCATCACTTGGCCCGGATCTATAACAGGAGCGGTGGATGGACACGTTAGGTTAGACGGGGAGTGATGTGACCGGTATTGATCTCGTTGCTTGGTAATTAAAGCTTCATTTATTACAATAGTGAAGGGGGATCGTATTTAGTTTGGGCTTGTAAGTTGGGTTTTGAGCGCCATGGAACAAGGTCAGAGCGAGACAGGGATGGATCATTTTACACAGTGGGGAGATTTGATCATTGCTGCTCTTTCCCTGACACCCCCCCGGCCCCGCCTTTCTCTCTCTCTCACTCTCGCTTTATCCATCCTAACTGTCTGTTTTTTATTCCATCATATGACACGGCTGGAGAGGGAAATGCACCATAAAGAATATACTTCAGGAAAGCGCACCAACACATTCTATTCCATACACAATGATACATTAAAAACATCATTGAAATAGATGTTCATGAAAATACATGATTGTGTAAGAATATGTAGATGACATTTGAGCCTTCTAAAACACCTATTCTTAAAATACAATACAATTAATTTGAGATTTTTACTCATGTTAATATGAAATATAGGACTAATTGGAAATTGGTGTTAAAAATATTAGTGTATTTACCAGTTTTTCGACACAAAACCAGCATACAATGAATTCTTAGTGCCCACAAAAACTATGGCTGAGCTCTTTTCTGACTTATTCCAGATTAATCTGTCTCACTCACATGTTTTGAGTTCTTCACATGATTTTCAAGAGTTCGTGAACTCACAAAAACTGCGAGAATTCATCTTGCATCTGGTAAGGAGAGAAAAAATACTGTAGCGTCCAGTCGAATTGAGAAGGCCAGAACTGATGGTTAAATGTCTTTTAATGATTCCTTTCCGTGTCATTCAACCAACGTAAGAGCTAGACAGAATAAAATAAAAAGACAATTACATTTTGGACGTGAATCCCCGTATTTCTAACTCATTACATTGGTACTATATTTTCACAACATATACATCCATTAAACATTTCAAATATCTCATAAATACAATCGTTTTCCACTACAGACCTTGTCCCCCTGTCGACTGTAGCTAGATCCTTGAGTTTGTCCGTGTTTTGTCCGTGTTTTTGTCCGTGTTTTGTCCGTTTTCCGTTGTTCAATTTACTTTCCGTCTTTTCCAGTATGTCAAGTAGACTTCCGTATTACCATCACTTCCGGTTACACAGGAAGTTACCAAAATAAAGCAAAACCTTACCATAAAACATAAATGTGTCAAATTGACCTTTACACTCCCATCAAATTATTTTCTGTTAATGAACATGAAATAAAACACAAATAATTTCTTAAAGTTACTTAACCGTAAAACAACTATATGAACATGTAATAATTACAACATCTCAGTGCATTTTAGCTTTTATAACATTTACTTTCCACAACCTTCTAATAGCAGAACTAACTTATGAACTGGGCGTTCCACTATAGACATTTTATGCAAACGTTCACCCTTTTTGTTAAGATTTCTGTCTGCAACGGCTATTTTAACCTTTCTCACAAGTCCATCTGTATCTGTTACAGTATCCAAAACTCTTCCAAGTCTCCATTGTGATCGTGATTGAGTTTCATCTTTGTCCATCACTATGTCACCTGTTTGAATATTTCGTTTAGGAGTGTGCCATCGTTGTCGGACCATAATGTTTTGAATGAGTTTGGAAGTGATGAGTTTCGCAGCCTTCCTCCCACCTTGAGCATATCGTCTTTATCCAAGAAAAGATCCAAGTTGTGCATTTTATTGTTTTTTGATAATGCTTTTCCTTTGCCCAGTGACTTTATTTCAGTGGAATATGCTTGTCTTTGTAGGTCTTTGATGATGAATATTTCTGCATTTTGTCTTTCGGTTACAGTGCTCCGTGATTTTGATTTGTCTTTGAGCAGATATTGTTTGAGACGCGCTACTGCACTGACTGCGCGAGACCAGGATGAGAACTTGGTGAGACGGTCACTAAGACTTCTGTGTTCTGTGGTTTGTGTATTTAGTGACTGCACTTTTCTCACCTCTGGGTCTCCTATTGGGAGTTCAATTGTCTCTTTTGAAGGAAAATGTATCTCCTTTTCCCACAAGAACTGAGGCCCTGTAAGCCAATTGGATGACAGTAGTTCATTTACTGTTGTTCCTCTTGATGCCATGTCAGTAGGGTTTTCAATTGTAGGTACATAAAACCATTGTTGTGGGGTGGTATTGTTGCGGATCCTTTGCACTCTGTTAGCGACAAACGTGTGGAAGCGTCTTGCTTCATTATTTATGTACCCCAGAGTAACCTTTGAGTCCGTCCAAAAGAACTCCTCCACGTTATCATAGAGTAGCTCCTCCTTTAACATGTTGCTTACTGTGACTGATACTGTAGCTGCAGTCAATTCTAGCCTTGGAATTGTGGTGACCTTTGTTGGAGAGACACGTGCTTTGCCCATAATAAAGCTACAGTGGACATCTTTGTTTTTATTTCAGTCTTAAGTAAGTGCATTGTCCATATCCTGTTGTGCTTGCATCGGAAAAGTGATGCAATTCCTTTTTTGCTACATCTCCAAATATTGCAGGAACATAACATCTGTTTATTTGCAACTTTTTCAGATTGTTCAAATCCCTTTTCCAACTCTCCCACCGTGGCTTGAGACATTCAGGTAACGGCTCGTCCCAGTCCATTCCTTGACGACACATTTCTTGGAGGATTTTTTTGCCATTGAGCACGTAAGGAGCAACAAATCCCAAGGGGTCGTATATTGCTGCGACTGTGGACAAGATTCCACGCCTGGTTGGTGGTTGGCCTTTTTCTGCGATGTTAAACGTGAAACAATCTTTTTCTATGTTCCAATAAATGCCAAGTGCTCTTTCTGTTTGTGTCTCGGTGAACGTCAAGTCCTTTGTTTTTGTGTCTACTGTATGTTCCGAAGCAGGGATGCTGTCAAGAACAACACTGTTGTTGGAAACAAACTTGTGTAACCTTAGTCTACCTTTTGCACAAAGTTCACGCGCTTCTTTTGCTAGTTGTACAGCGTCCTTCACTGTCTCCACACTTGTGACTCCATCATCAACATAGAAGTCTCTGGCAATGAACTGTGAGCCTACAGGGTACTCATGGTTGTTCTCTTTGGCCATATGTTTGAGTCCATAGTTCGCACAACCAGGTGACGAAACTGCGCCAAAGAGGTGTACCGTCATCCTGTATGCTTGGGGGGGTTTACTCATGTCACCGTCTTTCCACCATAAGAACCGTAAGTAGTTGCGATCGTTTGTGTTGACTTTGAACTGGTGGAATATCTTTTCTATGTCACACATTAGAGCAACTTGATGTTGTCGAAAACGTACAAGTACACCAGTTAAGTTGTTACTCATGTCAGGGCCGGTAAGTAAATGTTCATTAAGACAGGTACCTTTGTGCTTCGCTGAGCAATCAAACACCACGCGCAGCCTTTCTGGTTTCTTTGGATGATATATGCCGTGGTGCGGTATGTACCATGTCTCACCTTCTGGGCCATTATCATCTGTCTCTTCTGCATCACCTCTTTTGATGATGTCATTCATGTATGTGACGTAGTCCTTTCTGTATTTTTCATCACGCATAAGTTTCCTTTTGAGCTGATTGAGTCTGCTTTCAACAAGTTTTCTGTTATCTTGCAATTGCGGCCTTTTCTTGAAGGGTAATGGCATCTTGTAATGTCCATCCTCAGTTTGTATCATGCCTTGTTCAAGTTTCTCGAGGAACGTGAGATCCTCCTGTGACACAGCTTTCTCGTTTCTTTCACCATCTTTGAAGTCCTTTTCTAAAGCACGTATTGCGTCTGCAGGAGTGGAAGGAGGGATTTCCTTGACAGTTATTCTGTGACAGACACTGTTCATTGTGCATGTTTCGTTGCAAGGCACTGAATTACCAACTATGCTCCATCCTAAATCAGTGTGAATGGCATATGGCTCATTGTCTTTGCCAAGGAGTACTTGTCTGGGTGCTAAAGCTCTGGGACAAGTGTAACCAATGAGAAGACTTACTTCACAATTGAGGAGCGGCGAGATCATCCACAATGGGTAACAGATGACTCCACAATTTGGCTGTTTCACATGTTGGTATGTGTTCTCTGTTTGCAGGTATGTAGTCCTTTGTGTAAGCAGTGGGGAGCCTTATCACTGTTGCTGAATTGTAACCTCTCACCAGAAGATCACACACTTTTCCGCTGCTTACAACTGCATTTTTACCCATCATTGTAGTCAGTTTGAGTTTTACTGGGCACACATCTGCTTGCAGTTCACGTGTTATATCTTGATCAATAAAGACTGTGTCACTCTGAGTGTCTAATAATGCATAGACTAGTTTTTCCTTTTGTGGGTTTGTGGCAGTTGACACCCATACTGGAACTATCATTGAGGTGCTGACAGCGTGTTCTGCTCTAGCTACATTTAGTGACATGGCTGTTGCAGCTTCCAGTGTGTTACCTTGAATTGCGTTGTCTGTACTCACGTGACCTTGTGTGCTTCTTTGCAGACGGTAGCTGTAGTTTTCATCATGAAGACAGGTTGGGTGTCTCTTAGAGCAAGTCTCACACGTGAGGCGGCGTCTGCAGTCCTTAGCGTTGTGCCCTTGTTTTAAACAACCATAACAAAGTTTGTTGTCCTTTATATATTTCTTTCTGTTTTCTAGGGTCATTTTCAGAAAGTCTTGGCACTTAATAAGTGGATGTGTCTCTTGGCACAACATGCATGAAGAGCCACTGTGCATTTTAGATTTTGCCTGATTGTCGCCATGTTCAGTTGCGTTTGTGTTAAATACACCTGCTTTGTTCCTTTTGATTTCCTTTGTATTCCTTTTATCATCATTTGTTTCAGTGGACCGTAGCGCATGAATGGAGGTGACTGGATTACATGCAACTTCGGCCTCAAGTGAGAGGAAGGAAGCAAAATCACTATAGCTGGGAAACTCACCACCGTTCATAAGTGTCTTTGTCACATGTCTGTTCCATCTCGCATTTATCCAGTCTGGTAGTTTATGCAACAATTTCTGATTTTCTTCGCAGTCGTTGAGTATTTGCAACCCCTGTACATGCGGCATAGCAAGCGTACATGCATTTACAAAGTCTGCAAAGTTCCTTAGTCCATCGGCATCTTTAGATTGTATTTTTGGCCAGTTAGACAACTTCTCTCTAAATGCTCTTTGTATCACAAATGGCTGGCCATACCTTTGGTTTAGTTTCTCCCAGGCGTCTTTATATGCTTCTTCATCATTTCTAAAGAAAGTCCCTTCAAGACATTTGCGAGCTGGGCCAGTCACATATCGTTCTAGATAATACAGTTTATCCGCTGCTGAGATGCCATTTTGTTCAATGAGTGATATAAAGGTGGATTTCCATTCAATAAACTTTATAGGCTCACCACTAAACATTGTTGGCTCTGGTGTGGGGAGTCTGTTCATTCTTATACTGTCTTGTAGGGCCTGTGCAAGCTGGCTAACACTAGGGGGAGCTGTTGGCACAGGTATGGTATAAGGCGATACAGTTTGTTTGGGTGTGTGCTCTGGGCTCACCTGTTCACCTTTAACTGACTGCGCGTCGTCTAGTTGAGACAATTCTCTGTTATAGGCTTCCCACCTGGCACGAGCTGCCTCCACGTCGTTCTCAGCTCTCAAACGTTCCAACTCTGATGTTTGAATTGCCATCTTTTCCCTTTGTCTTTGCTCCTCTTGTACGATCTTATACTCCGCTTCCTTTGCTGCGAGTTCGGCCGCTGCGTCTGCTCGTCTTGATGTTAGAAGTGAAGCTGAGGAGTGTTGACTGTGGTTTGATGCTGCGGTTGAGCCATGTATGGACAGGGCGTAATCGTACTCTAACAGTCCACGTAAACGTTTTCTTTCACGCTCTGCATCAAAATCTCCATCTACTCCACTTATTCTTTCCAGAATTATTCTTACGACGTCATGTGTCACTGCTTCACATGCATCAGTTTTTCTCCTTATGTCTGATGAAGGTGCCATGGAACTTCTCATGTCATTGTACAGTTTTAACAGATCATCTCTCTTTTGTTCTAGTATGTCTGCTAGATCAGCTATTTCCTTTTCTGAAATGTCTGACTTTAGTTTTTCTCGTGTTTCACGCACCTGCATTTTCCACTGTTCGTATAGAGTCAAAAGTCTTTTTTCCTTTTTGCTTGTTTATTCTTTCTGATAAGTTAACATTTTTTCAGTTGGTACTTTGACTCTTTCAGAACGTCGTGGTATTGCTGATGTGCTTTGGACTTCGTCTTGCAGCTCCCTCAATGTTTTCTGTTTACTTGAGATTGCATCTTTAATGTCTTGTCTATTCTCACTTTCACTTTGAAGCGAGTCCTTTAAGTCATTTATTTCTTCTTGTAAATTTGTAATCCGATTGTTACTGTCTTCTGGATTTTCAGCTTCGTATTCCTCCATTTTGGATTTATTCTTCTTTCATCTTTTAGCTTTGTACTTCCTGACCAGCTTCTGCCATCTGCTGGACGTTGTGGGTGTTGCCTTGAAACCGTGAGCCCTCGTGGTGCAGCAAAATGGCGGCGGTCAAGCTCTTACTGTAGCGTCCAGTCGAATTGAGAAGGCCAGAACTGATGGTTAAATGTCTTTTAATGATTCCTTTCCGTGTCATTCAACCAACGTAAGAGCTAGACAGAATAAAATAAAAAGACAATTACATTTTGGACGTGAATCCCCGTATTTCTAACTCATTACATCGGTACTATATTTTCACAACATATACATCCATTAAACATTTCAAATATCTCATAAATACAATCGTACTACAGACCTTGTTCCCCTGTCGACTGTAGCTAGATCCTTGAGTTTGTCCGTGTTTTGTCCGTGTTTTTGTCCGTTTTTTGTCCGTTTTCCGTTGTTCAATTTACTTTCCGTCTTTTCCAGTATGTCAAGTAGACTTCCGTATTACCATCACTTCCGGTTACACAGCAAGTTACCAAAATAAAGCAAAACCTTACCATAAAACATAAATGTGTCAAATTGACCTTTACAAATACAATACTTGTATTAAAAGAGTTTTTAAAATACTATTCACTGAACTGATAAAGAAAAGCTTTTATAAAGACTTTTGTTAAAACCCAATTTATTCAATGGATTTGTAAAAACTGTTTTTCATTAATTCATAAATCCTTTTAAGAAAACATTTTGCAGCTTGTTTTACGTCTGCGATTGGCCTCTCTGATTAGCTTTTCCGTGTGACACTCCTGGTTCGCTAAAGACACAAAAATGAACTACCGTAAGAAGCTCTCCGATTGATTTACAAGTTGGATTCACTTTACAGCATTTGTTAAGTTATGTATTAAATCATATCCTGGTAAAATGCTAAATCGTTTCATTATAATCTTGTATTCGTTGCTTTGCTTATGTATTTTTCATTTGAACAAACCAACTTCGAAATAAAGACCAATTAGGCAATAGTAATTATTTGGAATTCATGTTGTTTGTGTGCTGATAAACTGTAATTCCATTGTTTCTGCTTCTCGGGCTCCTGTGTTTAGAAGCCTGTGTTTAAATGCAGTCATGGGAATAAAAGGTGCTTGAACATTGTCTTGTTCCAGAGTACGATCTGTTTACGGAGATGTGTGGCTGTCAGCAGCACGATCAGGTGGGTGCAGCACGATCAGGTGGGTGCAGCACGATCAGGTGGGTGCACGCTGCTCTGCCGTGTACCGTTTTAGTGAGGCCAATATTGTGTCTGAAAATCGAGAGGAAAAACAACCGTGTTCTCATTGGTTTACCACATCCTGTCGCTCAATGAGTCACAATCAAAACACACACGCACCCACAAAGAATAAATACGATGTGAAACAACCAGAATGTTTCAGGGCTTGAGAGCATCTTGTAATAATCACATTTTTCATTTTACTCACTTGTACAGAATATGTCTAGTGCCTTATCTTAACAGTCCTTGTTTGGGTCATTCTTCTCCATATAATGTCTCAGCCCTTCTTAATTTCATGTCAGCGATATATATATATATATTGGTGGGTGAATTAATAATTATTGGTCATTTGAATTTTTAAAATGACACAATTCAACCTTCAATCATTCAATCGCATGTCGGGGGGGTGCGTGTCGGGGGGGCGCATGTCGGGGGGCGTGTGTCGGGGGGCACGTGTCGGGGGGGGCGCATGTCGAGGGGGCGCGTGTCGGGGGGCGCATGTCGGGGGGCACGTGTCGGGGGGGGCGCATGTCGAGGGGGCGCATGTCGGGGGGGCGCGTGTCGGGGGGCACGTGTCGGGGGGGGCGCATGTCGAGGGGGCGCGTGTCGGGGGGCGCATGTCGGGGGGCCGCATGTCGGGGGGCGCCTGTCGGGGGCGCATCTCGGGGGGGCATGTCGGGGGGCGCTTGTCGGGGGGGCATGTCGGGGGGCGCATGTCGGGGGGCGCCTGTCGGGGGGGCATGTCGGGGGCGCATGTCGGGGGGGCCTGTCGGGAGGCGCCTGTCGGGGGGCGCCTGTCGGGGGGCGCCTGTCGGGGGCGCATGTGTCGGGGCATGTCGGGGGCGTATGTCGGGGGGCGCATGTTGGGTTTTTTAATTATTAATTCAATTCTAAAAGAAACGGGAAGCCTATGGAGTCCAAAAAGAACTGGGGTGATGTGCTGACGTCTGGGTGTGTTGGTTGGAAAACTCGCCGCAGCGTTCTGTGCGAGTTGAAGGTGGCTGAGGGCGACTGGGAGACACCGACATGAAGTGCATTGCAATAGTCTATTCTTGAGCAACATGAATAGTCCTTTAAAGGTTGATGCAATTTAAAAAAGGCTTTACTTTAGCCAAAAGAGGTTATTGATAAAAACTTGCTTAAACCACACTGTCAATTTGTTAGTCAAATTTAAAATTGTTGTCAAAAACACCCCCAAGATTATTTACGGTCGGTTTTATCTGGATGACAAGTTATCAAATTTAGCACAGAATCACCAAATAAAATGTACTTGTCTTCTTATAATTCAAATAAAGGACATTTTGCCCTCACCAGATCTTTATGTCTGTAATACAATCAGTCAAAGATTGAAGAGCATCACTTTTGTCCGGAAGCACAGCTAAGTAAATCTGCAGATTGTCTACAAAGCAGTGAAAAGCTAAACGGTGCCTGGCCATAATTGACCCCACTATAATTGACCCCACCCCTGGGGCTCTCCACAGACCAGCGAGGCAGCAGAGGAGGGCAGGCCACCAATCATGACAGAAAAACTTCTGTTGTTCAAATAAGACTCAAACCATGCGAGCGCAGCCACAGATACCAACATCATTTTTAAGGCGAGACAACAGAATTGAATGGTCGACTGTATCAAAAGCCGCCGTTAAGTCAAACAGAACTAGAACAACGGGGCGCTTGGCATCCACAGACCGGGCAATATCGTTGTGCACTTTCAGCAATGCAGATTCTGTGCTTTTCGAGAATAAAGTTGTTTTCTAAAAAAAAGTTGCAGTTGCAATTGCAGGTGGATTCAATTTCTCAAGCTATTCAACATAATCACTCATCGATATCATAAAAACAAGAAAACACAATAGCAATAATTGACCATACAAAAAGATTCACTTGGAATGTGAGGAAAAATGAAAATGGGAACCACTGGTGTACACTACTGGTGATAAATTGCCTTTTTCGATTATGCTTTAATAACCACTTCTTACGACCCCATGATGAAGAAGATCTCGCCTTTTCTCATCCAAGCAACACTTTTACTTGTCCGGGATTGAAATAACCAAACACGCCCGTTGTTTCTCTTTACCCAAAGTACAAAGTGCAAGACAAAAACCACGGAGACTCTAAATGATGACAGCACACCGACTCTCTGTGGCCGTCCTCAGATTATTTCACTTTACTCATAGCAACCCGAGGTTTGCCGGTGTAACGTTGCTATGGTAATTCCACTGGCAGCGTTCCAGTAATAGATTGATTTTGGTCGAGTTATTCTATACACCCAAGAATGGAACAGATCTTTCTCTTTGTGCGTGCATGCGTGTCGATCTCCCGTGTGCCCGCCGAGTATCTCTGCATTATCAATCCGCCCTCTATTGATTGGCCAAAAGATATTTCCTCTAATGTGCGTGGCGGATAAAGAAGAGCGGGCTGGGTGCGGTGGGGTAGGAGGGGGGTCCGCTTTCACTTATAGCCTGCGAGCTCTCAAGAATGCCTTTCTGTCAACATTTCCAGGCATGGGAAGGGGGGGAGAAGTTGCGCCGGATTGGGTAAAGCCGCTTCGCTCATGCAGGAGGAAAATAGCATCACGCAGTCAACACTCCCCTGGAGAGCGGCTCCGGCGTGTGGATGTTTACTCTGTAGGAGGCTCGTGCGCAGACCCTGAGAGGTGAACCGTCAAGCGTGGGCTGTGTGTCGGCGCTTACAACATGTTTGAACTAATACACAGTGGCGGGTTTTAATTGGTGTTGGCCATTACATCTCTCTCTCACACGTTGGAAAGTATACTACATATTTAGGCCTGTTTACATATTCAGACCTGCTAGTGAATATATTCACCTGTGTATATGAGGTACACATGACGGGTTTTCATATATTTTTTTCACATGTTCTTTTGCTTCGTTTGGAGGGATGGTACCGTATTTTCAGGACTATAAGTCATAGTTTTGGCCGGGGGGCGACTTATACTCCAGAGCAACTTATATGTGATATTATTAATTATTTTCACACTGGCAACCGCATTTCACACGTTGATTATTTTCACACTGGCAACCGCAAGAGGGCGCTCTAGGCTCTAAGCGACGCAGAAGAAGATTCTGCACTTCCTCTACCTCCAGAGTTTGTGGAGTTGTTTAGAAGTGACACAGAGGAAGAAGAATTCAGTGGATTTAGTGATTTGGGGTAAAAATGATGCTTTGGTAAACTTGTTAGCATGTTCTTTATGATATAGTTATCTGAATAACTGTTCATATGTTACGTTAACATACCAGACACTTACCACAGTTCTGTCTGTGCGTCATGTAGCTGAAGGTGTTAGCGTTAGCATACATACACCTATTCATCATGTTCTCTAATCTGCTATTATTTTAAACTGCATTTCAAAATGAAATGTCTGTTCTTGGTCTAGGATTTTATATCTCCTATACTCCAGTGCGACTTCTATATGTTTTTTCTTCTTTATTATGCAATTTTTGGCTCATGCGATTTATACTCTGGTGCGACTTATAATCTGGAAAATACAGTAAATGGTAAATATTCATAAAAGCTGAGGATAATGTCTTCTCCCTATCAAGAATACAATCTAAAATGCAAGTACAATTCACGCACAGTCATTTGAGAAAACAAAGGTGTTCTCATACATTTTTACCTCATTTGACGAGCTTTTCCCCTGACTTACACATGTCACATTTGCTGCCCAAACCAGGAAGTAAAATGGTAAAATAGATAGGAACCTGTAATATAAGCTGTAGGTTTTATTTGAATGTTTACCCTGGAGGCTTTGAGGGCATCAGAAGCCACGCATTGGACGTATACATTATGCACACAACTCTTACACAGACAACAATCTGCAATAGGTTGGAGCTGGAGGACAGGTCACAATTCTACGGTGAGTTCTGCCTGGTGGCCGAGGGGTTAAATCAGCAGCATATATGCCAGGCTATATGAGTTGGGCCTCAGCGTTGAGTTTGATTTGAATTCTATGGTAGAATTTGCTGTTTAACTGTCAGAGTGCTAATGTTTCGACCTGGTTCATGGTTAATATCGCTGTAATTACTGGACCTATCTACAGCAAACAAAAACGAACACAAAGCTCAATCTCCTCTCTGTCATAATGAAAATAAAATGAAAAAAACCTTAACATATTTTTTGTCTTGTCAGTTCAAAGGTCTTGAAGCCGATTATATATTGCAAATTTGTGGTGCTAATCCCAAACAAATAAGGATAAGGATCACCATTTGGGGATTTTCTGTTTGGATATTTCTCATAGATTTACGTAGTTTACTTGAGCACATTTACTTGAAAAACCTCTGCCTCAACCCTTGTGTTTCCGTTACCCAGAATGATGTGATGCTTTGTGATAACGTCTCTTTGGCTTTTCTGCACTCGAGCTCCAGCCGCTCCTCTGTCCAGGCCCTGTGCATAACTCCAGTCACAACAGAGCCAGCCTTTAGCCCTCAGCGGGGTGGAAAGAGAGAGGGAGGGAGAGAGAAGGGGGAGAGAGAAGAGAAGAGGGAGAGAGAGAGGGAAGAAACAAGAGAGAAGCGAGAGGGACAAGGGAGAAAGCAGAAAGAGGCATGAGGGCAGAGGAAAAAGGGGGGAAAGAGAGAGGGAGAGAGAGAAGTAAAAGAGAGGGAGAGAAAAGAGATGTGCGGGAAATGGGAGGGGGGAAAGAGAGGAAAAGAGAGAGGAGAGGGACTTGACAGAGGGAAAAAGATGAACGGAGAGAGAGAGGAGAGGGAAGATATAAGGAAAGGAGAGAAAGGAGAGAGGGGTGTGGAAAGAACAGGGAGGAGCGAGGTTACAAGCGAGAGGGTGAGAAGAGGGAGACTCGAGGTGAAAGGGAGAAGAGAGAGAGAGAGAGAGGGAAGAGATGAGAGAGTGGAAAAGAAACAAGAGCAAGAAAGGGGGAACGAGAGATCGGGAGAAACGTAGACGAGGAAGAGAGCGGTTACACAAGAGGGATGGAGAGAGGAGTGAGAAGAGAGGGGACAGAAGGAGAGACGATAAAGGGAGAGGAGAGGATGGGCAGTGCCTTCTCCTCCGTTATCTCACCCATTAAAAGCCTCAGATGAAGACGACGCTCTCTTTGCCGCTTTCACCCCGCGGCTCTCTTTGCTCATTTGTCTGGTGGCGCGCTCCCGATCACACTTCCTGTTGTGGAACGTGGCAGCTCTGACACCAGCGCACGTTCCGGGGCCCGGGCTGTCGCGCCTTATGCCGCGACTGTGATTGTGATCGCTCGCCCGCCCTGCGTACCACGTGTGCTCCCCGAGTAACTGACGTCGGGGTAAATTACCTCTGGCGTGGGCACTCCTCCATGGCTGGCGGTGTGTATATATATATAAACGGGAAAGGGTTTAAACAGGTGACGGGTAATAGGAAATAGTTAAACATCTATGCGCTAATTATTCCTCACCCGCCGACACTGATTTACATACAAACACAATCACCTTCCAGTGTGTCAGAGTTCAGTCCTGTATTATTGCCTGTTGCATTTCATTCAAGCCCACTTCGTTTCAGTAAGTGAGAGACACAAATTCGGGCGATGTTTTCTCAGATAATGCATCTATAAAGGCAGTGGATGTAGCCTTAATGCTCTTTTTTGTGGTCGGAAAGGGAACCGTGATCTCAACTGAGCCTTGGTGGACATAATTTGCATATTGAGAACACAAGTTTGGATCTTTTTCAGTATGGACAAGCCATGCCTCGTGTGAAAGCTCAGAACCCCCCTGGCCCTGGTTAATGACTGGCCGGAGGCACTTGAGTAATGAGTCGTATACAAGCCGGACACCCAAATGTGACACTGCTTTCTCTTTGGACAATCGTCAAAACACCAAATGAAACATCAACCAATTGTACATCAGACATGGTTTTGTTACCAAGAATGAACAATTTTGTGTCTTCAGACATGAGGACACAGATATGTATGGTTTATGAAATATTTAACACAAATCTTACCTTCAAAGTAAAAAAAAAATACAAAATGAATACAAGATCACACTGGATATTTTAAGCAAAGAATACCGAAACTTTCCAAGAATTTAAAGAGAAAAATGCAGCTCTCGGGCACATTGTTAGGAATTAATCTTACACACAGATGACCAATTACGTACTTGAACACACTGCATCACACACAATCAAAAGTGGGAGAAGTGTCTTGGCCTTCAGGTTATGAGACATCTTGTATTTTCAGATTTCTAGTGTACAGTAATTAAACACTGTATTGACCAGCACGTACCGTGGACATGTCTATTTTTGTCCTGCCTCCCAAATACATGCATTAGATACGCAGACCCTCGGTAAACCCTATTGTGGGCCCATTACAATGTGATCTAGGGGCCCAGCAGCACCACTGAGCCTGAGTGAGTGAGCGTATGTCAGTACAAATAGGTTAGAGGAGATTGATGAACTAGTGAAGAGGGAAAGGGAGCACTAATGGAGTTAAAAACAGCCTATGATTGACATGCTGCATCGGGTGATTGACAGAAGACGCAAGTGGCACTAATGGGCACGTATGTGTGATCTGAATTCTCAAACTTAAAGGTTATTGCGTCATGTTCAGATGCTTTTCATTTGGTCAAAAATGATTCTTTAAAAAATAACTGGGATAACTTAGATGCAAGGCCGATGGTCAAAAGTCTAAAGTATTTGGTTAAAAGGTCAACTTTTTAAATCAATGAAACACTTTTACACTACCTTATTAAGCTAAAAATGGGCTTTAATTAGGTGTTAGATTACCACACAATAAATGTAAGCCCAAAGTTTCTTCTATTAAGAAACACAAAAAGAAAGGGAAAAAAAGAAGAAGAAAATGCATCTTAGAGCAGTGGATCTCAATCTGGGGGTCGGGATCATTTTGGGTCCCCAAAGATTCTCAGGCGGTCCCCAGGGTTCTTAGAAAAGGGCAGAAAACTGTGTGTGAATTTTAATGAAGGGATGTGCTAATTCCATTTACCATGACCCTTGACTTTATGTATATATATATATACATATATATATATATATATATATATATATATATATATATATATATATATATATATATATATATATATATATATATTTGGACACACTTTTGGACAGAATAATCGTCCCTCTTCTACAAGGATTTCTTGTCTCTCAACTCATCATCAGCTTGGTCCAATACACTTCCATAAATTAGCCCCCCAATAATAAGCCATATTTTCAGTATTTTTAAGATTATAAAATCGTATTGCATTCTAGGTCGAGAAGGGTGGCCAAACTACCCACGGGTAAATTAGGGATCGCGGGGAGTACGGGGCGTAGAGGATGGTCGTGTCCCTGGTTCCTTTCAAGGGGGTCTTTACAGTACCACACACGCCTCATGTCAATCAAACCTGCCCCCTCCTCTTCTCCTGCGCTCTCTCTCCTCCAAAGCCTGCGTCTCCACTCGTGAACAGGCGGCCCCGTATCTCTCCACTCGTGTCCTAATCTCCACCTTTTAGAGTCCAGATAAAGCACAAGTGTCCGTGGCGCAGCAGCAGCGGAGGAGGAGGTGAAGAAGAAGAAGACAGCGGGAGTGGGTGGAGGAGAAGAATGATGGAAAAGGGGAGGAGAGCGGCTCATTCCGACTGGCCGCCCCTGCAGCTCTAACACAGGAGCGAGAGAGAGAGAGACGGAGAGAGAGAAAGAGGGGGGAGATGGCAGAGAGCTTCTGCATCCCAAACACACGGGAGTGGTGCACCACCGAGAGCGGAGCCTCGGACCCACCCGAAGCAGCATCATCATCATCGGCGGCGGCGGCGGCGGCAGCGTCACGAGCGGCGGTCCGTCCTCAGCACCGCTCAGCACCGGCAGACAGCGCCTCCGCAGCGGCCAGAGGTAAGCGCTCCGCCGCGGGGAGGAAGGTTCCGTTTTGGACCAGAAACTTCCAACACAACGCACACTGCAAAAGTCTTCGGTGTCATGTCGTTGCTTTGGTGATGTCCAGACGTGAGCCGCGTAAAGACACGGATCGCCCGCCGTAAACTCTTGCAGTCTGCAGACGGAGGGGCGCGTTATATAGATCTATTATTATTACAACCGTTTTCATTTGTCTCGCGTTTGTCTTTTGAAAGTTTTCCAGCTTTGTTGTCTGCAGGATTGAACTGCGAGTGTGCTTCATGTTCAACAGACTAGAGTAAAGAGTTAAATTAAACTCCTTTTCATTTAAACAATGTATAGACTCCAGAAAGTTGGGATGAAAAGGCATTGAGGTTTAGATATGAGTCACTGTCTGTTAATGTTTGTAAAGTCAAGTTGTCTGACTTCTGTTTCGTGTCATTAGGAACTTGAGGTTGACGTTCTTTCATAGAGTTTAATTTCACTTACACACAAAATACAAGTCGTGGCTAATGTGTGTGATTTGTCCTATCATCGGCTTGATTGAGCAATACAAGAAACATGCAAATAATTCCACACGGCAAAGCTCTAAGCCACTGAGCGCTATATGATTTTATACATGACACAGATATCACATAAAAGGAGCAGAGACCCTCGTCTTTGACCTTCTCCTCGTGTGTGCACACACACAAGGAGCGAGGCAGGAGGAACAGAAGGAAGGACTATTGATATTCAAACAGACAGAAGGAAGGAGAAAAGCACAGACAAGAGAAGAGGACGCTGAGAGTAAAGGATGCAGTGGCTCTGGCTCCGGGCTCTAACAGCTAATCCTGTCTTTTTTGTCTCTCTTTATAATTCATTGCTTTTTGTACTTCTCTCTATTCGGTCTTTTTGGCGCACTTTGTCTTGCTCCTCGCCGCTTTGGAACTGTCATTGGCTCCCACCAGATGCGTCCTCCTGGAAAAGGGATTCCAGCTCTAATTTAGTGGTATTTCAGAGATGATTAGGTTTAGAAAGGGGGCAGAAGTGCACAGAATTCGGTGCAATTAGAAATATTCTCGGCAGAGCTTTAGCGAACTGATTAGATGATCCACCTCAGCACACTGCCACATGAGCGACAACCAGCTGTTGTTTATTTGAGAAGATTGACTTGTGTTGTGTGTTGTGCTTTTAACCGAGTCACTCTGTGTGTAAATGTATGTGTGTAATTGTGCGTGTGCTTGTGTATGTATGTGTGCCAGAGTTTAGATAAGCCCTAAGGAAGTGAGTTGTTTCAATCAGCTGTGTAGTTACCAGCTGTGCCCTCACATCCCCCTGAGTGGCACAGCCTTGGTACACACAGAACTAATGCATACTATTCAACCTTGGCCAACAAATTCACTCTTTTTTTCTTTTCTCCTTGTCCCCCTTTCTCTGCAGACATTAATCATCACCTGCTCCATCTCTGCATGTGATTCCTGAGTGTGGACTGTAAGCAGCACTGCTCACCTCAGTTTCTCCCAATGTTTGGACCCAAATACCCAGTGCCACTTCTCGTCATACCTGCCATGGTGACATGAGACATCGTTGAGTGGTTTCAGACAATCCCCGAGGGTTGAACCCAAAAGGCCGACTGTAGCGACCTCCTCAGGACCAGTGTTGGCGTGATCATGACAGTGGCAGTCCGATTCCGTCGTCACCTGCGCCGGCTGCTCCTCCTGCTGGCTTCCTGTTGTCTGCTCTCACTGCTCCTCTCTGCCTACTTCCTGTTCAGTAACTCCACCCCCTCCATGCAGCTGGGCCAGTCTGTTGAGCCTGCTTGCTCCCAGCCACTGTCTATATCGGCCCCGTACCGTCAGTTGCCCTACCCGTACCCCCCTAACCCCCCTCACATCCATGTGCACACGGACCCTGTGGTGCTGGTCCTGGTGGAGTCCCAGTACTCTCAGCTGGGCCAGGACATCGTGGCCATACTGGAGTCTGCACATTTCCAGTTCCGCATGGAGATAGCTTCAGGAAAAGGTGACCTTCCGCCGCTGACAGAGAAAGGCCGTGGACGATATTCACTCATTATTTATGAGAATCTACTAAAATACGCTCACGCGGACACATGGAACAGACAGTTGTTGCACCAGTACTGCACAGAGTACAGAGTGGGCATCATAGGTTTTTACCGCTCCACTGAAAATTCTCCTCCTTTACTCAAACTGCGAGGTCTCCCACTGGTACTGAAGACCAACCAGGCTCTAATGGACTGCTGTGTTGTGTCTAGTTCTCCTCTGCTTCACCTCACTAAGCCTGGCTCGGACAGAGGGCCCCTACCAGGAGAGGACTGGACCTCCTTCTACTCCAATCACTCCACTTACCAGGCTGTGCTGCATGCACGGGCCAGAGAAGGGGCCCCTGGTGCGGGCAGTGGAGACAATCCAGGGCCTGGTTTCAGCGCTGGATTGCAGGCCACAGTTTTGCAGGACATGGGCCTTTATGATGGGGTCAGGAGGGTGTTATTTGGCCAGGGCCTTGGATACTGGCTGCACAAACTCATCCTGGTGGATGCCATCTCCTACTTCACTAACAGAAAGCTGTCTCTTGGCCTGGACAGACACATACTGGTGGATATAGATGACATCTTTGTGGGGAAAGAGAGAACACGCATGAACACCAAGGATGTCAAGGTAATGTTGTTTATTGCTGCCTCTTGATATAGCATTGCATGATTGTTTGTAGTAGTTCAATAGAAATACATATTTTGGTGTATATGATTTAGATTACACTATCCGTCCGTATGTGAATTGCAAGCATTAATTTCAAAACTGACTAGAGTATTGATTTAATAAACCTACTCATGTTAAATCACCATGCTCTTCTACTTCATCCATCTTCTACTGCATTTGATGAAAAAGGTAGCACAGGTAAAAGTGTTATATATATATATAGGATGTATATAGAAAGTAGTAGTAGATTATCCCATTCTTTGAGCTATTCACATACAGATTTTATCCATTCATCCTTAGGAAACTTATAGTAGATTTCAGCAACTTTGAGAGTATGAGTAAATACTTTGTGTTGAAGTGCATGTTGAGTCCAAGTGCACTAAGTGTTTGGACTATATGTTGGACCACAGCGCGGGAGTATTTATCTCAACTGGAGGTTTTGAGCAGAAGTAAAGAGACCATTTATGGGAACAAAGAGGTGGAGTGAAAGAGACAAAGCGGAGGGCTGAGGCATAGAGAGCGGGAGTGAATGAAGCAGTGAAAAGATGAATGGCACTTATTCCTCTTTTCCCACGTTCTTCCTCTTAAAGGAACTAAAGGAGAGTCAGCCATGCAGCCCGCCTCTCAACACAGCCATTGTTTCTGCACACACGCTTGCCTGAGCGTGCACACACCTCCTTCACTACATGTACACTTACACTCATACAGTATTTGCACAGAATTACGGTATTTAACTACTAAACGAGAGTATGTGGGCAACAGGGATGTTATAGCCTCCAAATAGTGATAACGCTCATTCTGGCAAGTGTAATTGAACTCTTTTGCTGTCTGATTAGTAATGCTAGAGGCACTGCACTATGGGTAGTGCTAGGGCGTCCGCCAGGGGATTCCTCTGCACTCAGGCCTGACTAGTCTCTCTTGTCCTTCTTGACGTTTCTGTAGTTTCCCTTTTCCTCTCTCCCTTGAGAAAATACAAAATAAAACAAGCAAAAACAACAAAACAACCGCCACCGCCAGAACCCACGAAACAAATAGATCAGTGAATTACGCATGGCGCATATAGTTACACACCATTTCTGTGAGTCAACGCATGACAAGATGCAGTTTTGTGTCATCTTATTGTAGGCGTCGATGACACGGTCCCATCTGTAAACCTGTAACATGAAACATACCAGTCACCTCGCATAACCCCAATACGTATACATCGTGGAGAAATAATTGACAGTCTGTCTCCGGCCCATCAACCGTGAGGACAGAAATAGTTCCCCGTCTGTGCACACGTGACGTCGATGTCGGGAGCGGCGACTTAAGGTATCGGGCCGCTTCATCTCCGGGTGGGCCCGCTGTATACGCGCGTGGGTGTTCTTTTCAATCGCTCCTTTAAATTTCAAACGTGAAAAGCCGGACCACCTGTCCTGCGCCTCAGACCCGCTGACGAGATGAGCGGAACAGGAAAAGAGTTTGAGAAAACAGGGAATGCTGCGGGTGGCGGGGTGAAGAGGAAGCTCACCACCACCCTGGAATATAAAGAGGGTGCTTGAATCCAAAAGGGATAAAAGAGTGCAGATTCACGCACTGTCACACACCGGGACGACGCACACGCACACACACACGCACACACACACACACACGCACACACACACGCACACACACACGCACACACACACACACAGACAGCAAACCAGCTTTCTCTATTTGGACTTTTCATTTTTAAGCCCGCCTGACTCTTCTGCTTGGTAGCATAAATATACATGAGGATGAAGCGGTGCCCTAACAGACGGACAGGCGAGATGGGGAAATGGATAAAGCGAAAGGCCAGAGCGACAGATACAGGCTAATGGCGTTTGTAACACCCCTCTTGCATGCCCGTCTCCGCTTTAGCACCGTCGGCAGTCACAGGAAGTCACTGGCGGAGAGCAAGGCACCCGGGGAAACAGCTCGCAGCAAAGTTTATGATTTGAAGAGCAACAAAACGCTGGAGGGGGGGATGAGGGTGGCGCGCGGAGAGGAGAAATGTTGTGATTAGTTGCCGTGTTTGTAGCCTCCAGAGATGCTCCGGGTGTAGTTGTCAGATTAGAACTCGAACCTTGACTGTATGCAAATGGATGTACGTAAATAGTCACCGTATGAGGTTTCAAATGTTACGCACTTTCATCTCTGTTGCCCCCCGACTGTGCAGCGGCAGTACGTGTCGTGCGCCATGCTTCTTTTTTTTTTCCTCGTCTAAAAAGTTACTTCATAGCAAACATTTCTCCGTTATGGTTAGAGCTGCGGCTAATTAAATGCGATTTTAAAAAACAAAATGCATAAATACATTTAAAATGTCATGTTTATATGTCAGAAATGATGCTTCTATTTGCTGCTGGTTAATGGTTGGCGTTAGACTAAAACAGAAAGTGCTTACAAGCTTTTATTTGAACAAAATAACTGCGCTGCGTCATCATTTGGGTATTTTATAGTTGTATATGTAGTTGTTGCAAGTCGTGGGGACGCCATACAGGACGGGCTAAGAAATTCTGGTACTGAATATGCAAATCTGTCTAGACCTGCTTGTTGCCATAGCTCTTGCTTGATTATGCTTCATCATAGTTATCGTTTTTACTACTACTACTACTACTACTACTATTTGCGATGTTAATCTTGTTTCTTGTCACTTGATGGTGTTTCCAGTAACCCGTCAAACCCTTTACCTGCACATACACAAAGAGGACAGTCTATATCAGCAGTATAGACTCTCATTTCACACCTACCAATAGAACATTTCCCGGTGGCAGCACTCGGCAGCTCTCATCTTTCCCCGCTCGGCACCTTGATTGTGCGCGCTGCCTCTTTGATTGGTATAAATTGTTATGCTCAATAAGCCTGACCGTGGTGAGTCGTAATGGAGGACAGCGGGTCAAGTCAAGCATTAGTAAAGGAGACAGCATCTTGAATTGTGTTTTAAAAATCCCATCTGCGACTTTGAGACAATTGAAGACCTTTTTGCACTGAGCGTCAGAAGAGTTTCTAATGCCAGTTGAGTGTGGTTTTTTTTCTCGTTTTGTTTGTTTGCAACATCTGGGCGTTGCTGGCAGGATATGTTGTCGACAAGTCGTTTGAGGTGAAACATTTACCTCTCACACAGCCAATGTTCAATCTTGGCGTTTTGCTGGAGACAAGAGCACGACAGGAAGAAAGAGAAGGCCCAATTAAAATGCCACCCTCCTTCTCTCTGCACTCTTCATTAGTCTCACCCTACGAGTTCATCTGGTGACAAACAATACCTACACCCCCCCCTCCAGCGCTGTATCTGGTCTATTAAAATGACTCACAGGGAGACACCCTGCCGATGACATTTCTCAAAATGAGGGATGACGCCAGTCAAAAAGTCTCATCAATGCGTGGCGCGTGGTGAAAGCACTGTTTTTTAATTTGTGAGTGCTGGTTTTTCTGTCCTCTCGTCCAGAGTGGTCATTAGGGAGGTGTCCAGATATCATCACCACATCCTTCTCGTGCCTCACTCACCTTTTGACTCGACATTAATCTGCCCAGTCATTCATCAATATCTGTGGCATTTTTCTATTCCCCTTTCAAAGCATCTTTTCTCCTTTAATGTAGTGTCTGTTATCTAATCTAACTGAATTAAACTTTCAGAACAATGTTGTTCAAAATATTGATTTCTAGAATTTCCCATTAATATCAATGTCAGTGTTTGCCCCACGTAATTGGTTGGGCTCTTCTAACGTCATGTTTTTCGAAGAACTTGTATAACAACGTGTAACAGGAAAATATTTCCTCGCACCTTGTCCTGCTCTACTTTTTAACTGTTCAAAAGTGTGCTTCTTGTTTTAGTACCAACTCAGAATGTGCCTATATCAGCAGTATCCCATTTAAAAGGAAAACCACGGTACAAAGTGATCCACACTACATTACAGACTTAATTCTGCATGACAAACTTGATGATAGTCATTGAATCTACACTTTGTCCTTCACTTTTCAAATATTTGCTTGAGTCAAATTATAACCAGCTGATTATACCCAGAAAGGGGTTCATTCAATTGTCTTCCATTTGGCAAGTCAAATAATCTTTGATGTAGTCTAATGAGCCATAAAGGGCCGTTTCAGCCTGTAGGACAGCATTTTATCCAGTTAGAAGTTATTATACACATTCGTTGTGTTCCTAAAATAATAATTGAACTACAGGATAATAATGTGGAGTTCGGGCTGTGAGTTGAAGGAGATTACTTCCTGAAGTAGGTTTCTTTGCTATTATCTTACAATTTCACAAAACATGGAATAGAAGATGTTACAAAAACAAATTATATACATACATTTGTTTGTATTATTTTTTTTATTCTGCAATACTGTGAGCTTTTCCATCCATACACGATCACATCCAGAATGTATTACCTTGAAATAAATCAAATATTTTTGCTGCTCTTAAAATACTCTTGCGCCTCAGTGGAAGCGGGACTTCCTCATTTAATTCAAATACTTCTATTTGCAAAGGATTCTTTCTGGTGTGGATATATTTGCTCTCAAGTTCTTCCTGCATCCAATTAGTTCCCTTGACTTTCATCATCACTGCATTGTTATTATTAATACTGGCTTAATCCTTTGCAAACAGCGATCCTGATAAATCCACCTTTTCTTCATTTGGCTTCATTAGTAGATTCATTACAACCTTAATTTCCCTCCCTCTTAATTAACTCCAAGGGTAGCTTCACAGCCATGGCAATCACTGAATCTCTGAATTGTTGCAGATTGAAGTATGTTTTTTTATGAGAAGTGAAGTAGCTCAAAGCTGTGAACGTAAGTGAACCACGAGACGTTTTTTGGAGTTGTGCGCTCTGATTTGACATGCAAGAATGGAAGCGAGACAGAAGCCAAGAGTAAGCAAAAGGCTGACTGGCATTAACTGGTAAAGTGCTCATCAAATAGAGATGTGTGACCCAGTTAAACGTGCTGGTCTAGTGTACGCGTTAGATGTACACATACATGCAATCTAGGAGATGTTTTGACCTGGTTTAACGCAGCATTTAACCGCATTAAGTTACTCATTTTCCACTTTTAATCGTGTGTTGAAAAGTGTGTTTATGCATTTAGTTTGAATCCCACTGTTTCAAAAAAGTTCTTCCAAAATAACCGATAAAACACCAATAAAACAATTCACCATTTAAATAGAATACTATGACATTTTAAGATAAAATAGCCTTTATTTGTCCACACAATGGGGACATTTCGGTAAAAGAGCCGTTACAATGCGCACTGTTTATTGGCTAATACTATTGCTAACGTCCAGAGCAGCTTAAAGGGGCACTGTTGTTTTTATTCATACACCATGGTAACGGACCGGCACTTGGTATTGCCTGCAATCTTGTGCTTGGCATTGAAAAACTGTTTTATAGTTTTATAGTTATCACTCTAATCAAAAGGTATGCACCAGAATTAAACCAGGTGGAAGGTAAAGAAGTAAATACCACAAATGGTAAAGTTCTTACTGACTATTGGCGTCACACTGACCGTATGATTACAGTGATCCTTAAATTACATTCGTTTTATGTTTTTATGTACAAATCAAAAGCATGCCAGATTTGGGGAAAAATCTAGTTGTCATTTTTTTTTAGATTTTAGATTTAGTATTTTGATATATGTTTAGAAAGTGTGATTCGACGTAAAGTTCACATTGTAAACCATTCTAGAAGTATTTACTTTAGAGAGAAGACTGAACTATGAACTGAAAAACGTATACGTGAATCACATGTTTTGTAATCACATGTAAGTTATACCGTATTTTCCGGACTATAAGTCGCACTGGACTACAAGTCGCACCAGCCAAATAATGCATAATAGAGAAGAAAAAAACATATATAAGTTGCACTGGAGTATGAAATGCGGTTGGAAGTGTGAAAATAACAAATAATATCACATATAAGTCGCTCCGGAGTATAAAAGTATAGATATAAGTATAAGTCGCACCCCGGCCAAAACTATGAAAAAAGTACGGAAAATACGGTAAATTACAGGCACAACAATATTTATTTTTATTTTTAATAAAAGGCAGGATATTTTGAGGACATTCTATGATCTAAATCATTGCAGTCCTTGTGATTCCATTTCGCCATCTCAAATTGCGATTTCAATTATTTTCTAATACAATGTGCCCTGGCATACAGAGCTATCATTGTTAATTCTACTACCACAACATTCTTAAAACTACTCACCACCGCCAAATTTGCTGTGTACAATACTCTGCCTGTCAGAAACAACCATGGCAATAAGAGGACTCATCTGTTTGTTTTTGCTATTGCTCTAAAACAAACTGAAAAATCACATCAAACTCACTGCACGCCTTATCTTCCAAGGATTACTGCCCGTTTTAGTGTTATTTCTCAACAGGCATTAATGGAAAAAAAAACAGTATTTGGGCACTTAGGGAGAAAACAAGCATCAACGCTATTGGACTATAAACTTTTTTTGCAGCCTTTCGGTAGATGTATTTTTCAGTGAAGGAAAGCAATGCGGTTGCTGTAGGGAATTTGATAGAGAGGGGATAGTGGTGAGACGCTGGGAGGAGGATTGTGAATGCCAGTGAATGCCAGCTGTCCTGATGCCTCTTCCCATCTGTTTGAACCCCAACATCTGACTGGCACCCTACCCACCACTCACTTAGCACATACACACACACACGCTCGCACACTGGCACTGCTTCTGTCACCCGCAGCATTAAGCAGCTGTAGGACCGGGCAGGAGGACCAGGCCTATTGCTTACAACTAATCCCAGTTACCTCCTGTCACTGGCTCACCAGCCCACTAGCCAATCTTGCCTTTTATGTGCATAAACTGCCCGTTATGGACCATTTGAAAACCGTCCTGAGCTCCGGTGTGTAAGTGCTCGGCTTTTGTCGCCGGCGCAGTGTGCTTCTGCCCAAAGAATGTTACTGTTAGTTGCAGTTTGTATCACAGTTTGCCTCCCGTTTGATATTCCGCTGGCTCTCGCTAAGGCCCTGCATTAGAATGGAAGAGCGAAAACATCTACAGCTCCACTTTAGCTGTGACAAAATCCTTGCGTTTACCAGGCACTAACCATAAAAAACCTGTAAAGATAGATAAAACGCTGTGTCTCTTTAAAATAGCGGCTCAGAGGACTATTTGGGGGTGTGTTTAAGGTCCTGTCGCTACTGGATGCCTTTGGCTTTTATCTTTGGGTCTCAGTGGAGCTGTAGAAAATGGCTTTTGTTTTATTTAATTATTTCCTTTCGGCTTCTCGTGATTTGGGCTACTGTCTTTAAAATGATAAATACTCTTATTTATATCTGCTCTGGTAACTGTACACGTTTGGAATGAAAATGGACCTGGTGGCATTGTGCAAAACGTCTTGTTTATAGGCGACTTCTTGAGGACATTGTACCATTCAGAAGCTATAATATTCTGTTGTGAATTGTTTACTGCATCAGTTCTCATTTTGAATCACTCACATCCAGATTTGCTGCATTTATCTTATCGGAACATTAATGCAATGTTTTGAAGATAAATTGTGTCAAGCTGAAGTTTTGGCACCAAGTTTGTCTTTTGATTTACCCCCAGCAACTATTTTAAACATTCTATATAAACATTTAAAAATCTCATTATGCTTTAGTTCTTGGCTGACTTGTGCCATACATTTGTGTCCGAAACTACATTTTGTCATGATTCCATCTATTGGTAAAAGTTATAAAATTGTGATTATTCAACGTCGTTAGAATCAGAAAAATTATATTTGTTTGACAATGCTATAAAGAAATATTGGAGCCTTTTGTAACTTCAACATGAGAATTCTGCCCTGCTGTGAGAAGTACAACTTTGAATTCTTATTTGAGGTGAGTTGGATGATAAAACAGATAATGTTTCCATTTCTACTCTCTAACTTGCACTACGATGTGAGACTTTTCACTCCCTCTTTGTATTATTACTATTTGTGCAACATTTGTTAGAGTTAATGTGTTGTACTTTGGTGCAGATGTGCAATATATATGGATAAATGTATGTTGAAGGGACAAATAAACTTATTATTGAAAAAAAATGTTTCATAGAATTGTACCAATTTTAAAGGGAATACAAAGTGTTAAGAATAAGAAGTGCTTTTAATTCAATCCGTTGTTAAAAATATACACCTAAACATCAAGTCATTTTTTAATAGTTGTTTTTACTTTATTTTGTTAGAAAGTCTATTTCATAAAGAATTTGTAAAGAATGGAAGAATATTAAAGGTTTTGCTGTTGTTTGGTCACGGTCTCAACAATTGTGAATAAAGCTTCAAATGTGTTTTCCCCACAATATTCGTACAAACCAAAATGTGATTCCGTGACAGCGTAATTCATCTGATTACACTCTTTGCACTGCCAACAACTGAACTTTGCATCTGATATTTTTCTCTCTGTTGACACCCGAGTCTCTTCACGTCAGTATTTTCAAATTGTCTTCAGAATGTATTACACCCTGTCATTCCTGTCAGGAACCTCTCCACCACATCTTACTAATGCTTTTGTAAATGATTATTCAAATACGACAGAGAAACAGGGGCGTCCGACGTCTTGGCGACAGCTGGGGGTCTTGAGTTTACCGACGCGCCCGAATAGCGTCCCAAAAAAAAAAAAAATAGTACTTTTCAGACCCCTGCACGGCTGCCCACTTCTCTGCTATGCACATCAAGGCCGCGGAATACAAATGAGCTGTTTAAACGAATCCAGCACCCACTTGGACACAAACCTGCAGCGGCTCTCACAGATAGCACACGCACGTTAATAATGCATTTTGACCAAGTGCATCGGGGAATGTATATTGAGTTACCATGCAAAGCACTCAGCTACAAACTTAATTTTATTTTTAAGTCCTTTGAATCCTCACATTTGGGCCCCGTGTGTGTGCGTGCACGTTAAGATGTAGAGGAAGCCGTAAGAGGGGGAGACAGGGGATCAGATTAGGGAGCGGTGCACATCTGTCAGCATGCAGCCATCTTCCACGCCATTAGATTAGGCCTAATGAAGACAATGCAGCGTGTTGACGTGCTTGTTTGTGTAACTGGAGCACACAGAAGGTGAGATGGCGAGCGGACGGCCCATCGGAACCACCGGAGTCAGCTCCCCGAGATCTGTTAAATGCGGCGTGTCAGAGATGCCCCACTAAAGCGGCGAATCACACTCTTTAATATTCCCCAATTATTCAAAATAAACACATTTTGTTGGCGCGAACCGAGCGAAGTGCAGCGATGGCAAGAAGACGGTTTGTGCGAGGGAGATGCAAGAGTCGTATAGACGGGTGAGTGAGGGATGGAGGGAGAGAGATCTTTCCACTGTGCTGCTTCAGCCTTCCTTTCAAATTAGAACAGAGCCGTCTCCAGAGAATGTGACATTTTCACGGAGCGAGTCGGCGAGAGATGGAGGTTGAGAGGGGGAAGGGGGGTGGGCAGAGGGAAGGAGGGACGTGGGGCTTCAGTTAGTGTTAAGGCCGGATGGGGAGAGTGGCGAGAGGAAGAGTGCGAGTGTGGATGGGGAGGGTGGGGTTATTAGTCCACCCTCCAGAGGCTACTAATGCACTGACCTTCATTAACTCGCATTACTGTTGGTGTGTGAGAGCGTGTGTGCAGCTCTGTAGTTAACACTCATTACAGAGTCTTTGTTTAAAGGCCAGTAAACTAATGAAGCCGTTAAATAAAGTGAAGAAATCCTGATTTGACTATTGGAAACACAGACTTAAGTGTCATCAAAAGTCAATGGGATACGCTTCTTGGACACAATTCAAAATTTACTTGTTCAGAGTCCCTTCGAAATTGATGGGCCCTTAAATGAAGCTACTATTACTCCAATAATTAGGTTGGTGCATTAAATACACAAAATACAACTGTTTGGTAATAGTAAAGTTGTTTTATCCTTTTCCTGATGCTCTATGTGGCTGTGTTGCCGAGATATATTAATTTATCTGGGGAAATATAGAAATTTAACTCAAGTATAGGGCTGTGTATTTACTAAACTTTCTCATGTAAGTTGTAATTACTGAACAATATAATTGTAAGAACTAAAAAATTATAATCGTGAACATTGTTGGCCGTAATTTCTGTTCATTTTCTTCTCCCAAAAAAGCAAACTATATACAAAGAACTGTTTTATCAGGCTGTTTATTTGACAGTATCATTACTTTTTTATTCAGGCAGCTTGATTTGAAGATGCTAGTGAGGAATGGTGATCGATTAAACATTGTGAATTACAGAAAATTATGGGTTTCACTGTTGTTTCTTCTCTAGTCCAGACTGTTTGTAGTCATGAAATTAATACTGTTAGCTCTTTTTATTTGTGCTTAACGAGACATTTCAGACGCCCAGCCTTATTCTCCAGTAAACAAAGCGTTGTTTTCAGCCCCACTCTGTAAACGAGAGGACGTAAAATGTAGAATTGCGTACAATGGACAGAAATAACCACACAGACTTTTTATTTCTACCGCTAATTTAAAAGAGTCGGCAATGTTCTCACACCACCACCACATGGGTTGTATTTTTTTACTGAACCGTGTGTTTACTTTAAATAGCAGATATTCTGAGCACTGATATTTCTTTTATCTGTCCGCAGGCTCTCCTTGAAACTCAGAAACAGCTGCGTGCTCAGATCTCCAACTTTACCTTCAACTTGGGCTTCTCTGGAAAATTTTACCACACAGGTGCAGTATACGCTCAATTTTTCCAACTCCGTAGATAGTTCCTGTCAATCTGATGGACCATGTAGGTGGGCAATTATTTTCCTCCGAGGGCCATATTCGAATCCAGGCAAGTAGCAGAGGGCCGGCCCGCGATCATTGGTGTGAAAAAATAAAATATCACTTTTCTGTCAAATATAGGCTATTGAATCTATTATTTAATTCACATCATCTGTATTAAGGATACAAGTGCAGACAAGGGCAATTTTTTTTTTTTATTAATAAAATATTATTATTTTTTATAATACTTGGATTGTTTGGCAGGCCGGATTATAAAGACAAACGGGCCGTATGTGGCCCGCGGGCCGTAGTTTGCCCACCCCTGATGTAGGGTTTGTCAGTAAGATTTCCTTTTAAAAATCATCAGTTCTCATGTAGATCTTACGACCTCTAAAATATATGCATGAAAAGGTTACATTTTATCCAAGCAGTACTATTAAACATTTATAGTATTACTGGATTGCAATATCTTTTACTTCAAAGGCTCTCTCGAATGAAGTCCAGGCCTTGGTCACTGAAATGATCTTGAATAACCTTGTCAAGAAGAAGATATTCAAAAAGATGTCGCTTTATTAACACTCAGTGCCATAGTTTGCAGATCTCTACACTATGTTTCATCACGTTACACACCTCCACCGATTGTGACCTCTCCGTGTTGTTTTTGCAGTATTACAGTTTAACAGACCAAAACTCACCATCTGGAGTGGTCACATTTCCTCAGTAGTTTCCGTAAAGTAAACCTTTCCCCAAAGTATGTTGTTAAAGGCACTGTACGTTTTAAACTGCAGTGTTCACGTTTCTTGCTCACTTTCCTAATGCATTCTGAGCTGCTTAGATATTCATTATGGTGAGTTTATACACACTTTTCACAACTTTCCAAGACCAAGGCAGAGGTTTACCGTCAAAGCAAAGCTAACAAACATGTCAACAGCGCACTTCCTGGTTCTAAGATGATTAAACGATGCAATTAGATGCACACAGACACGTTATATCTGCACTGAGGTGAGGCATATTTCACTTATATTACATGAAACAAAATGGGTACAGCACCTTTGATTGGAGTTGTTAAATATAACACACTATTAACTTTATTTTTTCCACCACTTTGACACTAGCAAACACTTTGCTCATATTGTCAAAACCTTACTTATTTCCATGCCTTTACTCTTTTATCTTAAGGGTCTAATATACTGTATAAACACAGATCGCAGTAAAAAGTCCACAAAGACACAGGAATCACAATAGGAAGAGAAGACGAACCAGGTTTTGATTCAGAGTCTGAAATAGTTCTGGTAACCGATGCTAAAAGTAAGTAAAATACTAAAAATATGTTTGTTTTTGTTAGATAATGATTGTGTAACAGAACATATTTGCGGCCTACATCTCACTCTGGACATAAATAATGTGATACTGGTCCTGTGGTCTCCTGCTCCTCACAGCTCAGGTCTAAGTGTTGCTGTAACATAATTAACATTACTGTAATATATATCCATGTTTTTACCTAGATTAAAGCGTCTAAGGTTATTCATGACGTGGTTCTTTATACAGAATAGATTTTCACACAATTTCCTGCAGAGGTATTATTCAGATTTTTTACGCTCTGTGGTTAGCAAGGGCAGATAGTATTGATTTTCCTAATAACAAAGATGAATTTGAGATAATGCAAAAATCTCTTTCTGAACATATTGTAAGTGAGATGAAATGTGATACAGCGCAGAATGTATTACCGTGGTAACACTCTGCAGATCTATTTAGCGACCTGACCTTAACACAACCCGGCGCTGAGGAAGTCGGGTTGGATTGTATGCGCCAAACTGTTTGTCTTTTTGCCACGACACATGCTGATTTTGCACCTTGATTTGTGTCTGATTCTTGTCCCTTGTCCTTGCTTCGTGTACAGGCACAGTGCAGGAGGACGAGGGCGATGATTTGCTGTTGCGGTACGTGGATGAGTTCTGGTGGTTCCCTCACATGTGGAGCCACATGCAGCCGCACCTTTTCCATAACGAATCCTCTCTGCTGGACCAGATGGTTCTCAACAAGCAGTTTGCTCTGGTGAGACATCCACACATGTGTCCAACACAGCTGTCTGCTCTCCTCTGTCTGCACTGTCCTCTTAATCAGACTTCCTTCTTGTGATTGCATTCTGCTTCAAGGACGTTTGTGGCTCACGGCAATTGTCAGTTCTTTTCATTATTCGTGGCCTTTGACTTAATCAACACTGTTCAGTTTTCACAACTTTTGTCGATTCGTAAGATTGTAAAAGAGGGGCTTCATCAACAAACTGACATTTTGTTTTGTGATTATGAATTGATTACTGTAGTCTACATTTGATGTTGTTGATTTAAAAGAAAACAAATTACACTTTTGATCAGTTAAATTACATTTGCTTTTTTATTTTTTTATGTAATTATCTAATTTGTTGTTTTGCGTCTCTTTGCGTCTTTTTTTGATCACACAATGATGTAGTTGGTCAAAAAACCATTGCAGCGTTGCTTCCTGCTTCTAAAGTTGTGTGTGTAACCTGTGACCTCTGCATGCATATTGTTAATACACTTCACAGGTGATCAAATTGCATATTCTTATTTTAGCTCAAATGCATTTCTGTATAAATATTGTCTAACAGTCCAGTACAATATTTTAGACATACCCAAGTGGAGATACGATCCAATGAGCTTTAATGAGCTTTTAACCACGTTAATGTTTCTCTTTATCCTGCATTTGAGGCTCGAGTGCTCTGAAAATGTTTTCACCTACCACCTATCTCCGCCTACTGCCCTGTACTTGCCTTTCATTATTATTTGCGATTATGCAATTATTAAAAACATTCAGACTCAGGCTCATACATGTAGGATTCGATGTCACAAAGCCATTTTTCAACAATAAAAATACATGAATGAAAATCTGCAGCTTTCTAAAACGAAGTGGCACAAAGAAAATTCGCGCTTTTCAGTTCTGCAGTTTTGAACAGGAAGTCAATAGATCTGTCTTATTAAGTTGTTTTATATTAATACTGCAGTTTACAATGAACAAAATGTTGAATAATAAGTATGTTATAGTTTAATACTAAAATACCAGATAAAAAGCACATGTTTTAATTTAATAAAACTACCAAGTCTCCACTAACCCTCTTCTTCAATCTCATAGGCTTCTTCTGTTTACCGATTACAATCTTAATCCCAGCATCTTAAAATCTGCTTTAACCACAAACATTGCACAAGATTGTTTGTCCACTTTAATCAAGTAGAGTTTGGAACCAAGTTTGAAAATAAATCACTCCCAGAAACCATCAAAAATGACTTACGCTGTGATTTGTAATCACTAAAGCAATTTAGTTTTTACAGTGGATGGACCAGGGTCACGATGTCCCTCAAAACAAAAGAACTCTTTTCTAAAAGTTGAGGGAACATAATGTCCGTGGGTTAACAGTAGCACCCGCACCTGAGCCCTGTTTATTTCCTGATTAAGCCGCAGTGCACGATGTCAAGTGCTATTGTTGCCCCCACGCACCTTTGTTAGTGATTCGCACCACTGTAATAGATTGTCATGTCTTGTAATAAAAAGTGAGGGGCCCAGTGCACATTTGTCGAAGGTGAGTGTGGTCGTAAACAGTGATCCCTAACCTCTAGCGCACATCTGCTATCCCATCTTGCACGGCTGCTGCTGCTGCTGCTGCTGCTGTGGATGGAGTGTGTGGGAGTGTGTCAGCACCAAGGACAGCGCCATCAGTCTGGAAGATCCGTCCACGCTCACACACAACATATTTACAAACGCTTTTTTTTTTATTCCCACCTGAAGGCCAGAGAGTGAACGCTCTGTGCACAAGGTCAGGCCTACGGGCCATGAGTGTTTACTTAAAGTGCATATGTCAGGTTCTCATATGGAATTGTACACGTGTTAAATATTTATCATAGTTTCACATCAGTCAAGTGTCGGTTTGTGAAAAATAAATGTTGAAAATGACATGTCAGATCCACAGGTTGGCGGTGCAATTCCATCTCCTTCATGTGAATACTGCTGGTGTCTCCTCGGGCACACGTTTAACTCACCCCGCCCTCTGAGTCTGTGTACGCTGCGGTGTGAATGTGTGTTGTTGTTGTTGTTGTTGCTTTTAATGGCGGCCGGCAGCCAACTGCAAAGGTGCATTTACCGCCATCTACTTTGTTCTTTAAACTTTATTCTTTAGACTTGTTGTCGTTGTGTTACTGCATTTACCACCACCTATTGTAGTTGTGCATCTTCAAAGTATGTGTTTTACGATATACGTAAAAAAAAGAGAGAAAACAAAACAAGAAACATCAGAAAACAACAAAAAAAAGGAGAAGAAGAGAAAGGGACAGGAAGAGAGAGCGAGAGAAAGAAATTAGTATAAATATGTGTTGGTGTTGGTATGAAATGGTGGTTCCTTGAGGTTAAGTTCTTTAAGAGAAAAGTTCTAAAACAGAATCCCTCTGTCTATGTCATCAATAAGATTACAATTTGAAGATATTATCAGGTATTATTAGTTGTCAAATTAAAACATTTTTTCTCTATTCCCTATTAAGAATATGAGAGATTCTGTCCATAGGAGTTTTGTTTATAAGAGTTTTTTTTCTATTAAGAGTGTTATCTGTTCTTTTCTTCTGTATTTACTCGCGTTGCAACACCAACATTTCCCCACTGTGTGGACAAATAAAGGCATATATTATCTTATCTTATAACGATTATATTATATTATATTAGGGAACAAGCGGTAGAAAATGGATGGATGGATGGATATTATATTATAATAATATTATACTAATTTACCGGTATACAGTATACATTTTGACCGGGAATATGAGATTGTGACATAATATTACACCAATCATCATTGTAATTTCAGCTTTAGGAACAAGCCTTCTATATGTAGCCCACAAAACCTTTATGTGAACATTACTAATAATAAAATGGATCAGGGCCACTTGGCTCATGTATTTGTTGGACAGAAGGCAGCAGATGAGGATTTGATATTGACATGCAGTTGCTTATTGTACTCTGTTTAGTTGCGTTTCTTTTCATTGGCTCATTGTTTATTTATTCACACACTGAGGATGTTTAGTTAGCTAATGGGCCAGTCTGGCATGGGGCAGTCATACACTGCCAATAGCCACTGCCACCACCACCAGCCATGCAATTACTTAAATGACATACATACAGTAGTGTCATAGACCATGGGGTCATGGTGAGGACTGTAGCTTAAGGACAATGCCATGATGGGCTTATCTGTGGACAAATCATCCCTTTCCCTCCTTAGCTCTTTCTATCTTTTCCTCTGTCTCATTTGTCTTATCTAAAGCCATAATTATAGTTAATTTAATGAAAACACGGATCTATTCTCGCACACAAATGCAGTCCCACATTTTAATTGCTGTGTACACGGTCAGATGCTGTGTACACGGTCAGATGTTCAGGAAAGGTCAGTGGGTTGTCGAAGGCCCGCCTCTCCTTTATTTGTGAATGCAGCTCTAATGTGGTGTTTTCTGTGTACAGGAGCACAACATCCCTGTGGACATGGGCTATGCTGTGGCCCCTCACCACTCGGGGGTCTACCCAGTGCACATGCAGCTGTACGAGGCCTGGAGGAGGGTCTGGAACATCCGAGTCACCAGCACAGAAGAGTACCCCCACCTCAAACCCGCACGCTATCGCAAAGGCTTCATCCACAACAACATCATGGTGAGCATAACAAGAGCCACAGCAAAGCCCTGGGCTGTTATTAGCCTCCACAAACTCTAACATCTTATCTGCACACAACATGGCCACAACTTCAAAGTACATAATGCGGATACAAAAGCAGGTATACAGCGTAGATGTCTGCTTGATCAGTGTACGTATTCAAATATTCCTTCACCAAAATTAGGTAATTGTTAGATACGAAGTGATTCTTATTATGCACCATATGGGC
The DNA here is from genome assembly GCF_026437365.1 of Eucyclogobius newberryi. Lineage (NCBI taxonomy): Eukaryota > Metazoa > Chordata > Actinopteri > Gobiiformes > Gobiidae > Eucyclogobius > Eucyclogobius newberryi. Next base: position 26,970,413 of record NW_027316056.1, on the reverse strand, counting down.
TTAACTTGTACTTATGTATATTAAGTAATTAGCAATGTAGGCTGGTCTGTATTATTTATCATTACATAGTAGAGACACAGTAGAGACATACAGAAGGCTATAACATTTATGGCCTTTATGAAAGATTCAAATTACATTTGAGTACTTCATAATATATTATAAAGCAGTCGGCTTCATGAGCCTCTTCCCAAGCAAAGTGTCACCCATGTGATTTATATTTTAATTAGATTTGTATGTGCGCACCATGCGTCCTCTCCAAAGTCTTTAATAGTTAATGGTAGTACTTTTGGTTCAACATGTCATAAGTTTTCAGAATTCACAAAATGTATACTTTGAACTCCAGTGAGTTTCTTGTTGTTGGATTGTTGTTGGCGTTTGGTTGCAGGTTCTTGTCATATGGTCACGTGCTCCCGTCGTTCATGTATGGGCACATTCTGTGTCAAACATACAGCCCTTGTAACCAGAACAGCTTAACCTCTAGTGTCATATTTGATCAATAATTCATCAGTAATTGTTTGCAACAATAAAACTATTGTCAGCCATTTTGGATTCCGACTCATTCTCCCCCTCCTTCATCATTCCTCTTCATCGTGTGTCATTCAAAAGCTTTTGTCACTCTGTACAATGGTGCCTCTATCGACAAAAGGACCAATCACCGCCTGACACTAAAATTACCATTCGTCAAATTCCTAATCAGTTCAGAAATGTGCTTTTGTTTCTGCTGACATCGTTTTTGACAGACAAGTATTCTTCTGCCTTAATTGCAAGCTGAAAGTTTGACACGTCTAGAGTCGTTATTATACATGATCAATAATAATAATTCGATTCAAGTCATTGTTCGGTGAAAAAAAACACTGGCTCACAACAAAAGTATGTTGCACTCTGGGGAAGGAAACGACAGGCCAAACGTGGGGAAAGAACAAAACATTCAATATGACTCAGTAAACAGTAACAGTAAAAGAATACAATAAAATAAATAAAAAGGTCTCGAGGGGTAACCTTAATGAAATAGGGGTACTAAACTTTATTGTAAATGTACAGTTTGAATCTGATCCCGTTACTAATTTTGCTAAAAAGTAAACAAACTTTATTTGGTTTTATGCTAGTATAATTGTGTAATACATTGCTGGTTTTAATTTGGTTTTAATTACTTACATAACAAATTCTACCAACTCAACAAGCACCAGGTGATACAAATCCTTTAGTCACTCAACCAATATAATTAGTCATTTTTAAATATTTGAAGAAGGAGAAGAGAAACAAACAACTGATCAGATTAAAACAAAAGATTTAAGAGTTTGAAGACATGAAGAAAGTGCTTCGCAGATGCCGATGCCACAACATTTCTCTGTTACCGTTTTTCTCTTTAGTAAATGTTGTTCATGCTGCAAAATCCCACTGGAAACAGAAGAAGGACGTATGCAAATCAGACTGAATCCCACGGCTAAAGTAAAGCCTATTGTTGATAGTGTTGTTCGCGTTCAGTACAGCAGCTCTGTGAAGAAAGACCAGAAGAACGTCCGGATGTATGCGCTCTTGCCCTGCGTATGATACTGCGTTTGTTAATCAATGTGTGTACTCTGTATCGCACCGGTGATCGTCCCCGTGGAGAAGTTATGATTGCATATCCGCTGGGAAGCACGGATGTAGATTATAACCGTCTATTGTCGACCTGTTGCCGTCCATCCGTAAAAACGATACATCATACGACTTGGTAATATTACTCATATTAACATCAGGATTATTCAGTACTGAGCATGCTTTATTGACCGACAGCGGCAGAGTGGTGAGCAGTCCGGTCCATCCACGACAAGGTCAAGAGATTTATTTTTGCCCTTGCGTCAGCCTCCTGTGTGGGGACTGCGTTCTCTCCTCTCGTCCACGTTCTTAACTTCATACCGAGTCGAACAGAGGTCACTTTTTTGTATTAAACTCGCGCACTTTCACAAATGTAATTTCCCCATTTTTTATTCTTGTGTTTTGTTTCACAAGATAAGTACCTCAATATGGTTTCTATTGATAAGATAACACAAGTATACTTTACTTTCACGTTCCCTGCAGGAAGATGTGTCCTCTGTATTGTATTTAAAGGTCCATATCTACAATTTATTGATATTTCTAGAAATAGTTAGACACGGAGACACATATAGACAGCTTTTAACAAAATAATAAATACGTAATTTTACATACTGTTCTTCGAGTACACTTCATACTCAACTCAAATGAATTATTAACCGTTCATCCTCGAAACCGGTTGTGCGCTTTCAGTCCAGTTCGAGCATCCGCCTGGGCCTTTTGCAAGTCACTCGGTCAACTTTTCTTCACCTTTTACGTTCGGCTGGTGGATCTATTAGCGCCCTTCCTCTCCCCTCCTGTCTCTGCGAGGGCTTCCGTCCGTCTTAGTTTGCTCGGAGGAGGACAGGAGATTGTCTTAAGACTGTAAAGTTGGTGTAGTGCGTCTTCGGCAGGCGATTGAGAGCCACCCACTGGACCCTGGCACTATCAGAACAAATCAGACTGAGCTATGGCCAGTGCGTGTGTGTGTGTGTGTGTGTGCGTGTGTGTGTGTGTGTGTGTGTGCGTGCGTGCGTGTGTGTGTGTGTGTGTATTTCTTTTTAAAATGTGCTCTATCACTTTGAGCTATGGCCGTGCGGATAATTGGTTTGGTGAAATAGTGCTGAGTGTCTGTGGCGGTGCTTGGTGGCCTTCTCTCTCCCGCTCGGCTGTGGGCACGTGTTTTATGGACAAACCGATATCGCGGTGACTCAGTATTTCACGCTGACACTGCCCCACCAGGAGTTCACTATGACGATCCCCCCCCCCCCCCCCCCCCCCCACACACACCCCCCCACACCCCATTTTCCTCACGTCGGCGTCTTTAATTAAGTTAAATGAAGAGGAAAGCCATTTTGCTCCAGTTGTAACAGTCTTTTCCTCTGCTCGGCTGTTCGGATCAAAGTTTAAACTCAAGGAAACTACCGGCGAGTGTACTTTTTGTGTCAGGCCCAAGCTAAGATGTAAAGAGTACGTATACAATTAGATCGTTTTATTTATTATTTAGATGCTTATTCTATAACACAATCAGTCAGAATGTATTTGACAAAGTTTAATGTGGCCTGTCTGTGGTTTAAGTAGTAGTTTTGTAGTTTTTAGTCCTATGTTGTGTACGTTTAAATGGAATGGTCTTATCAGAGTTTAGAGATGAACTTGATGTTCCAGATGTTCTGCTCCGATCGTAGCTGAAAGAGAAGAGCAGCGTTGTAAAGAGATGTATAGAGTAAACACATTTCAGAACAAAGGATCATCTTTCCAAAGTTTTAAATTGACTGAAAAACTATCATTAAACATTTAAATACTAGTCCCTATTTTGTTTTTTTGGTTTGTATCCGATCCATTAGATAGGGCAAGGCAAGCCACTTGTATATGTATAGTACAATTATTATGGTAAAGAATAGTTTTTTCTGTTTGTTCTGACATATCTCTCACATATTTTATTCCACTTTCTTTTTAAAGCTAGAGTCGTATGTTGAAATGGTGGAGGTCAATCAGAATTCACACTTTTTTATAACAAACACAACAAAAATAAGAGCAGAAAAGAAACAAAAAAGGCAACAGTATATGATTAGCATGGAAGTGCTGGAGTATTTATGCCGTATGGAAATGTGCCCGCGTTGCCCCTCACATCCTGCCAAATGGCGCTCTTTCATATGCCTCGACTTTGCTCAAATTTGTCACCCGCTACTTAAAAGGAGCCTCTTTGGGAAAATGCTAATTCCTGAGAATAATTTTCCGTCCAGTAATAATTTCAGTCCAAATCCAATCCCTTTGTTGTTTGCGTCAAAGCAGAAAAGTTGTTCATTGGGAGGCAAGTAGAAGTGGAGGAAGTCTTAAAAGTAGAGCCTCAAGTAGTGTCACGATACTAACATTTCAAACTTAAAAGGGGTTTGTAGGTTTTCCTTGCCGAGAAGGAGGGTCTAAGGGCAGGGGATGCTGGGAAATGAGCAAATTTCCCATGAACATTGTTTAATCTGCTTTTCACTGTCGCGCTTCAACTGCTGTCGTGATTTTACAAAATAAATGGATGTGAAAACTCCATTCCGACACTATGGAATATACTCGATCCGCAATGCCAAATTTGATACCACTAAGATAATTAATAAATTATCTTTTTTAGGGCTTAAGGTTTTAGACAATAGCTTGATATTTTCAATTCAAAATAATAGTTTCTGATCGAGCTCAAGATCATTCCAAAACTGTCCAGGAAAAGTCAAAAATTGTCCTGTTCATGTATCTTTTTTTAGTATCAGTACTTGCTCAAATGAGTATTGGATTGTATTAATGTGGATGATATTAGTATTGATTATGATCTGATTATCGATATATTGACAACGCTTGCCTCAAGTATGAATTGGCTACAATTTCTGCTAATAATTGCCAATGTAATTTTAAAAAAAGCTCAAATGATACTTCTCCTTCTCTTCTCTTTTATACTTTCCTTCTCTTTGTCTTTATTTATCACCTCTCTTTCAAAGCAAATAGAATTCTAATGCAAATCACATTAAGTTATATAATATATTGGCTGTCATACGCTGGATTTTGATTTGTCAATAAAATGCCTCAAGCTCCAGGTTCAGTCTGATTAAAGGTTAAACATTATTGGACTTAGAGAGATTGCGAGCTCGAATTCCTTAATCAATACCACTGTGCAGAGAAAATGCAACCGCTACAACATACAGCTATAACGTTTTATAGCTGATGACAGTGTTCCATCGGTTTCCATCAGATTTAAATCCATTGTATTCCTTCGGCACAACGTGACCAAAGCCTCTAACAGTGGTTTTGTACATCCCTGTGTTGATCTTTACACATTTATGCCTTACACTGCTGACACAAGTGGGACTGGGCAGCCCTCTTAGCACTGGAGCGTCCATGTAGAAGATCAGCGCTCCATGACGACCTTCATGTGACTCGAAAATAGCTTGTCCTTTCCAGCAGACATTTTGGCCCCTGTAAAAAGCCCAGATAGAGTGCTAACCTGTCTGCTAGCTCTCTGTACGCTTGGGTGGTGCGCCCTAACCCGTGTCTGTGTACGTAGGTGCTGCCCCGACAGACGTGCGGCCTGTTTACGCACACCATCTACTACAAGGAGTATCCCGGAGGACCCAAGGAGCTGGACAAGAGCATCCACGGAGGAGAGCTCTTTCTGACCGTGCTGCTCAATCCGGTGAGTTCAAATGAGAATCACACAACTTTATGGGGTTTGAATGTATTGGTCCATATTTTAACTCTTTCAGTCTAATGTAGGGGAGGATAGGATAGATAGTGCAATGCTTTATTCTTACTAGAGCTATAAAGATATTCTGAATTTGATTTATGGCCTTTTTGTAATAAAAAGAGTTTTCTAGTTGACGTAAAATAAAATGTAATTGTTTTCAAAATGAGTAACTTCTGGCTTTACTTGAAATAGAGGTCCGGATCTCAATGGGTTCTTACCATCTCCTACTGAGTTGGTGTGTATTATCTTAGAGTTGGTGTTGAAATGTGTTGAAAATTAAATCACAAAACAAACTAGATAATTGCGAGTGTCTGGTGTCTGCGTCTCTCTCTCTCTCTCTCTCTCTCTCTCTCTCTCTCTAAAAAATAAAAAATTCCGCTGACACTCATAATGCCCCATTTATTTCACTGGGGGAAAAGTACTAATACTTTTAAAAATTCTGCAAAATGTACAAGTTGTTCAAATGTCAAAAGTAATAGCACACGTACTACTGCGAAAGCGATCGTAATGAGGTATAACATGTTGAAATCGATTGAAGCGTTAAGAAGTTGAAACTGGCTAAATGGAAATCATGGAAAATATAATAAATTGTAGGACATATAGTGTCTGCATGACATCATCACGCAGACACTCAATCATATGTTAAACTTCTGAGATATACAAAGAATAAGAAATATCCAAAATAGTGAGTTTACTGACAACTGTCACACTTAACAAAATGACCTAGAATGATCAGTTTTGCACTAAATAATTGTACTGTAATACGGGCCAGAAGAAAATACCGTATTTTCCGAACTATAAGTTGCACCTTTTTTCATAGTTTTGGCCAGGGTGTGATTTATACTTATACTTATATGTTGATACTTATACTCCGGAGCGACTTATATGTGACATTATTTGTTATTTTCACACTTGCAACCGCATTTCATACTCCAGTGCAATTATGTTTTTTTCTTCTCTATTATGCATTTTTTGGCTGGTGCGACTTATACTCCAGAAAACACGTTACTAGTTTCACATAGACGGGCACAGTAACTATTATCTGTTATTACAAAAATACAAAAAAGTGGCCAAGTATCATGTCATTTTACATTTCTGTTGAAACATAGACCCCCCTAAGATTGTTATGGAGTCTCTTCCTCACTAACGACTCAGGTTAAATCCATTCGGAGCATAAACGCAGCACAAGTTTGCATGAGTTGCTGTGTCATCTGCGTCTCCCTCGTACACACAACACAAAGAGAGATTTCCCCAGCTGTGACGTCTGAACCAGCAGCAGCCGCCCGAGTTCCCCTCGCGTTCCCTTGCTCCCCGTGCGAGCTTCATCCAGCCCGTGCCTTTTTGTCGTCGTCGATATTTTGCGCCTCAAAGACTCCCGGGCTCACACGCTCACGCCCGCACGCGGAGGTGGCTCGTATCTGTCTGGTTCGCCTTTTCTCTTCGTCAGCCGCCGCTCGTCGTCGCTTCCCGTCCCACTTTAAATTAGGTCTCGCCACAGGGGGGGCCGCTGTCACGTACACCGACAAACACCCCCTCTCTCACACCCCCGCTGCGCCCGTGTCAGCGCGCCTCCTGTACGCCTTTGAATTAAAGAACAGAATTAGGTTTTGGGTGGCAGTCGGGATGCGCGCGAGTGTACAAGCGCGGGATCCATACGTGGCTCTTTGTCTCTCTCGCCGGAAGACCACGCGGTGAGAAGAGGAGGGCGAGGAGAGCGAGGAGAAGTGTCAGAAGTTGGCAAACATCATAGAGTCGAGTGCGGCCTCCTCCTCCCCCAAAAAAAAGCAGTTTCAAACAATTCATCTTTCGCCCCGTCTGTCTTTTTATCAAGTGAGAGTCGATTGTTGTTGCAGTTGGAGGGCTTTGTCGGTTCCCGGACTCTTTCATCTATCTGAGCCGAGCGATAATAGAAAATAGTTGAGACGTGTAAAATGTCTATAAATAATCATTATGCGTTATGCTTGCTTGGTGTCATGGAATTAGACATACACCCGATGCTATTCCTTAACACATTGAGAACACAATTCAACTTAGAATATTAAACGACACAGAAACATCAGACATTTGTGTGGCATGCATGGGAGAAAACGCGGGGACTGTGTCAGCCAGGCCGTTGTAAGGAGCCTGGCTGACCCTCCTGCGTCTCACCCCCGCGTCTCACTCTGTTTTTTCCCATGCTGGTTGGTTTTATTAGATATTCTGGAATAGGCGGGTCACATTTCTCATTGGTCAGCCTCACATCAAGGCACTTGGTATTTTTCCGTAGAGATCAAGCCTGCAAGGGGGGGTGCAACTCCCCCCCTGGGGCAACATTCTTTGGCCCATCTTTACGACCCCTTCACAAACAAATGCTGTCACACACCCGTTCTTCTCTTAGACTAATGATGCAGATAAAATATCACTATTATGCAGATAAAATACATCACAGAAATATAATCATATATTCACATTTTATCACATTTCCCTCCTGTTTATCAAAGCATTAGTCACTGTATCATATGCCAAACACATTACTCATTTCAGTTTTCAACATGTCTTTCATATTGTTGTTAAAATGACACTTTTACACTTAAAAAATAATGCACATTTCTCAAACATTGAACACACTTCTTTTCTCTCGGCCCACAACATTTCTACTGCATTACTGTCCTAAATTTTGAGTCAGATTGGTCAATCTCTGTAATTTGACAAACAGACAATTTATCTTGTCTATAATTTGTGCGGTGTGATGGGAAATATAGAAGTACAAGCGGAAAGCCCTTAAACCCGCTGCTCTGTGGTCAGTCAGTTTGACTCGTCAGGGACCTCTGGACACCCCAATAGAATCAAATACGTAGTATCAGGTGCTACTGGGACCAGATTGTCCACTAACCTCTCGACCTTGACCCTGCGGTATGGTTCTGGGTGATGCTGGTCTTTGTTATGACCATGGCTGGCCACAAAAGGGATACATAGGCACAACGTCCCACAAGTGTCCCCACATCACCATACGTCCTCTCTTGGTTTCTTAAGAGACCTCCTCCCGCTGCTCGCTTTGCTCACACCTATGACACATATGAACTGGTACATTTCCCATCTCAATTCATAATCTCATTAACATTACATGTAGTTATGTTGTAGCAGATAAAAAAGAACTCTCTTAGTTAGTGCAAACAACTGTGGCTGTATAATATGCCATTGTGTTTCTTCAGCCTCTGTCATGTCAATTATACATTGTACATTATCACACATCATGCATTTCATAACCTTTCAAGTTGATCACTTATTTTCTTCCCTCTATTCCAGGTCTGTGTATGTTTCATTTCCCGGTAAACACAGTTGTGTATGTTGATCGATTGTCCCGATTGTCCCGATTGTCCCGATTGTCCGGTGCATAATACAGGTGTTCAGCACCCATATTACCGTCATCACTTGATGATGATAACTGTTGATTCTTTTCACAGAGTATGGTACTCTGCGCACCGTAGCCTCTGTCTCTCGTTCATCGTAGCAGAGTATCGTACTCTACCGTAGACTCTGGACAAAACTCATACAAACGAAGTCCTGCGTCTGCGATGTTATGGATCTGCCGCTGTGTTGTCCAGACATTTCTCAACATTTCCCATGAGAGCACCCATGTTCTCGTCCCTCCCCTGGTCGGTGTGAGGACGACACGGTGTGGCTCCGTCCACTTTGCTCCGTCCACCTGGCTCGTCTCTGTAAACACCACATCTCCAACACGTTCTGCTGTGGTGATAAACAAAGTCTTTTCGACAGTTCAGTGTATTTCAAACAGTTTTCTTGTTTACAATTTTTTTTTAGTAATTATTGATTCGGAATATTTGTTTACACGTACATATCCCTCCTTTTTGAGATATTGAATTCCCATTTCTCAAACTACTACATTTAAACAAAATTCAATAATCCAGATAGTTTACAACGTTCACTAATCCAAGATGTAATCAAGGAAGAGATGGAATTGCGTCTGTCACTCCACTCCGCAATGTCACCTCTTGACCTTTCACAGTTCAGCGGTCACATCCCTGGCTGAGCCCCCCCCTCCACGGCGCTGGGCCCCCACCCTGTGTGTCTGTAATCCGACACTGCCTCTGCGATCTGTAACTTGTAAATCTGTTTTATCACCATTTGTTTCAAACTCCAAATGTTTCAAACTCTAAATGTTTCAAACTCTAAAAGTTTCAAACTCTAAAAGTTTGGTCTCCACGTTTGCGCGCGTATGTGTGTGTGTGTGTGTGTGTGCAATACAAATACATCAAACAATAATAATTATCTCAATAATTCCCCCGTTGAGCTGGCCATAAGGGTCAGTTCACAACTTAAAATTCTTCACATAATTAACAATTTCACATCTCCTCTGTTTGTGTGGCCTGAATAAAGTCACACATCTAATGTAATATGTGCTAATCTTCTATATGTGCTTCAGGTGAGTTTCAAACTCGATCTCTCACACCTGCTCATGTGGTGCGTTACAAACATTGTGTATTAGTTTGTTCTAACAAGTCTATATGTGTATAAAAATCAAAATGATTCTAAACCTTCCCCTGGTTATAGTTTTCACTATCTTCAGGTAATCTGCGGGTCTCGTAATGTATTCTTCTGCATTACACTCCTCCCCCCGGGTCCGTCCTGACTCCGTCCTGAGTCCTGTCCAGATTCTTTGCCAGTCAATAGCCCCTGTTATCTCTGGCTATCTTTATGACCCATATCCTCCCATGTCCCCCCACTTCTGCATCAATTGCCTTAGTTAATGACACACAGTCATGTCTTTCCAAGGAGGACATCGGACGTCACTATTTAACTTATTCCCTCGCTTACGTCTACATGCAATACGAGGTTTCCTCATGATAATACAAATAAATAAGTTACTGATATAACTTTTACTATCACTTTACTTACTACTCATTCTACTCCTATGTCCAAAAACATCAGTCGTCACTCATTTACCCACATTATCACTTCCAGGCCTGTGCCTGTATTTGATCCTAAATTTAAAAACACTTCTGTCTTTTCGTCCTGTACTTTCATCTAGTCATGCATTATGGTTACATATTAAGTCCAAAAAGATAATTTTGTCATGTCCAATAATAAAACAAAACAAAACAAAACGTAGCTTTGTTCTGTGCACTCAAAAAACACGATACCATAAAAACACAACTTTTGTCTTCTATGTCGGGGACAGGAAGTGTCCTGTCTGTGATCATCACATTCCCCCAAAATATTGGCCATCTATAAAAATCTGAATTCATCTTCATCTCTTATCAAGTTTAATGAAATCTTTATAATTGATTGTTGTCAATCAAACAAAACCCTAAATTTGTTGAAATACAGAGCTCTCAAATACTAAAATTTAAAACCAGCTGGGTTTAATTCCTAATTTCATCAGTTCAGAGCGTCCTCTGAACTGCTTTCTTCCCTTCCTCCTGCCTTGTTGACCCCCCTTATCTCCCCCTCTCTGCCACGTCATCTGAGCACGCTGGAAGTCTCCCTCCAAAATCCTCTTATGACTTTTCCTTTGTCTTTTTACAGTTTGGGGTGATAATTTTGGCATTATGTGGTCTCGGTCGTCTGAGAGAAATGCTACTTGCTTTACAGTCACGGTCAATGTCAAGCTTCTAGAGAAAATTCCATATTAGATTCCTCCGGACATAAACGTGGTGTTTAAGATTCACCCGTGACTGCAAATTTTAGATCTCTCAGAATAACGCCTTGTGACCCTTGTATGATTAATTGTGATTCTCACACTCGTTAGTGAATCACTTATTAATCCTCATTCACACATTCACACTTCTCTCTTACTTACTTCGCTCGTGCACAGCGCTTACATTCACACATATTTCCTCAGTAATATTAAACTGGGTATTTCCTCAGTAATACCTAAACTGCGTATTTCCTCAGTAATATGAAACTGGGTATTTCCTCAGTAATACCTAACTGCCTAAAATATTTCCTCAGTAATATGAAACTGGGTATTTCCTCAGTAATACCTAACTGCCTAAAATATTTCCTCAGTAATATGAAACTGGGTATTTCCTCAGTAATACCTAACTGCGCATAAAAGCATACAATATTTTTCCAGTAAATATCAAACTAATGCATAAAAACGTTTTATGGCTAACTCTTTTTCACACACAATGTTTTGTCTGACCTTCTTTGTCGCCTGTGTTCTCCTGCTGCTTCGAAACGACGCGCTCTCCTCGCGGAGACTGAGGTGCGATGGGCGGCCACGGGAAAAGTGGACTTCCTTTTAGCTGTGCACAGACTTCACCGATTCACCCGTCAATCTCCGCGAAGGGGCTGCTTGTCATCCGGCTCGAAGGACCAGAAGATGTCATGGAATTAGACATACACCCGATGCTATTCCTTAACACATTGAGAACACAATTCAACTTAGAATATTAAACGACACAGAAACATCAGACATTTGTGTGGCATGCATGGGAGAAAACGCGGGGACTGTGTCAGCCAGGCCGTTGTAAGGAGCCTGGCTGACCCTCCTGCGTCTCACCCCCGCGTCTCACTCTGTTTTTTCCCATGCTGGTTGGTTTTATTAGATATTCTGGAATAGGCGGGTCACATTTCTCATTGGTCAGCCTCACATCAAGGCACTTGGTATTTTTCCGTAGAGATCAAGCCTGCAAGGGGGGGGTGCAACTCCCCCCCTGGGGCAACATTCTTTGGCCCATCTTTACGACCCCTTCACAAACAAATGCTGTCACACGCCCGTTCTTCTCTTAGACTAATGATGCAGATAAAATATCACTATTATGCAGATAAAATACATCACAGAAATATAATCATATATTCACATTTTATCACACTTGGGGGTTTTGCATGCTACATCCTGGCACCTTACTGAATCTTGGACAAAACAGGGGAAATTAGTAGTTGCTAAATGTTAATCACAGCTTCCGTTAAACTATATTATTCAAATGACTCCATCTGCATGATAGTGGCAATCATCAAGAGGACGGTTTAGTATGATCTTAACGACTTAAAGGAGCACTTTGCAACTTTCTATGATGGACGGTCCGTTAGTATGTATGTTATTGCTTTTCTAAGAATGTTTCACAGTATGGCATTAAATTCTAGACAAGCCGGTGACTCAAAGAGACAAAGGACTGAGCTCGCTGATCGTAATAATGCGTGTTTTTCAAGATAATTTTGAATGAATGAAATGCAAGGTTGACATTGAAGTTGAATGTCACACTGTGGAACGTCCCAGGCAAAACAACGACACCTCATCTGAGACACAGGCAGGTTGTGTGAACACAATTGCTGCGTGTCCTTCCCCGTTCTAATCCCCCATTCACACTATCCCGTCCAATAAAGCCAAAAGCCTTAAAAGAAAAGAAGAGAGACGCCAGAAAAGTGCTTCTTTAAACCGTGCAAGGTCAGCGCTTATGATATTGTATAGTTTCATGCTATTCAGCCAGCATTACATTATTAGTTTTAGTTTTAGTTGTATTTATTTTTGCTTTATTCTTACACCCTTGGTTCAATAAAGACCTCATCAGCATTTCTTTACTCAACACTCTTAACATTAGCTGTGCAGAATAGAAGTCAACAAGTGCGGACTTTGAAAACTGGGGCGTTCACGCAGCACACTCTTCCATAGACTTTTCTTCTCAACATCCGCTGTCAAAAGAGACAATAACAACCCACAAACATCTTAGCCCGCGGCACGGTTGCATCCGCTGTCTTCACTGGTCCAACAGTGTGTGGGTATGGCTCCAAGCTGTGCCCGCCTTCTCACATCGCTTTACTTTTCCCTTTGCCTGTTGTTAAAGTGCAACTAGCTCACCACAGTATCCAAAAATAAGAGTAATCTACCCTTAACAGACGTACAGCGCTGCCCCCTGCTTCTCGATACATATTGTATTTCCCGTTCGTTAAGTGTTTACGTTTTCCTCAGCAAAGTCAACAGCTTTCTGAAATATACAGAAAGTATAAAGTGGCTTGTGTTGGGTGAAAAGTCGCGGTTTAATTTACCTCTTCCTGTCCGAGGGATTGCTGAATTGTAACTGTGTGTATTGCTAAGTGAGACAAATTGCATGAACAGCAGGGGCCGCTGGGAAAATGCGGCAGACAAAACAGTCAAAAAAAGGAGGAAAAAAAGAAAAAAATCTTCCTACTAGGCATTCTGCGCTTGTGTCCAGGGACCGTACAGTAAATGAAAAGTGGCGTGGGCCGAGGTTTGTTGAAGAAGATTTGTCGTAATTATAATTTGGTTTTGACGATAACCCAAGCTGACTTTTTCGGGGGACCTTGACTGATTAATTATCAAACCTGAAATGCCAAGGTTTGCAACTTGTGACGGAGCACTCAAAATGCCGAGTTACAAGAAGAAATGACCAGCCTGAAATGATAAACCCATAAAATAAAGTAAAGTATGTCAATTCCTAAATAAAATTGTCAATCGTTTTTCAAGATTGTCCTCTCCCAGTAGTTTTTGTCGTGTTCCAAGTGTCAAGTTTGAAAGTGTATTATTTAACAGCCTTATAAATCGTGCACATCATTTTACAGCAGAACACAATTGCTGTCTGATGATGAATAGTGCTGCTGCGGCTGCTGCGCGCTTTTTGTAATGACAACAGCTGAGCATTGAGTGGCTTTATTGCAACTGCTCTTAATTATGGTTTATGTTTTATTAATCGTGCTCATTATGGCTCATTATAATAGTGGAACTCATTTTAATAGCAGCTTAGACCAGGTAATCGTTGCAAAGGCTGAAAGCTGAGGTTCCTGCTTTTCACTCTGCGACAGGAGGAAGGAGGTGATGTCAAACGTGTCCCTAGTTCTCACAAACGCTTGGGCACATTGTTAATTAACGCATGCTCTTATTTCTGGCACACGCAAGACGGGGACGTGAAACTGGGGTGGATCACCCAGGCACAGCCAATCAGAGTGCTGCTTTCATCTTTTACTTCTGGCTTGACGAGAAACACAATGTTTTATTGTTTTAAAATATAGAGACTTCAACTGTAAATGTGTGTAGATTTTAAGCCTTTTTTTTATTGTTATAACTTATTCATTGTTTTATTGTTTTATGTTGCATCGAATCACCAAGACAAGTTCCAATGTCTGTGAATTTTGTTAACTGACAATGACAATAAACCTTTTCTGATTCTGAGGTAAACAAGACACTTTATATTCTAACCTTTAACATTTAAAACACGTGGTTTATTCCAGGGTTTATAAGAAAGCATTGAAACAAAGGCATATGACCTAGCTGTCCACGGTAACGGTTTAGGAATATGGATATCTTGTATAAGTGGGCATATTGACAGTTTAAAATGTCATTAGATATTTTTCAAACTATACCAATGACACTAGTCAGACGGTTTTATGACAATCCATCAGCGGAGAAATATCACATTATACACATTATTGTTCGGAAGAATATACTGCCAGTTTCTGTTCGTTTTGTTTGCAATTTTCTCCCACCTTGAGTTTGTTGTTGGTGGATTCTGAGTTTGCAATATAATGGAGCGTAACTAATTCCAATTAGATGGCAGGTTACCCTCTTCTAGATGAACTTCCAAATCAGGCTTACGTGGCATTTTTGCATTAACCGTTCGTCTCCAGGTGTCCTCCAAACCAAAAATAGGCAACCGCTTTCACAAATTTGCAAATATGTCCATACTCACATATGAAGCCAGTATTTAGTCCGTCACTATCTTGCCATGTGTCGTGACTCTGTATGCATGAGTCAGATGCAGGGGCCATCTCCTGCCGTTCTCTATATAGCTCTTTAAAATCATTGCGGCTTTATTCAGTGAAGTGCAGGCGTCATATCACCGGCAGTGAACAGAAGCAGCCATGAGTAATCACTGCATGTGCCTTCTCTTATATATTACAATAAAAAACTGCTCTTGAAAGCTGCGGACAGGCTGAAGCTAATTGTAATTTTATTAGCTATTTACACCAGCTTTTGTCCTTCTCTTCCAGGCGCCCGTTTCCTTAATGTGTGTAATGAGAGATGAAACTGGTCTTGTTGTATCTCTTAATGAAGAGGCCTATTAAACATAAAAGCAAATTAAACACTAAACTGGGCTATTTTGTGTTTTATTTAACGCGTACATTAAATCCCATGTGCTGCGCAGTATATTACCGTCAAATCTAAATCGTTAGTATCTAGCAATTAAGGCTGCAATTATTTAAAGGGGCATTCATTGATATTCAACAGCTTATCAAGTCGCGGGTGACATCACTTTGGGCCTTAGGCGGGGTTCACTCTGGACATGGGCTTGCAGGGTGAACACAAAGACCATTCACTCTCACATTCATTCGCTAGGGGCAATTTAGAGTTGACACTTTACCTAACATGATCACGTGATGCTGGTCTGGGGAATCGAACCCATGATCTCTTTATCAGGCGGCGAGAGCCCTTGTTACAGCGGCGTTTCCACGTCATTAGTTCACTCAAAGTTGTTTTCTGAGTCATTCCTGCATGTTTGAGTAGTCTCGCAAGTGACTCAAATGCTCAGAAAAGTGCTGTTTTCACCTACCCCCTATTCCCACCCACATTCCTGTCATGATATTTTGAAGTAATTACACTATGATAAATGACAATCTGATAGTGAATGGCACATAAATGTTAATCCACTGCTTGTTACGGATACATGTCGTTACGGCGAGGCGGGGCTTAAAGTGACCTGTTACTTATGCACAACACCGATAAGACTAAGTACCTGAAAAAGGTATAATATGTCTCCTGTAAATAATTGAATATAATATAAATACCAAAAGGCACGACTTTTTATGAAATATATGGAACTTTTAAAACAATAATCTGTTTGTGAGTACACTGTGAACTGAATATTTATTAATGAACATAAACTGCAAATCAAATCACAGTACTTATTTGTACCGATATTTTTCTTTCAAAAATGTGCAGCCCTAACACACACAACAACAAAAACAAAGAAATACCCAATGGGTCAATTCACTCTCTTTTCTTATCTTTCCATTTGCTCTGGCTTTTATTAGCGTGTGCACTCTCAGCCGCTAATCAATAGTGTTTCGTAGCTTTAAATGCCTGGGGGTATTGCTATTGTTTGATGATCTGCACATTGGTAACATTGCCACTTTCCATTTGATGACTTTTACAGCCGCTTTAGCCGGCAACATGGGGCTGCTTTACATGCATGTGGTGTCCATATGCAAACATAGATACCACAACCGGAGTTAGGAGCAAATCACTCATCATTAGGCTCTCTTTTCACCCAAAACAAAGGACAGAAAATACTGAAAAAAAAGCAATAAACATGTTCATAAGGTTAATAATTTAATTTTCCATTCCACGACTTTCTATTGCATACGTGTGTCGTGTCCTTACGTTTAGTTACATGTGGACACTTCCATGATTCTGCATCCGACATCACTAAGCTCCCTCATCTCGCCTAAGCGTGACGATCGATTGGACGACCTCGACTCTGCAAACAGCCAATAGGCCACCAGTCACTCCCCAATAAATGTCCACATAGAGAGGCGCGTAGATGGAGGGATGGGGAGGCAGGAGAAAGCGGCGATAGGGCGAGGGCAGGGTGAGAAGGTGGCAGACGGATTGAGATTTCATTTTCAGGTCACGGCGTCTTGCGTCGCTTCAGAATCCCGACACACAGACACGTGGGGGGGGGGTAATGTGTGTGTGTGCGAGGAGAGAGCTGACATAAGCAGGGCTGGAGACATATATCAGGTCTGACATTTAGCGCTTAGCTCTGCCACTAAGCTTATTAGCCAAACACCAAATATCAGATCCCTCCTGGATCCATGCTTTTTTACAGCCAACAGAGAATTCAGAAAACCTGCTGTTACATAGATTAAGCATTAATAAACTATAATAACATTTACTATTATTATATTTAGCCTATTCAAGTTTGTCATTATCCATGAAATACAATGATATGTAATTTATGAAATCACATGCGTCCCAACACTATAAGCCCAAACCAAATGCACAATGATGTCAACTCATTTCATGTTATCTTTTATTCTATTTGATATCTAATGTTATTCAGGGTGGTCCTTACAACTTTACCAGTAGTAGGTGGTTTTATTTAAGGATACAAGCTGAACTATAACTGACTAATTGAACCAAAGTGGTCAGATGGGGCTGTGTTTGTCTGTCGACTGCGATATTTTTTGTTTGACATGCGTAATATATGATATAGGTTCTTCAATCTACATAAAGATTCAGTCACGTCAAATTGTCAATGATATGCTTGGGTCTTTTCAATCAAGAGAAGAAAAAATAGTAAATGCAAACTCCAATGTTCAAATATAAATAATAGAAATGATAAAATCAACAAATAAATACAATTAAAACCAAAGAAGAAAGAAATAATAAGTAAAGGGTTTTCACAGATCCATGGCGTGAACTAAACTCATTTACAATCTTCACAATCTGTAAAAGTACAAAAAAAATACAAACAATACACAGTGTAAGGCCAACATGTTTGCAAGGCCCCACACCTCCCTCAGCCTTTGTCAGCCGTGTTGACTTAAGATCACATTTGTGTTCACATCGCGTGTCGTTCTCTCAGAGTTCTATTGCTTGTCACTTGGAAGATGTGGTGGTTCATCTATCCGTGTACCGCAAACACTTGCTCAAAAATTACCACGCGTTACTAAAAAACAGTGAGAACCGGCTGAATGGAAAATTAGGAACTGTGCCCAGAGAAATGAATTAAAATCATTTGCAGAATGGACGCTCCGCTTTCAATTATGCGCTGATGAGAAGGAGCGCCGAAAGACAGACTGGCAGGGCGAGCGATATAGAAAGGGAGGGCTGTGTAGTTCCTTTTAGTAGCAATAAAATGTATGTGGAACTAAGTGGACTGTAATGGGAAGAAGACCACAAAGGTTTATTTTTTTTTCTCCCAAAGATGGCCCACACTCTGAAGAAAGAAATCATCTTGTTAGCGAATTACGATGTGGGGGAGTTAACCTACATCAATAGTGTGCTGGGTAGCAGGCTACACAGTTAGCATAGTAATTATAGTGGACTCATAGACTAGAGATTTAGAAGATGAAAAGTGTGCGATCTGATGGAGCTGGAAGTAGCATCGTTTTTAAAGTCGGGAAAAAATTGGCAAGGTTTCCATGTGATACCAGCATAAGGCAATGTGATTTTTGGCACTTGAAATAACATTTATTATCTTGTTTTGACAAAAATCCCAAAAATAATGGCTTTATTATAGACAAAATACTTAGTTTATAAAGAATCTTGGCTGTTGGAAATAATTAAGGATTGGCGATATATCGGTTCCAGTTCAGGCCAATACAAGCAGGTTTTCACATACTGTATATATTCACTGATATTTGGCCTTTAGATACTTGGGCGGTGCCCCAGTTTGTGTTTGCCCATATGACATTCACAGATTGCTGTGTTGGGAAATAACTGAATACATGTACCACAAATACATGTCGGTACAGTTACTCTTTCATTTGGTGGTGTTCAGAATGCAGTTACTTTTGTAAAATCTTGAGAAATAGATCACGTATTTTATCATGAAATTTAGGCTTCAAACTGCACTGATTTAGTAAGAAAAAATAGAAAACGCAACTCTTATAGTGTGTGCATGTGCTATTTATCCTTCTCTAATTTCTGATAAAGGTTCTCTTAACTTATAAATAAATGCATAACAAGCGGTGAAACAAAAAGCTGTTTTAATTCTATGTCATGTTTTCACACTCTAATATAATGCAACTCAAAGTATTCAGAATAAAGTACTCTAAACAAAGTAATGAAATGCAGGTATTCAATATTCTGTACCTAAATTCATTTTCAAAGTATTCTTACCAACACAACCAGATTGTCCTCAGTTCCTCAGATTTGTCAGATTTGAACAGACTAATCAGTAAAAATTAACAATTAGGCTAAAAATGTGACGATATCTTTACACAATCATGCTACAAATAATGTTATATCCCAAATAAATCCATTTTGTTATAATTTTTACTGTGCTAAAAGTGAAATGCAAATTTGTGATCTGTATTTCAACTTGAGATAGATTTGTGGGCTTTTCTGTGGGTTTTAAAATCAAAATATTGGAATCAGCAAATATTGATTATCAACACTGCAGCAATTCATATGTCAGATATCGGTATCGGTATCGGTAATCCATATCGGACCATCCCTAAAAAATAGTAGCATTTCGGAATTTTCATTATTGAAGTCACTTAAGTATAAAATGTAGCGTCATATTATTATTTTGTTTTTAGAAAGAATATTTGTCTGGATTTTTCTCTGGATATTGATAAAAACAACTGCAGCATAATTCCTTTATGTTCATTAGCAACTAAAATGTCATGATACTATTGTGATTCTTTGGTTTAGCATTTTCATCAACCCTTTCACCTCCCCCATACAGTTTTGCCTCACAACTTTGTCTCAACCGCAAAAGTAATTTCTCCAAAGGCGGCGTGACGTTCAGAAGGATTGGAACATGGAGCACACTCAAAAACATGTCCGATGTTGACTTAATCTTGGACATTGATTCTGTGTTTGTGTGTTTTTGGACGACATGCCCAGACTGACATGCTTCATCAGAGCATCTAGGTCAGTGTGAGATTGAAAAGGACAGAGCGGAAGAGAAAACAGGAAATAACATCAAGTGACTTTGGGACAGATGACAAAGTGAGACGATGGGACGGATTAAAATGAATAGAAAATAATGATATAATTATATTTTAAAGCAGGATTAAAGCCTATGATATTAAATGCGCAAGAGGAGGTCATTTCAGTAATTAGACTACATGAAATCGGAGTATAGCTGTGTTTACCACAGCAGCTGAAGGACTAGCAATGGGAATTGCTGAGGAAATCTTTCAAGTGCTACTTTTTTTTTTTGTGTAGATGTTGCATCAGTTATGATCAGTGGTGGTACTTGTGTTACTTAAAGGTGGTATCGACGATTTTTTTCAGCAAATTTTTTATCATATTTCCTCGTGGCGTGGATAAATCATTTGTCCTGCCACGTATCAATCATAAAACGCACCTACCGCTCACCTGCAGCCGCGTCAGGCTCGTCCCCACGTTTCCGCGTGCCTAAGCGCATGGATCTATCATAATATAGTTCCCTCAGTGTACGGGGCAAAATGAAGACGGAGAAAGACTGTTCGAGCTGACGCAGAAGTGGACAGAAATCTACGGGAGACGATCGATGCGATGCGCTCCGTTGCGCTAATAAACAAACGCACGTGTGTGTTGTATCAGTCCGCACGGGGGAGTGGCATGCGCACTTCCACCTGCGTTCTCAAATCGCCGAAAAATTGTCCATACCGCCTTTAAGTAAAAGTACAGATACATGTTCAAAGATTACTCAAGTAAAAGTATAACTTTAAACTATTTACTTAAGTAATTGTGCCTGTTAAAATTGTACTTGTAGTGAATGTAAATGTAGTAATGTTGACAAAGAATTTAGCAATCTTTGGTGAACAAAGTAGATATAATTGGGCTCAAATGCTAATTAAAAATAAAAAAAAAAAAACTGTGAAATATGACTTAATTAAAGTACATATAAAAATGCTACATAGTACAGATACTTTTATTTTTGTACATTGCTGGCCTTTAAAACAATGTCCCACGTGTGTGTTGATTACAAGACAGACCACTGCAGTTTAGCAGCACCTCTTCTGTTATGCATTATTCACAAACTGCTGGATCAACCCTTTACTTTCTCCATGGCGTAGCCGTAGTGCACCTTGGAAAAGGCCTGTCAAGCCCAGCGTTCCCCAGGGCCCAGACACCAGCCCTGCTCCGTGCCACAGCCGCCCGCAGACAGGTGGAGGAGCCTCGGGTTCTATTCACACATACTCCGCTCCTCTAGTGCTTTGTTTCTCTACGAGGGCACTTGGTGCACAATCACCGTTCTTACGTTGTCTGGATAACGTTTACTACAGCCCCAGTAGTGGCCTGAGGAGCTGTGCGCTCTGGGACGCTACTGATTTACGCATTTACTGAATTCTGCAGAACATAAACAACAGCAACCTGTCCTCAACGCCCCCAGGTGCATAGCACAAGGTCCGGAGCACAAGGTCCGGAGCACAAGTTCCGGAGCACAAGGTCCGGAGCACAAGGTCCGGAGCACAAGGTCCGGAGCACAAGGTCCGGAGCACAAGGTCCGGAGCACAAGGTCCGGAGCACAAGGTCCGGAGCACAAGGTCCGGAGCACTGCTCAACAAGCACTTAATGCTGTGTTGTAAAACATTCAAACAAAGAACTCATATGAACGGTGATATTATAACAAACAAAGTTTAGAAGGATGAAAAGGCAGAAGTCGAGGGAGCAGATTAATGGTGAAAATAGTCCGAGACTCCTTCACCTGCTGCGGTCTGAGCGTGGTCAGTGTCCTGCCCAGAGCCCAGGAGCTGAGCTCCGCACGCAGGCCATTAACCAGAAGGACACGGGGCATTGCACGGGGGAAATTATTGTTTGTGATGTTTAAAAAGCTCCCATTATAAAGTTCAACATCTATTATGGGCTTTTGTGTCAACTTTTAAACTCATAAAAACGCCATTTGTGTCCTGGCCGTGGTGCTGAAAGTGAATTGCGTTTCTGTGTCACTTTGGAAAGATTCGACAGTGGCCACTAAATTTGTAAAATGTTGACTTTATCCTCATAATGTTAAGAATTTATTCTTGTAAAATTATGATTTTTAATCTCTTAAAATTATGACTCTAATCTTATAATATTATGTTTTTTTAATTTCGACTTTATTCTCATGAAATTACGAATTAAATGTCGAAATGTTATGAGTTTATTCTCATAAATGTAAAACTTTTTTCTGGCTTCGGCTTTAATCTCAGTAAATGATGATTTTACTGTTGTCTTGTAGTCCTCGCATACTTTTTATCATTTGGAATGGCCCTTATACTCTGTCGTAGTCGTAGTAAACAGCACTGTAGAGTTTACACCAGGTTTAGTGCCCAAACAGCCAACACTGATCAATCATAGCATACATTTATTTTCCTATTTCATGCTGATACTATATTGATTTATTAGGCATTGCAGTTCTGCAGCACACTACATTTGTAGAACTGCCAACTCTCCTAAAGTTGTTACAAAAACACAGTCTCCGGCAACAATGATGCGGGTTGTGTTTTTGGGTCTGTTT
>NW_027316056.1:26800518-26943018 GCF_026437365.1 Eucyclogobius newberryi | reverse complement strand
GGGTATAGACTCTTCCTTGTTTAGAACAGCGGCACATGCAGCCTGGTGCTTGTGTTTACACTCTATCGTGTTCATTTTAATGGAACAGCATGAAAAAAACTGACATTTTTTCCAACGCAAAGACAGAATTGTTATTTACATGTTTGTTACAGTTGTCAACGAGTAATGATTATCAACTTTAACCTCCACTTTATCACTTATTACTGTGAAATGTGTGATGATTGGTGAAACAAAACTACATTTTCTTGTCAAACCCTATGTTTTTTGGTGCTTTAATGTCTAGAATAAGACATTTTTATTACGAGGTTATTAGCACGTAGGCTAATTTAAGGGCTAATCCTGCACGGTAACAATCTACACAAAACAGTCCTTCATGTGTTAATGTTTTCTAACGAGGCTTTAGTGTAACTCTTTTTCATAGTCTCCGATGTTGGGATGGAGACATTTTGCCGAGTGTCTATGCCACCTCTCTCCCTCATTCATGCTACGACGTTTTATAGTCAGATAAAGCCTTTGAGCAGAATTTTTTGTGTTTATTTTTTTTTAAATAAGGCACCGGCTTATGAAAAAAACACTGGAAAGGACTCTTGAAGAGACTGTATATTCTATACATATACTTTACATATTAAAGGCGGTATGGACGATTTTTCGGCGATTTGGGAACGCAGGCGGAAGTGCGCATGCGCACTCCCCCGTGCGGACTGATACAACACACACGTGCGTTTGTTTATTAGCACAACGGAGCGCATCGCATCGCTCGTCTCCCGTAAATTTCTGTCCACTTCTGCGTCAGCTCGAACTGTCTTTCTCCGTCTTCATTTTGCCCCGTACACTGAGGGAACTATATTATGATAGATCCATGCGCTTAGGCACGCGGAAACGTGGGGACGAGCCTGACGCGGCTGCAGGTGAGCGCTAAAAAAATTTGCTGAAAAAAATCGTCCATACCACCTTTAACCTGTTCTAATTTACATACAACTTATAGATTTAGCTTTTAAGACACTGCAGGGGAATAGCAAAAGATATAACTTTCTGCCATATCTATCTCTGTTGTTCACTTGTACAAAAGTTTAAAAAAAAAAGATTATTACAACGTTTTCATCATGTCATTTGATTTGAATTTTGTTATATAAATAAGGCAGTTCATGTGTCAATTGGCAAAATTGCACATATTTGGGACATAAATCTGAAAAACAGACAAAGCCAGGAGGAGATTTCTTGCTTCATTTTGTTGACGTATTAATTACAAAAATAATTACAGACAGGATGGTGTATACAGCTTATTTAGTGTTTGAGTAAACTAGAATGTTTGCCAAAAAATAGGGTAAAAAATGTAAGTAGAATGTTGTTAAAACTTAAATAAACCAGGCTTGGAATTAGGTATGTAAACTCCATGGAGATCTTGTTAGGTACAAGATAGTCAGAGGCAACTGTTGTTGTGATTTTGGGCCTTACAAAAATAAATTGATTTGATTTGATTTGAGTAAAGTTTGGTGTGTGTTGGTGCTAGCTTTATGTCCCTATGCCTTTGGAGAAAACGGCCTTTGAAGGGACTTTGATGTCCCACATAAATCGGGGTGGCATGGTGGCTGAGTGGCACTCATGCCTCATGAGGTTGGACCTTGGTCTCATTTATAAAACAGTACGTGGAACTCTGACTATAAGAGTATGTGGGAACAAAACCTTCACATATGTAGATAATGCTTTGAACTTAACAGTAAAGTAGTGCTCAAATGCATGGCTTTTGGCCTATACTTATTGCTCACAAAGCCATAGCTTGTGCGCACTGTACATCCACGCGGAAGTTTGAGCGCAAAGTATTATAATTATCACAGTGTATTTATTTAGCACTTTTCCACCTTCAAGGTTCTCAATCCAATCCAATCTACTTTATTTATATTGCACGATTTATACAACCAGAGGGTTCCAAAGTGCAAGGTAAAAGACAGGCAAAAATAGGATAAAAGTAATAAAATAAGATATAAAAACAAAATCAAATAGAAAATGAAATCAAACAAACACACTAAAATCAATGGAATAAAAATAAACAAAACAAAATAAATAAAAGGTGCTGCCCTCCCAACACATATAAAACATACAATCAACACACTACATGGAGTTAAAAGCCAGAGAACACAGATGGTTTTAAGAAGCGGTTTAAAAAGAGGCAGTGAGGAGGCTTTTCTTATGAGGAGTGGCAGTTTGTTCCACAGTTTTGGAGCTGCCACTGCAAAGGCTCGTTCACCTCTGACCTTTAGCCTAGCCCGTGGCACTGCCAGGAGTAGCTGGTCAGCTGACCTGAGGGAACGGCTGGGAGTGTAGGGGTGTAGCAGCTCGGAGAGGTAAGGAGGGGCAAGACCATTTAAGGCTTTAAAAGTAAATAAAAGAGTTTTAAAATGAATCCTAAAATGAACGGGCAGCCAGTGGAGTGAAGCTAAAATAGGCGAAATGTGCTCATATTTTCTTGTTCCAGTTAAAAGACGGGCAGCAGCATTTTGGACCAGTTGGAGACGAGCAATTGAGGACCCAAAAGAACAACAACTTTTCAAGCACAACTTTGAAAGATTGAAAGACTCTTGACCACATCAGGGTCAAACCAGGACTAAAAAGTTGCATTGATCGAGAGAGTCATTATCTATAAACTGCATGTCTAACTTGAAAGAGACTTAAAGAGCTTTGGTTTTGCCGGTCTCATCTCCTCACCGCAGTCCCAGAGCTCGGTGTGTTGTGAGCGTGCGCATTGTGCCACTAATGACTCTTGTCCTCAGAGAACTAAACTTTCATGTGCACATTTTGAAAAACTCCTTCTCCTTCTTCATAACCACTATTTTGTGTCAGAGGAGTAAATGTTGGGTAGCAGCGATGTGGTGAGTTTGATTTAAATGAACGACAGTGGTGCTCTAGGTCTCTTGTCAATCCACTAATTTTGTTTTAGTGATATTTTTTTTTGTTTTTGCATGTTATAAAACAGTAAGCTAAGGCAAGGCAAGTTTATTTGTAGAGCACAATTCATACACAAGGCAATTCAAAGTGCGTCACACAACAGGAAGAAAATACATTACAATCACAAAGAAATGACAGAAATCACAGATCCTTCATTTCTATTCATTCTATGCATTCAATTGAACAATATAAGTAATGGCCGCCTCGTGTTCAGAGGAGAATGTTCCAGACCAATTAAGGACTCACGTCAGGTTTTACCTCTGTTTTGCTGTGCGTGAAAGAACAACGCAAAGGGAAAGGTTATACAATAATGTTAATTATTACTAACACAAGAGTACTCTGAGGCGTTTTACTTTTTCACTTTTATAACACAGTAGCGCAGTAACATAACACATACCTTTAAAAGTAATGCTACCCAACACTGCTTAAGAGTATCGCAACATGTGGTTATTAGTTTTGGATTCTGTAAAGATCTTTGATTGCTGGATAAATAATTGATTCACCATTGAAATAAACAAGATCTAGCAGTGCGTTACTAATGCAAATATGGATTTTTTCAAGCCCATGCCAATATCTGATATTTGCTGCTTGGGCCGATTACACTAGTTTATCACGATATCTGCCAATACCATATTTAGATTAAAAAATCCACTGCAAGGTTCACAAATGTATTAAGTTCTCAAATGACCCTATCCTCCTTAAAAATCTTAATAAATGACAAAAATAAGAACAGAATGCAACCATATTATTAGCCTAATTGCTATTTCTAGTACCGGTAATTAGTTTGTTAAAAAAAAAAAAAGCAAAAATACAGATATTTAAAACGACATATTGCTGGTTCCTAGTTTGCCTAACAAGAGGAACGGTAACAAGACATCTCACACACTGGCAGGCGTGAAGGATGCTGCTGCCGTGCTCGGCGATACATGAAGAAAGGCCCTTTGTGACATATATACACTTGCTCCATCCTCCCACTCGCTCCCTCTCTCGCTGACGCTCCACATCTCTCTTTCTCACATGTCACTTTTTCGGTAAAAACCATCAGTATTCCGAACGGCGTTCCAGGTCGGCCGGACGCTGATCCATCAAACTCCCCCAACACTGTGTCTCTTTGTATCTACGGCAACCTTCAGCATCCCCCCGGCAGCCTCCCTGTCACCAGCTAATTCGCGGCGCATGTGTGTGTGTGCGAGTGTTGTTATTCACACCAGGAGGCCCGTTCCACAAATACAGAATTCACACGTGCTCGGAGCAGCCAAATAATTCATACCTTAATGGCTGCTGGTGTCTTATCCCCTCTCTTCCCCCATCCGCCAATCACAAAAAGGAGGCTGCGCGCTTGTCTGTGTAGCTGCTATCTTTGCTTGTCGCTTTGATCAGCCCATAAAAGCACTGAGGCGTGGATAGATAGCCTGGAATAACACATTATCACCGCTGCCTCTCCGTTCCCCACACACATTAACGGTCATGGAGGCTCTCTGGCGTCTGACTGGTGTCTCACTGCGCGCCTCTGCCTTCTCCCAGTGACCTCTGGGAGTTTTCTGCAGCCGCGCACAACTTGGCAGATGTAATCTTTCTTTGGCGAAAGTTGCAGCGTGCATTTTGATGGCGACTGGACGTAGGGGTGGGTGACATTTGGACTATCCCGATGGCGATATTCAAAGTGCATTCTGTCAATCCAACAGAAATGTGTGGAAGCAGGTCTTTAAATGTGTTTGTTGAAGTTCAATTACCAGACAAATGTCAATGTAAGTGTTTTACCTTACAATGACATGTAAGCCTTATAATTGAAAGTTTACATCACACGTTTTATATTCTTTATTTATATTATTGGATAGCTCTTGTAATTATTTCAGTGATAATGAATAACAAAGAAGAAAAGTAACAGCACTGTACTTAAGTTAACTCAATAGGTGTCTTTGGTTTAAACTGGATACTCTGCACTACATTTGAGAGCAGGTATCTGTACTTTCTGCTCCACTACATGTTTGAACTAGTACTTTTCATGTGTTTTGTGGGGATATATTTATCACATTCATTCTGCTGAAAGGTTTTGAGCCTCAGCTTTGAGTCAACAAAAATATATACATACAATTCACAAGGAAATTAAGGCTGTATTGCCACTGTGGACCAAAGATCAGCACAATTATTTATCAAAATCACCACATTTAACGCTTTAGCGAAAAATCAGTCCGAAATACTTTTACTTTTTACTCTTAACGTGCATTTTGTTTTGTTATTTTTAGTAGATACTTCTGTGTAGATATTTTTTGTACTTTTTTTTTTTTGGCTTTAGACAAATATCAAAATTTCACTTCCACTGTTTACTACTTCCACTGTTAATTATATACTCAATGTGTTGCTTTCTTTTTACTTTTTTTCGATTTTACTTCCTTCATTTAAACATTCACGATATTCTTTCAGTTGTAATGTATTGCCCACTTCTAACAGCAATCTTTTGAGGTTGTTTAAAAGAGAAAAAGAAATTGAATATTTGAAGCGATATAGCTGCTATAGTGGTTTTACTGGTAGTATTATATTTAGAGTAGTAGGGTTGTCACAAAATAAACAAAGATACTAATTGATAATATAGTAACAAAACTAGATACTGAAAAAAGTCACATAAATAGGACAAAGTTAACTTTCCTGAATAATTTTACAATCTCCTTGATCTCCATTAGAACTGACATAAGTAATATTAATGCAACAAATACCATTTTTACCATTGAAAAGTTTATTATCATCCAAATCTGTATTGAGTATAAAGTCCATGTTATTTGCGTATGGTGTCAACACTGAGCAGTAATGTAGTATTTTGTATTTGTTGTTGTGGTACGTCTTGTGACATTGTGAGCGAGCTTTGTCATCGGGTTTCTGTCATTATCCAAGCGCTCCGAGTATTTTGGCACTTTCCTCGACTTCACTTAGCATCAATCAAAGTTTATCTCTCGTTTGTCTAATGCTCCAGACCGAAACACTTTAAAAGTTGTATAATCTTTCTTAACAAAAACCTTCTCGGCGCAGTTTGATGGCACTGGACACATTATCCTCTTCGGTTCATCACGGAGAAATAATCTGTTTTCTCTTTGCTGCAGTCACAACAAAGTAATTAGATTTACTCAGTCCTTCAGTAACACGGGGTCTGGGGAAATGAGATTCTGACTTCAGCAATATAAGAGAAACGCCCTTCTATATCTTTGGCTTTTGTTTTTTTGTTATTATTTTATTTAATGAGGGATAGTGCGCATTGACTGACAGGCGTGAATTAGTTCAGCATGTAAACGTAGAACGCATGCTAATTTTGTAGTTAGCATCTGTGGTCCCATAGGCTTTTTGTAGTAATAAGAAGAATATACAGTTCTTTCAAAACTAAATGAACGCACACACACACACACACACACACACAAGAAAAAAGAATGGCAACAGTGTTAGATGTGTTAGATTAGTTCAATTTTGTGTAGAACATGAACATTTGCGTTGTAGGGGCTTGGATGATTAACATAACGTGACTATAGATGCTAAATTACTATGTTCCAAAGTTCTGGAGAAATCAGTTGTTGAAAAGTTTGCTCATTTTATTGTGAAATATTCCCGATTACATGACAATCAGTTTGGGTTTAGAAGTAATCCTTCTGCAGCCTGAGCATTGAAATGAAATGAAAAGAGCTGAAGACATTATCACAGAAATAGATAACACAAATCATACAGTTGGAGTCTTTATTGACAAGCATATCGAATCAGAGGTGTTAAAATGTGTCGCCAGTTATTTAGAAAGTTGTCAGCAGTATGTAAACTATGAATTGTGAGATTAAAAACATTAAAAACGATTTACTATTAGTGGGGCTGATAAGAATAGCAACCTTGGTTCCAGGGTGTCAGCTCCGGTGGACTTTTTTGGATCTATTGATATAGAGAGCAACATATTCATACTTCATAATGTGTAAAAGGCTTGAGGGAAAATATTTGATGATCGGTTCTGTCCTCATGTATTGGGGCAACAACAACAGATGGAGCAGCAGCATCGCAAATATATTGTTTCTTTTTTTAATAGAATCTTAATAATTTAATTTGATAAAGAGGGAGTAGGATTGCAATAAGGATTTAACCATTGGCCAAAATGTTGCAGAATTGCCCTGTGATTCAGAGTATTGACGTAGTAAGATGCTTTGGCTTTACGGACAGTAGAAACATTTATTGAGCTTATGCCCAAACTGCTTCCAATCTGCTGCTGATTTGGTTGCCGTGGCTTCTGCCCAGGCTTTGTCACATTCTCCAGATAATGCTGCGATGTCTAGACAGAACCAGGGATTATTCTGATTTTCAACCCTGCTATTTTAATGTTCATCAATGATAATGTGGTCATTAAAATCAAGAGGAAAGACACCACTACATTGGTAGTACTGAGGCTTGTTGCTTAAGATGATTTAAGTGGGTCGTTAGGGTCTCAGTGTGAGAGCAGTAATACGTTGTGTGAGGTTTAAATTCATTACAGTTGTTTTTTTAAGAAGATTTGGACAACCAATCGATGTTTATGTCCTCGAAACCAAGTAATTCAGAATGATCAAAAGTGGAAATGAAGGTAAACTGCTATTATAGTATTATATTTACCCAAACTCACCTCAAGGGCTATACATTTAAAACTCTTTGACTTGGAGACTTTGGTATTTACAGATGCAGTAAAACAAGATTTAATAGATATTGCTACTCCACCTCCTTTACTGGGTCCATCATGGCAGAATATATTATAATTGTCCAAATATATGTCAGTATCTGTGATTTTGGAAGTTATTCATGTTTCAGAGTATTCAATTTTATCCGAATTTGCTTGTTTTGCCCACAATCTAATACAATACATTTTTGATTGAATAATTCACACATTCATGTGAATAACTTGAAGACCTTCATAGGATTTAAATGTAGATTTATATTTAAATCAGTGTTTTGAATTCAGTATGTGCTTTTAGTAGGTTTAATGTTGATTAAGTTTGGTTTGTTATTCTGGCTCTCTCCTCACAGTTGTGAGGCTTGTTATCTTCAGCTTATTCTTCTCCCGTGATAAGGGCCAATAGTGTGTGGCAGGCTGAGGTCTTATTCTCCTAGTGATCCTGACTCTCTTAAAAGGGCCATGGACATTTGAAGTCAGCAACTGTTTAAAAACATTTATCAGTACCATTTGAAAAGTTTAATACAAACAAACTTTCACAAAATTTAACTAAAATCAAGTTTATGTTGTTTATACTACTCAAAAATGTTCTGAGTTTCTGAATTTCGATTCCTGGGGGTTATCATTGACGAGAGGTTAAAATGGCCACATAAAATGCTTTTTATGCTTTATACATAAAAAAGAAAGTTGGTGAAACCTTGCTGTCATGAGCAAAGTTAAATATTTGTTAAATTATAATTTAATAATGATAATTATTAGATTATAAAGCAATGAGAATTCTATAGTCGCTGATTTTGCCATATTTTTTAATTGGCTAGAAATCTGGGGTAATTCCTACAATCCTAATTTAATGCCTTTAGTTATATTACAAAAAAGAGTGAATATGACACAGACCGCTCTAAACGAGCACACGTTTGAATTATTTATAAAGTATTTTAATTGTTTTACAAACCTTGTATTACTTATGCACAAAGCACAACATTATTTGTTTCCATCTGCAAAATATTTTGCTGTGAATAGTGAGAGTGGCAGAAGGAACTTTGATTTTAAACTGCAAGAACGACACTTAAACAAATGTGTATTTCATTTGCTGGTGTAAAGCAGAGGAACTCTCTGGACAATGATCTTAAGACATGTTCAATTATTCTATGTATGTATAGATTTAAACCAAAAATCATTAACTTATATTTTACATATATTTTTTCCCCTTGTTAAGAGCTCTCTATGTTTATGCCTATGTTCATTAATTATGTAAAAAATGGGATAGGGGTTAAATAAGACTTGGTCTTCTGACACAAATGTATCTATGTTACATTTTGGGATGTAACGATATCATAGTTTAGTGTTAGTGAGAAAAAAACAACATGATTTAACGAGATCATACAAATCTTATAAGATTCTCCTCATGTTTGTGGTCTTTGCTTTTTGTCACATTCCTTTGAAGACTCGTGTAGTGTGTGGCAGGTTTACAGAGGACACAGAAGTCTTCTTTCTCGCTCACGACAAACATACACTTTGAGCCAATCCGCACCTGCTGGTCTGTGCACGTCACATTTAATCCCTGCTTGACTCAACTTTATTTATTTTTATTTTTTTTCTCTTGAGCATGTAGAAAAAACAATCAAGAAATCAAGAAAAATCATGAGTATTTACAATGATCAACATTGTCAGCAGTAATTAAATGTAGCAAAACATGTAATTGCCTTTAAAACTAAAATATACAGCTTCCTTTATTATGTCCAATATATATATATATATATATATATATATATATATATATAGAGAACAAAGACAAAAAGCAGTTAATAACAAAATGTCATAATCTTGTTCTTATACTTTTCAAAAGTGATTTATTTGAATCCTTTCATAAATTGTTTTATATTAGACATTCCTTGAGTTCATTCATTCATGTTCTACCGCTTGTTCCCATTCGGAGTGACTGGAGCCTATCCCAGTGACTTTGGGCCTTCTTAGTTACATAAAGCCTAAAGTCACAAAGGCCTGTAGCTGTCCTGAGGCTGCTGCACTGGCTCATGGCACATGCAGACCTCTGACGCTCCTCAGTGGGACCACTGGCCTCATGATGATCGAGCCTGTTACTTCAGCCTCCACAGTCCAACAGCTGTACATGTTCCCAGAGGCCAGACTATTTTCACCCCTTTAACTTTAAAATTACACCTTCCTCTTAAGTTATACTCTCCTTCCCTTTAAAAAATATGATTTATGTTTTTTGCCTTAAATACAATTTGTAATGTCCTTATGTCCACAATATCTTTCAATTTTAATCATTTAGAATATTCAAAAAGTGGCCTGGTATGGTCCCTATAGCCCACTCCATGTATTATGCATATTGCTTTTTGGCCAGATGAAATTTGGCTCTAATGCTGTATTATCTTTTTTACCCCACACTTTGCACAGTAAGTAAAATATGGCAGAACTAGTGCAAAATATAGTGTTAAATAGACATACATGTACATAACGCTTTTAGATTTAGAAGCCGCTTTGCTCTATTTATAACTGATATACTTAAAGGGTGTTACAGACCACAGCGTCCAAAGCATCCAGTTTACATTCAAAGTCTATGTAAGCTCTGAGCGCGCGCCCGAGGCGTCCAAAGAGACCGGCGCCACATGTTCAGCTTTGTTCAACTTTCTGCGGCAGATGCGGCGCAGCAGCCAATCAGAGAGTCTAACTTCTGCGTCGGGCACGAATTTGACGCCGCGGTGTGTGCGGGACTTTACTTTACTCTGAACATGATGTGTGATGAAATTTAATTTAATTCCTTTTTCAATATTTTTTCCATCCAACTAAACTTGAATTTGATCATTATTTCCCCCATTCCCAACCTCTTTCCCCAAATGTAATAAGAATTTATTTCTGTCAAACCATTTTTTTTATTTTCTTCAGTTCCACATTTATTTCCTGCACCAATAACTTTAGATTATTCCCTGAACAAAAAACATTGGTGTCATCAGCAAATAAAATTCATTTATTTATATAAATTAACACTGCCCCCTGTGGGACACCACAAGAAATGTCCAAACATGTCCAATGACAGGGTAACTCTTAATTGAGTGTCTGCGTCATAAAGCAGACACTATGTTCTTGAATCCCCTTTTATTTTTCCATATTGCATATATCAACAAGTTTCACCTCTTTACAATCGCTTTCACCGTCTTAGGGGGGCTATTGCTTTTGACATTTGTACATCTTGTACTTTTTGAAGTATTTGCAAAAGTAAATTGCTAACGCAAATGCTAATGCTAATTAACACTAATGCAGATTAGCGTTAGCATTAGCGCCTCATTAGCGGAGGTACAGGGAGGAGGGGGTGCAGCCGGGTCACAGAGGCTCTCTCTCTTTCTCCCTGCTCAGGTCTGCGTTCAGCACGATCTTGCAATTTGTCAGGACAAACATCTATTTGAGTCGCAAACTACGCAATCATCAACTGTGAATTACTGAGCGTTGTTGGTATGCCGCAAAACGCAGCAGAAAACATGGACGGGCGGGAAGGCGGTCGCGCGGGAAGGCGCAGACACTCGCAATGGCTTCAGCCATTGCACATTATCTTGTTCCATATCTTTCCAACTTTGTTCTTCAGATGTCATGGATAATGGTGTCAAATGCTTTCTGAAAATCTTGGAATATTCCAATTGTATGCAATTTGTCATCTAATGTATTTGTAATTTCTTCTATAGAATCTAATAATAATAGTGAGGCTGTTTTTTGATCTGAAACCATATTGACTTTCACAAAATATTTATTTTTGTGTATATGGTAACAATGAATGAAGATTAACAATGAACAGTTTTTCCAGTATTTTGGAGAATTGTGGAAGTAAAAAAACAGGTCTGTAGTTTGTGAACTGATGATGAAAATTACATTATTAAGGAACATTGAGCTTAGATCATGAAGTCATCTCTATTTTCAATAATTTCCCACCATTTTCTGTGTTTTCACCCCCAACATTAGCCACATCCCTCACATCATCATTCTCTTTATCTTCCACAGTGAAATCCCTGAGGTATCTTGCCTGCTTAACATCATTATTTATAACATGATTTGATATTTTCCATAGTATTCTTTCTTTGCTGCTCTTATAATACGTGTTAACTTGTTGTTTATTTAGTTCTTGACTTAATACGTTGTCTGTATTGCTTTTTTTTTTTTTTTTTTTTTTCATTTTGTTGCCGCGTAGTAATCCAGGAGTTTCCTTTTTGTTTTAAAGTGATTGTTTTACCTTATGGGACAATTTCTATTGTACAACCTTTGAAATATTCTTCACGTTTCTCTTGTTAGATACTTCCTCCCTTTTCAGTGCAGTTTAAGTCACCTTTTAAGGCATTTAAAGATGTTCTTATTCTTGAATAATCTGACTGCTCCTGCTGAGAGAAAATACTGTAAATTATCACTTATGTGGGACAATAAAGGATTATCTTATCTTATCTTATTAATAGTCCACTCATTGCATCTTTGTATTGCTCAGAATTTTGTCAATTAAAGTTGCGCTGTGAGATGTTATTCGAGTGGGTCGAGTAATCTCGGGGTATAAATTCAACCTGCAAATTGTGTTAATAAAATTCTCAGTCATTTTATGCTTTTTGGATTGAGTAAATCATTATTGAAGTCTCACACACTACTATAATTTTATTTTCTCACTGAACAGGTCAATACAGGAGCCTGGCATTCTGTAATGAATATATTTGTATCATTTTCTCTGTGAACCTCGATTGTTATATATTCTAGCTCATTTTCAACAATATAAAAGTTTTGATTTGTGTCGACAAATAATGCTACCCCACATTATTTTTTTTCGATTCACGTATATAAAGTCATTCAACTTAAAGTTCATCTCCTTCTCCTGACACAGATATTACAGTTAGATTAACAGATGGTGTGAGTTGATGTATATAGTTCCTTATATGATGAAGTTTGCCTATAGACTTCATGAATAACTGAGCGCTCGCCACGTTTGTTGAGTTGGTTGTGCATTTCATCTGCATAGTACCACTACACACAGGTATTTTTATCCATAGAAGCAAAGAAAAAAGCTACTGTCCGGAT
This sequence comes from Eucyclogobius newberryi, assembly GCF_026437365.1. NCBI lineage: Eukaryota > Metazoa > Chordata > Actinopteri > Gobiiformes > Gobiidae > Eucyclogobius > Eucyclogobius newberryi. The sequence continues at coordinate 26,930,348 of NW_027316056.1, read as the reverse complement.
CAATATCATACTCCAAATCCAAACTTGTGTGACGAGTAACTGCACACGTTTGTCATTTCAAAGTGCTGGACTGTTCATAGAGTTTCTGATTATTATTATCTTCTGATGTCGGTGAGTTGTTCTTTACGTTGTGCATTTTATTTGTTGGTTCAGCAGCTCAACTCAGATCTGAGCGGTCAGATCCACGGGCGCAGCTGCCTCATGTGAATACTGCCGTTGTGTCCTTGGGCAAGACGCTTAACCCAACTCGCCCCCAGTGTCTGCGTACATCTGGTGTGTGAATGTGTGTGTGAATGTGTATGTGAATGTGTATGTGAATAGGTGTGTGTGTGTGTGTGTGTGTTATGTGTGTGTGTTGTGTGTGTTGTGTGTGTGTGTTATGTGTGTGTGTTGTGTGTGTTGTGTGTGTGTGTGTTATGTGTGTGTGTTATGTGTGTGTGTGTGTGTGTGTGTTATGTGTGTGTGTTGTGTGTGTTGTGTGTGTGTGTTATGTGTGTGTGTGTTTGTGTGTGTGTGTTGTGTGTGTTGTGTGTGTGTGTGTGTGTGTGTGTGTGAAGGTGTGTGTGTGTGTGTGTTGTGTGTGTGTGTGTTATGTGTGTGTGTTGTGTGTGTGTTATGTGTGTGTGTTGTGTGTGTTGTGTGTGTGTGTGTGTTATGTGTGTGTGTTGTGTGTGTTGTGTGTGTGTGTGTTATGTGTGTGTGTGTTGTGTGTGTTGTGTGTGTGTGTTATGTGTGTGTGTGTTGTGTGTGTGTGTGTGTTGTGTGTGTTGTGTGTGTGTGTGTGTGTGTGAAGGTGTGTGTGTGTGTGTGTGTGTGTGTGTGAAGGTTTGTGTGAAGGTTTGTGTGAATGTGTGTGTGAATATGTGACTGGTTCCTTGATGTAAATGACGGTAGAAAAGCGCTATATAAATATGACCATTTAACTGTTTTTGCTTGTTTTTGACATTGTCTGGTGTTGGCAAATGATACGAGAAAGTCATACGCACGTCCCAAATGAGTCACGCGTGTTCTCGTCTCTGCTCTTGTTTCGTAGATAAGTATATTCATGACGCACCTGTCCAACTACGGCAACGACCGCCTGGGCCTGTACACCTTCGTCCACCTGGCCTCCTTCCTGCGCTCGTGGACCAACCTGCAGCTGCACACCCTGCCTCCCCTGCAGCTCGCTCACAAGTACTTCCAGCTCTTCCCCGAACAAAGGAACCCGCTGTGGCAGGTGCGTTTGCCCCCGTTGTGCTCCGACTTTTGTAATGACACGGGCTCCCATTATGTCGCCTGTTTGCTCTGCTGCTCGAGTGTGTTTAAAAGTCGTCATCTGTGCGCCGCCAGAACCCGTGTGACGACAAGCGGCATAAAGACATCTGGTCCAAAGAGAAAACCTGTGACAGATTGCCCAAGTTCATGGTGGTGGGGCCTCAGAAGACAGGTAGAACCGGCTCGCACACACACACACACACACACACTCACACACACGGTACATGCGTGGGGCTTTTGTGTGTGCAGGTGGGGAGCGTCCACTTTGGAGCCCATTCATTTAATAGCCTATGTGCTTTGGTTTTGTCAGGCAGAGACAAAGGAGTCAGGCCGCTCTCCCCTTTCCACCCACATACCTATCTGTACTTTAGAAGCCTTGAAATAAAGCCCCGCTCACCCCAATGTCTCTTTGTTCTCTCTGTCTGAGAAATACAAAGAACTGGTAATAATCACCACAGCTACCTTCTTGTGTTTTCAGAGAGTAGTATTGGCTGATGACACTGATGTATAATTATACTGACGATTTTTCACAGTGCAATCTCTGTGTTTGAAAATTGGATAGTGGACAAGGGCAGAGGAGCAGGATGTGTGAATAAGTGTGAGGGTAAGTGAGCTGCTGAGGGTGAGGCAGAGGGCATGACCAGAGCCCCAGTGCGGATTGGTGTCAAAGAGTTTTGAATCATTTTATGGCGAGGTCTGCACACACAGGCACGCGCTCACACTGCGTGTTCTCAGCAAGATATAAATCTGGTGCAAAGGAAAAAATGGTGGTATGGATCAGTGGCTGACAGCTCTCACACACACGGCGCTCTGCTCTCTGCTGAGCTGAATTAACGAGCCACCTTTGAATTATGCCCTTTCTTCCAGGGACGACAGCACTTTATCTCTTCCTCCTCATGCACCCCTCCATCTCCAGTAACTTCCCCAGTCCAAAGACCTACGAGGAGGTCCAGTTCTTCAACACCAACAACTACCACAAGGGCATCGACTGGTAAGACGTCAGCCACTGTTCACCTGCTGCAGTGAAAAGTTAAAGCGCTTTGAAATTAATTCAGCAGACTTAACAATACATTAAGCAGTTCTGAATAGTTTGTCATCGTCTTGAAAATGATCCTTTGCAGTCGGCATCCAGAAGCCAACAGACATCTGGCTGCCTAAATTGACCCATAAAAGGGTTACTTACTGACAGAGACAGCTGTTATTTCCCAAAGTCATCCAGAAACGACTGAGGATTCTTTATTAACCACTGTTTAAATGACACTGCATCTTGGAGATGGCAGTGCAAAACCAGAATGATGCTGTTATAGGCACTTGAAGTCTTTGACTTTTGAAATTGTACCTGACTTTGAGAGAGTGTAATTACAGCATGTGTGCCGAGCTGATTGATATTATGTTTATCCCTGATGGGTGTCAGCACTGCAGGCTTATACTTCCTCTTCTGCTTCTTTGCTGTGCTCCAGGTACATGGAATTTTTCCCTGTGCCCTCTAACGTTAGCACAGACTTTCTCTTTGAGAAAAGTGCTAACTACTTCCCTTCAGAGGACACCCCACGAAGAGCTGCTGCACTACTGCCCAAGGCCAAGATCATTACTCTACTCATCAACCCGTCTGACAGGGCCTACAGCTGGTACCAGGTAGAGTAGACACCATCACACGTGTGCGCCCTCCACTGCATCACGTTCTGCTCCACTTCTCTATTGATTCGATTTGAGTGGGATTTCATGCTATGTGTATTTAATGGGGCAGATCTATCCATTTTATAAATGTTAAAATAAGGTATACATCCGAATGTTATTAAACACAAGTTTGTCATTAGAGCAGACATAAAGACCACATAGTCCTTCCTGGTTTGGTAAGGGTTCTGTTTTATTCCCTGCGTCTGAAGCACCAGAGAGCCCACGAAGACCACGCTGCCCTGAAGTTTAGCTTTTATGATGTCATCAGTGCTAAAGCTAGCTCTCCTGCTGAGCTGCGTTCTCTACAGAACCGCTGTCTGCTCCCGGGGCAGTACTCCATGCACCTGGAGAGGTGGCTCACCTACTATCCCGCCAGCCAGGTGAGTCCACATGCTCACATCCAACACTGCACTATCTTCTGCTGAATTATAAATGTTATACATGGAGGAGCAGGAGAAACCTAAGTGACTTATTAGCTGCATGTTACATTTAGTTACATAAAGTTGTGAGAAAAAAAAGTAACAAAAAGAAAAGCACACCCCATAGTTGAATACTACTATAGAGAATAGAGTGTTGGGGGTTTACAGACTAAATGAATGTAAATCTTATTGTTAGCCTGATTTGTCTCGCAATGCTTGAACGTTTATTTATGAAATACTTTTTAGTTATGTTTGTTTCCAAAGTATCTTTCTCCAACACAAACATGTGGATTGATGCATCTCTCATATGTTCGACTCGTGTGCGCCTGAAGTTAGGTCTATCAACTGAGACAAAAGCCTGAATAATGACTGACATACATTTCCACATTTATTGATCGTGTACATCTAGTAAATGTTCTAAATGTTCTTAAAATCTTGTGTTTAGGTGATGATCGTCGATGGTCACCAGCTCAGATCCGACCCAGCGTCTGTAATGGATGAAGTTCAGAAGTTTTTGGGGGTGACTCCTCACTTAAACTACTCCCAGGCTCTCACGTGAGTTATCAGGGTTAAACCTGTGTGAACACTGACATCTAGTGGTGAGAGTCACACTTCTAATGGCCTCTGGTTTTATGTTATCGCCACAGCTTTTAGGTTCTGAGGGAAGTACTGTAACTAGAAAGGTCATACATTTATAGTTTAATGATGATATAATGGATTTGTTTTAACTGCATTGGATACAGTTTTAATGGCACATTTTGAGAAACATTTCACAAAATACAAAAGAAGGGGAATTATAAAATGTTTCAATGGCATTCATCTGGACAATGTTTTTAAAAAGCTGCAATCTCACCATGGAGGATTCATGTCATTTAGTTTATATGTGTTAGGGTTAGGTTATATGTTATGTGTTAGTGTAAATACTACATTATTAATAGTGAATAGTACTTTTTTACTGAAACAAAAATATGTGAGCACATTGATCAGTTTCGATGTATAGAGAATAAATGTGTGTTTTAGTCTGGAATTTCAATTACCATATTACTACTACTCAATAACAGAAATGTAGTAAAAAAAAATAAATACTGGTATACATTTTTTCTCTCTTCTGTATGATCTGGGGCTCGGTCTCTCACTCAAAACATTTCACTACTTTTCTAATCGACATGAACATATATACACAAAAGTCTCATAAAACATTATTAATACATAACATAAATTAGGTATTTACTTTCTCTTCTGGTAAATTGTGACAGTATAAAGTAACAGTTGGAAATGAGCCAAATATTTCAACAGTGAACACCAACATTTATTTGAAAATTGACGACTTTAATGGAATGGAGCTATGATAAAGTTTATATATTGTCTGTGCGTCTTTGGTCGAGTTGGCTCTCTCTTCGGTCCCTTTACCCGTGACCTTTAAGTGGAGCTGAGACGAGAGGTAAAGTGTTTATTTGTGGAGCTCCTCTCGTCACACAGCAATCTGCTCCTGAGCCTTCACCGCCTCCAGACAGGGACGTCCAGACACGCATACCAATACATCTGCACACACGCTCGTCTTGACATTATAATGAGGGTGTGTGCGTTGGCTAAAGGCCGAGTGACACAAAAGCCTAATCTTTTCTTTCTCTCCTAATTCTGGCGACATGGCAGTGGGCTGACAGATACTCAAATCTACAGCCCATTTATTTAATCCTCTTTTCCTTTCTCTGCGCTGTCCTGGCAGGGATCCACTTAACTTGTTCTTTATTAAAGCCCTCATGCATACAGATAAAGAACAATATTTTCACCTCTAATCTCTCTCCCTGCGATGAGTGGCAATTAACGACTAAAATGGCCGATGGCAAGAAATAAGTGGCATTTCAGAAAGTCTTCAAAACACTTTAGTGTAAAATGTTCAGTGCATACATTTGAATCTGTCAGTATATTTGGTCAGACCACTTAACGTTCTGCCAAACTCAAGAGGTTATTCATTTATTAGCTTGTGTCTTAATGTCTCTACACTTAAGAATGTTTTGATTTCAAGGAATGCTAAAGTTAAAAATGAGAATATTACAACAAACAATGGCAGAGGTTTTGTAATAATAATCATAAATGTGGCAGTTCATCAGAAACGTCCATAAACCAGCCTGTAAATGTGGTAGAGGAAGCTCCGTTCAGAATGTGAATGAGCAGGAACATGTGATGTACTTTTATAGATCTGTGTGAGATTAAATGTTTGAAATAACAGAGATAAGAAAGCTTCATGTGGGTTTAACATACTGCGATCTGTCTTGCTCAACGTTCCATTTCCTCCGAGCCTGATTCCTGTTCGTCGACTTTCTGACAGGTGAAGAAAAAAAAAAAAAAAATCAGTCGTTGAGCTTACAAGAAAACGCATGTTGCTTGCAATCAAATAAGGTGATAAGTAAGGTCGATACATCTGCAGATAAGTTGGGATGCATCTTTCGTTATCATCATCACAACTTCCTTTAAGATAGTTATATTGTATTAGTGAATTGGCAGTCTTTCAGGTGTTCTTTGCGTGAGATGTTCCTATTGTCAGCATATTGTAATCTCTTGTGCCCCCAGGTTCGACCCTCAGAAAGGGTTCTGGTGCCAGCTTCTTGAAGGTGGCAAGACCAAATGTTTGGGGAAGAGCAAAGGTCGAAAGTATCCACCAATGGAGCCTGAGGTATGTACCGCATGGGTCTTGAGAATAATGACGGAAGAGAAAGGACAGCCCGCCGTGGCCCGGAGTTTGTTGTAATATTTCCAAAGACAAAGTGTCGATCAACAAGAAAATGACTTACTGACATAGCAGCCACAAGGGGGCGATGTAATCCATAAATCGTTGTCTCGGCGGGATTGGACTGCATCAGAAATCACACATGGAGTCACACAAAAGGCTCTTCATCTTTCCCTGTCTGATCACACATTTGCCAGTATCTGATCTGAACTGGTCTGGTTGGGTGTGCCAGTATGTAGTCCTAAATCCATCATACGTAATTAAATATGTCATTATTATAATTGTGGGAAATTACAGGTTACATGTTAATGAGACGTAACTTTGTATTTGTAGGTCACATCATTTAAATCTGTTTACAACCATTCCACTATTATGATTTGTTTTTTATTAATTATAACTATTAACTATAACTATTAATAGATATAGTTAATAGTTTTTACCTCTCTTTTGTCCAACAATGACTCTTTATCAGACCAACTGACTTATAAAAACAAGCACAGATTTTAATGTTAAGTTAAAACTGGTGAGTCCATATTTTCAGGGCAATTAAGCCTGTAATTATTGTCTTACTTGATACTTAATTAAATCCACAAGATTATATGAAGAATGATTTGAATGACAGGCATGCTTTTTACCATGTGAATGTTCTTAAGGATTATCTTATCTTATCTTGATCAGCAAATTAAACTCTATGTCATTGATTAAGTTTGTAAGGAGTTTTAAAACAGGCTTATCATTTAGACACTTCTTCCTACATGTAATACCTTTTTTTAAGTTTTAAAACCTTTTTAACAAGAATTTGTAGAATGCTTACAATGTACTCTTTATCTTGCTTTGTGGAATTTAGTGCATTAAACTATTAGACAATGTAAGTGCAGTTATGGTCATTTGTTAACTTAATGATAGATTTGTATACACACTGAGCAGAGTCAAAATCGACAGCTCGTCATCAAACTACTGCAATTATTACATGAATTAACCAAATATGTGCTTTTATGCTTAATTAAATACGTTTAAATGTGTTGTTTAAACTGAGTTGTTTAAACTTCTTAAAAGGCAAAACCCCAACAATAGAAGTGGGTAACTTCCCAACGCGGCGACCATCTTGGTTTTCTGACAACATAACTAATGTCGACAGGTTTTTCCACTTTTTGTCAATGTGCTCTTTGTTCAAGCTGTAACGTTTACTTGCAGAAGAAAGTTACAGTACACACAAGCATGACTTATGGTAAATTTATTAACTATTCAGAATAATGGGCGTGTACTCCAGCGTTCAACTAAGCTCTAGTGAATAAGTCACTCCCAACACTGTTTACTTTACCACAGATTATCTTTCATTTCATTTGATTTATTTATACAGGGAAAACCCAACGTTCTCTTTTCATGGGTCCTTGTTACAACACAACATGAAGTGAACAACACACAAACACAGGATACTGAAACACAAATAAAACATTCAATAAAATGAACCATACATAAATACACATTTATACATACAATGAGATATAATGATATTAAACAAGTGCATGTGGTAGTCCGTGACCAGTGTTTTAAAATCATTAAAAGGCATACAATTATTATTGTATGCTAATACTAATAATACTAATAATAACTAGAACCTAATATTTGTCATTCTTTTTTAAATAGTGGTACTGGAAATTCAAATTATCCCGTACATTGTTAGCAATTAGCTCAGCTGTCTTAAATGTACCTTCAGTCGTCTCCATTCAGGACTTTTGAACATCCTGAGGACATATTTATTTTATATTTATTTTATTATATTTATTTATTTTATGTTCATGACTATGTGATGTCAGCTCAGGGGGAGGGGCCTAAATAACTCAATACAGAAAGAGTTAGAATCAATTTGAATATTATCATTTTTGGTATGAATTGTTGGGTCCAAAAGTTGTACATCTTAATCTTGTTTTATCTTGCATGTGTGTGTGTGTGTGTGTGTGTGCGTGCGTGCGTGCGTATGCGTGTTTGTGCATGTGTGCGTGTGTGTGTGTGTGCGTGTGCGTGTATGCGTGCGTGTGTGTGTGTGCGTGCGTGCGTGTGCGTGTATGCGTGTTTGTGTGTGTGTGTGCGTGTGCGCGTTTGCGTGTGTGCGTCTGCGTGCGTGTGCGTGCGTGTGTGCGTGCATGTGTGTGTGTGCGCGCGTGCGTGTGTGTGCGTGCATGTGTGTGTGTGCGTGTGTGCGTGCGTGTGTGTGCGTGCGTGTGTGTGCGCGTGCGTGTGTGTGCGTGCGTGCGTGTGTGTGCGTGCGTGTGTGCGTGCGCGCGTGTGCGTGCGTGTGTGCGTGCGCGCGTGTGCGTGCGTGTGTGTGTGCGTGCGTGTGTGTGTGCGTGCGTGTGTGTGCAGGCTCGTGTGTATCTGTCTCGATACTACAGGGAGCACAATGTGGAACTGTCCAAGCTGCTTCACCGCCTCGGACAGCCTCTGCCGTCCTGGCTGAGGGAGGAGCTGCAGAAGGTCAGCACTATTCACTTATTCACAAGCACATATGCAGTGTTGGGAAGTAACTAAATACTAAAATACATATTCAGAATACACGTTTTAAGTAAGTGTATAGTAAATAGTTTCCCTTTCATTTGGTGGTGTTCAGGATATAGCACTTCATGCAACTGCAGGATCTTTGATTAGAAATAAAAGAAAACCTGGGTTGCCTGCATCTGCAATGTTTTCATTCTCCAATTAGTAATAAATAAATGCCAAACAAACTGTGCAAAGCTGTTTCTCCGTCACATTTTAACACTTAAATATAGTGCAACTCAACGTGAAAGTGCTAGTATTCAGACTACATTGGGCCACGTAACAGAATATGTTACAAAGTACATTTTAATGCAGGTATTCAGTATTCTGTAACTCAGTAAAATCAGAGTATTCTTCCCTACACTGTATGGTACACTGTTGGTTTCCTAATCATCCTCTATTATTAAGGTAATCATTCACAGCAGTACACAAAATAAAGCAGCAAGAATAAACTTAAACAACCAACTTAACACATGCAGAACATATCACTTTTTCTAATCAGCAATTTTATGCCACATGTTGTTGTTGTTGTTGTTGTTGTTAGTATGTGTTTATTTGGTTGAGGCAGTGCATTGTAATGAACAAATATGATACACACGCTGTAAACACATTTCCATCCATTGTCTCACAAACACACTCTCTTTCATACACACACTGGAGGAAATGTGGCTGAAGTGTCTTGCTCAAGAACACAACAACAGGTGTGTGCACTACAGGTACAAAGTGCTGTTGTGTGCACATTTCTGAAAAACAAAATAGTCTGTATTTCTGCTAAAATAGGCAGACGTGTTTGTTTTGACTTCTGCCCAAACCACAATGCTGCTCTGTGATTGGTCCCAGTCCCTAAATGCCATGTGAGTGGTCAGTTTACCACTGGTACAGCAAATGAGATGAATTATCAAGAGTTTGTGAACTCACAAAAATCATGACAATTCATCTTGCTGGTAACGTTAGTCTTCATGACCTTTTAATCTTGATCTTCTGTTTAGTGTTGAAAGGTTTTTGACTGAACAAGTCACAAAGCAAATCCAGCCATCTGATGTTGAATCAATAGAATAGAATGTAATACATTTTTCTTTCCCCCCCTGCTTTCCCGTCCCACTTTTTCTTGCTTGAACTCTTTTCTCAAGGTTAGATAACATTTGCGTCTATGAAGCAAGGCTAAAAGATCAAATGTGGGACGCTATCTTGGAATACATCGTCTCCAGCCTGGAGACTGAAGCTTAGGTGGAGACGGGGGCGTATTGTGCCTTGGACCATGTGGAAGCTGCTGCCGTGGAGAAGTCCCATTCGCATGAGACAGAGGACTCCTAAAAGAGTTGGGCTGATGACAGTTTGAAGTGCTTACAGTGTTTACCTCTTAAGATGGACTCTAACAAAAGAGAGGACAGGAGGTGCATGGAGCTTTTGTTATACGCTCCAAAATCTGCAGCAGAGTTATTTTATTTTATTCCACTTTTAATTTATGACGCCAGGACAGCGCTGGTCAGCTGTGCGTGGTTCCCTTGTTTGAGATAACTTTGCACTAAGTTCTGTTCTATGTTTCTCCACACGACAAAGCACGACGACTTTGTGTTCTCCTTTTTAAGTTCCTCCACAAGGACTAAAGGGTCCAGATGCACAGGCTCAGGGTGAGTTCATGCTGTTATTTTCTCATTGTTTTTTCAGATCCTCTCTGGTAGTCTTCTGGTTGTGTTTACCCTCACAGATGTCGCCTGAGGCTTTTGTAGAAAACTAAATGAGTCACTGAACCAAAGATATGTGGCTCGTGACAACCGCGGAGGGTTCTAAAACTACAGCTGAGCGCGAGGGCTTTTAAGTTCTGAGTCGCAGCTACACCTGTGTTGGTTGGCAAAAGACCCATAATTCCAGGTTTCTAAAGTAATCAAGTCAGCATTTGTTTTAATTTTTCTTTGCAAAGTTTGTTCCTTTTTCAAACCAGTGGCCTACATTGTTTTGCATCAATTTGAATGCAAACACCTAAGTGTGAAACACAGAAACCAAAATGAAATAATAAAAACTATATCTGACAGCATAACGGTGTCTCTTCCTCTTTTCTAATGAATGCTAATGTAACCTGGGCTTTTTCTTCAATTGTTCCACATTTTAATTTCTAATAATGATTGGAATGAAATCATTGAACAGCTGTACCACATTTACCACATGTTTTCACAGGTTTTTCACTTACTTTGTGTCACTTATCTTGACATTTTGGCCTGCTTTTATACATTACTGAAAACAAGCTCAACCTAAAAATTGTTGTAAACTAAAAATGCTTTAGGTATTTTTACAACAGACAAGGCAAGAAGGCGACCATGAGATGACGCCCTTACACAGGACACTGAAAAAGCAGAAAGCGGGACATACTTCTGTTTATTAGAAATATTTCAAGCATGCCCTTCATGCCTCAGGCCCTTCTGGTGCAACACATGATTTTCCAGAACAAAAGGTGGTTTTACCACTCTGAACACCGTGGCCTGCACTCCTGCCTCACAACAAGAAGGTTGCAGGTTAAATTCTAAGGCCTCCTGGGGCATTCTGAGTTTGCACTTATTTCTGGGTTTCCCCCTGAACCCAAAACATGCATTATTGGTGAAAATCAACAGCAGGGACAATAACCACTTAGACAATAAAGGTCTGAAGTCAATATACAAATAACGCAAAGAGCTGGCTTTATTCAAGTATTTCAGATTGTCTCAAAAGTATTTTCCTGAAATATGGACCATAAAACAACAAACCATTAATACCTGTTACATAAGACATTGTGCTCCATTTCAACACTGTTTTTCCTTTGTCATTAACTGCAAACACACAGTAGCACACCTGAGTTGTAGTTAAGACCTGTAAAGGAATCTTGTAAAGTTAGTATATCAGAAGCAAACACTGTACTGTAATACACTGTGGTCCCTTTAAACATTTAACCATCACTTACATCGCAAAAATCATCAAACATATTACAAAAGAGGGGCTATACAGTACAATGAGAAAACAAAACACAATACAATTAAATTAATAAGTAACATAAGTGCTGCCATTGAGCAAAACATGCTTCATTTTCATATAAAAACAAGTCCACCACTGTAAAAAAGAGAGTTTGGACGGATTCTCTCCTTTACCTTCTCCTGTCGGACTGTCCAATGGTCTTGTGTATCCAAGAGCTGAAGGCCGACACTTTGGTGTAGACGCCTGGTGAATATTGAGTCCTGCAGGCCAGACCCCAGGACGTGACCCCATAAACCACCCATCCCCCTCCTGGCCGCTCGCACACCAACGGCCCCCCGCTGTCTCCACGGCAACTGTCCACACGCTTGTCTGTGTGAAGGGTCCCTGCGCAGAGCATGCGGCTGGTGAAGGCGCTGTGGAAGTGCAGCTGGCAGTGTCGACGGGGGAGCAGCTCCAAAGCGGCCTGCTGCAGAGTCTTGGAGTATGAACGCCCTGGAGAAAAAGCAAGAACAACGTTTGATATCTTTTGTACATGAGTGTTTATGTCACTAGAATACTGTTTTATGGTACTGAGGTTTTGTCTATGGGAGTTTTTGTTTATAAGAGATCTTCTACTGAGAGTGTTTTTCAAACTTCCTATAAGTGATCTGTCCTTTTCCTCTGTATCTACCTGCGTTGCAACAATGAAATTTCCCCATGTGGGACAATAAAGGATTATCTTATTTTATCTTATCTTATCTTAAGGATGTCTACAATGTAAAATGGAAACAAACAGACAATTTCTCAATATCTAATCTCCATGAGCTATAATTTTGAGGTGAACATTTACTTGAGAGGACAATACTTCAAGCACACATAAAAAAATGCAATGTTACTGCTACAACTAGTGGTCTCAATACTTAACAGTACTACTCTTATTATTATTGCTGTATCGTTATTGCCTTTTACCGCTGTCCACCTAACCTCTATTATAGCCCTAACCCTACTCTATATCTACTATATGAATGTAAGAAATGTGAGGCCTTTTTCAAACATGTCGAAATGGTTTTGCACGACAATCAGTGCAGCGCAGTTACAAACATTGTGTTCTGCCTGTCTGTACCTACCAATCCCCCAAAGGCGTTGTGAAACTCCCAGCAAGCCTTGAACTGAACAGGGGAGATTTTTCACTGCGTCATAAACTGGATTTTTTACATTGTTATCACTGTCAAAATCTCTCAACGCTCATTGAAGGTGATTCAGAGTTCCCCGTAAGGTAAAAAGCCTTATTCCTGTAACTCCTTATTATTATATGAATCATATCTCAGCAGGAAACTGCATAAAATGGGTCTATGGTAACTATATTTATAGACAATCGTACATCTTATTTTCTCATTTAACAATATAGATTTGAAGCGTATAGTTCCTTCCAACTTCCTAATTGGACATAGGCAGCAAATGTGTATTTCAATAACTTATATACTAACCTTACTATAAACAAGGGGCAAAGCTTGTCAGATTTAGTAAAAATAAAAAAATAAAAAGTCCATTTTAAGTACAAATAAAGGACAATACTGTTATTTGCTTAAAATAATATATGAACAAGAAAAATGTGTTCCCTGTGCGTGAATTGTCTCTGCATTTTGGGTGTAATTTTGTGTATCCGTGGGTCCCAGTGTGACAATTACCTTTGGCATAACAATTCAGAACTAAATATGATCTCTTCCGTTCATTAGAGCTGCACAGTCACTTGAGCACTTTAAATCCCAGCTCAAAACGTACTTTTCCTCGCTGGCATTTGACCACATTTAGCGAAAGACAGACACCATGACATATTTAGTATATATTTAGTATGTTTTGGTGTGAACACTGTTTTGTTTTTCGTTGTTTGTTTCTCCTCATGTTGATCAGTGCTTTGTTAAGCTGGTGGCTGTTTGAAACCTACTATAGAAATAAAGTTGATTTGATGTAAAAGTTAATTGAGCCTTTGAATTAGCAAAAGTCATTCAAATATCACATATACTAGGTGGCTTTTCACCCGATGAGGTATTAATAAAGGCTAAAGAGATCATCACCATGGTAACCTATAGTAAACAACATCCAGTCCAGCAACAGTGACAAATTCTACTGAAAAACAATGCAAACAAACCCTCACCTAAATCATTGTCCCCCAAAGCAAAGTATTTGCAATAAAAAAATGTAATTAGAAAAACATAAACTATGAGGCAAGACACGCCAAAATAAATATGCACCGATAATAAAAATTCCCAGACTGACCATTGCCAAAAACAATAACTGGTATCAGGAAGTGCATTGTATTCTTTGACATACTGGTGTTTGCTGTCAATCAAAACAAAAAGCAAACAAACATTCATAAATCTGCAAACTATTTTGATTTTCCAGAAGATACTCATTTAGCTGAGAGCTGTTGTTATCTTAATTATTTAATCTGGTGGGCTATTAGGCCTAATACCTAGATAGGAAAAGTTGAGTTTAATAATATAATATATTTGTACATGTAAAATAATTACTATCAAACTAAACAAGCTTTGGCCCTTGTTGACAGTATGGTTGCTAGGTAACATGTATACTACATTGGAATTACTTCTGCGTCCAACCAGGAAGTACATTATAAACCTCAGCTAAATAAAAAAGTACAGAAAGTTAGGCAAGGTTTTTTTTTAAATATTATAATCAAAACTAGGATTAAGACAAATGAGTCGTATGCTCTTAAATTCACAATGGCACATGGTTTTAACATGGTGAGACTGATGCTGTGCCCATCTCGGTGCCAGCGCTGTCGTACCTGTGTCTCCCCAGCCGGTGATGTGACAGTTGGTGGCCTGTTTGAGCACTCTCTCCTTTCGGTGGGGCAGACAGGCCGGGAGGACATGGCGGTTAAAAGAAACGCACTCGCCCGGCGCGTGGCCCATTGCCCCGGGTGACAGGCGGACCAGGGCTATGTCATAGTCGTTGCTGGTCGCGTGGTAGCTGGGATGAAGAACTATCTGATCTACGCCGTACTCCTCCTCGTACTCCTCAGGGACAAGAGTGTGGTAATCTCCCACACGTACTTTGTACTCCTTTGTGCTGTTTCCGTACCTGTACATCGACATAGAAATATCAATGTGAAAAATAAGAGATAATTGCATTCTTCAACACTTTTCCCTTAACGTTTGTATATGTGTTTGTTTGCATTTGATTACATGTGTTTCCATTCAAAGCTTTCTTATCAAATTTGAAATAGTCAGAGGAGAAATGGAAGGATTCACAACTTTTCCGAACTTTTGTGATAACATGTTTTTCCACTTGGGGATGAATAAAAGTAATTCTGATAGTTTTATTGGAGCGATCGGTGTGGAATTATTCATTATCATTGTAAAAGCAAAAACTAAGAGCGATCACAGTCACCTGGGTTTTCAGTGACTTTTAAAACCTGTGACATGCGGAAAGTGACTCATCCATTCTGCCAGGACATAATAAACATCCAACAATAGAAAGAGGAGGTTATTAGACACTTGAACCACATTGTTATGTCTTCAGATATGTTAAAAGGAACTGAAGTGCAGGCCAAAAGATAAAAATAGATTTGAGACTGTGGCATGTGACGACTGACATGAATTATCGTCAGAGAGAAGAAGAGAATGTAACTATGTACATTGTCACTAATCCAGATAGACAATGAACTGACAAGTGCCTTAAATCAAGATTAACTCATTTCAATAAGTTATAGACATTTCAAATTCCACAATGGAGGCAATTTGAGGCAAAGAAGTGGAGGATAATGTGATTTCAATAGAGAAAGAAGGATTAACCACAGAATATAAATATGTTTTTTGCAAATGACAACCACTCACACAGTGAAATCAGGGCCTGGTATACAGACATTTAGAATTGTATTTATTATTTTTTTATTCTTAAAAAAGTTTGGATGTTGGACAAATACATACAGAATAGTTTACACGTTACAATGTTTTAGATTCATTAAAGATTTAACATTAGGGTCTGATGTCATCACTGAATGTGTACCATGGTTTATTTCATTTTGTCTTCAGTTGCCCCCATTCCAAAATGTGTCATATTCTGATGGCATATCCTATTTTAGAGGGTCTATAATATAATAAAATATGATATAATATAATATGATAAAATATGATATAATATAATAAAATATGATAAAATATGATATAATATACTATAATATATTCACTCGTTACTGTTCCCAGGGACCTCAGTTCCTGTTACAAAGATTGCATGATCCATAAACAAAGGTTTCTTATCTGTTGTGCAAGATGTTCGGACTCTCATGCATTCAGATTCCTTTTGAGGTAGTCATAGCTTAAGAATAGATCATACAAAGACAAGTATTTTGATGACAGACAAGGCGTCAAGTTATTTTTTTATGACCTGGCTGTAATACAAAAAATCCCATGAAGATGTCTAGCAGTTTAGGCACCTTAAGAAAGGTTTAAAGATGTTGGGTATCGGTATATTTATGAATAATATCATGAATCTAGTAGAAATCATTAAATTTACCATGTAAACTAGACATAGAGACCAGTCCAGAATATTCGTCATTTTTTGTTTGAGATGTCTGCTGTATGCATCATGTAACTGTGTGGACCCTTAACATCTACAAGAGAAAAACATTTCCTTCCAGCTGCACCATATCTACGGCCAAATCGCACGCTGATTGACCGGTTCATAATCAGCACTTTCCCACATGCGTGTACATGGCCTCAGTTTTAGATTGGTGTGCGTCTGACCTTTTGAAGCAATGCGCAGACGTAAGAACCCAGCACGTATCAATTAGAGTTGCTCCACAAACCAAGCGCCCGTCGCCACGAGACCCTCGCAAACGGATTGCGGCCTGCCATGGCCAGCCCCCCCTTAAATGCAAACAAGCAAAGCCAGTGTTACACATACAGTGTTACATAACAGACGCAAATAAGGTGGAGTAACAGCGATGACTGACTGCAATTGGATTTATTAGATTAGCCTTGGATAAACAAACTCACACAAAGAATAGTTTAATAGTGCAAGTAGTAAAAATAAACAAGTAATACTTGTACAAACATCAGACACCTGATACAAAGACAAGTTTAATAGTGCAAGTAGTAAAAATAAACAAGTAATACAAAAGAAAAGCACCGCAATTATTGTTTGTAGTGACAGAAAATGTCTTTGGGAAAGGTTTTGCTGTGGCCATAAATTCTACAATATACAAAGTGTTTACAAAATGTTACACTACAAATGTAAATGCGGCTTTTGTGTCTTATTTTAACGCCTCAGACTGGTTTGTCTTTGTGTGTTATTATTCCCATGGCTTACCTCAAAGAGTTCTCTCCTCCAATAATTCGGCGTTGGCGTGTATGTATGAGCTTCAGACCGCAAATTGAGCTGACAGGATCTGACCGAGACAGAAGGAGAGGGACAATTGTTATACCGTGCATTGTGGTACATGGAGGTGCGTTTGTGGGGTATTCACTTATGAAAGGAAAAAGGAAAAAGCCTCTGCCTGAAGTTTAAGTTCCATCCGTCTCATCAGACCTAATACTACTTCATGCCATGTGTGGAAACGTGGGACGGCGACTGAGTGCGTTTAGCACAAAAACACATGTGCAAGTAACAGATATGAGCCTGCGCCGGCGTGTGTGACAGACAGGGTGAAGTAATAACACAGCTTTGTTCATTTCACCATCTGGACATACGGCGTGCACGCTGGGGCCGCTCCGAGACCCTTTTTGTCACGTGGAGTTGGGTTTCTCGTTCATTTTTCACACAGTTTGGAAGCGTTTTTATTACACATACAACACTTCCCCGCACGGCTGACAGTGCATCATCTTTGGTTGAGGAGATACATGCAGATTAAAATGCTGGCTAAATCGTCCGTGTGATGGAAAGAGGTTAAAACGTTGTGGTCCCTGCAAAAGGTGAAGAGTCAAGCTGTGTAAAGTGAAGCGGCGGGTGGATCAAAGCCAACCGATATATCGATACCGACTGAGGCATCTGAAAGAGTCCATTGAAGAAATAGTATTCTCAAAAGCTTTTACTTTGAAATACTTCACTTTACTTGAGAAATAGTTTTGTTAATCTGCACTTATTCTGTCCTCGATCATAACCACTTAATGTGTTTGCGTTGTATTGTAAATGCTAGATTCAAGACTATTTTAAAGTTATTTGTCTTGTTTTTCTATTCTCCTAGTGTCCTTGAACAACACTTTTTACCTTTTATCTTATCGTATTTAGTAAATTTTTGATCGGTTTCGGATATCGAACCGATTTCTAAATACTTGCCATAGGATTACTTGTATGGCCCGTTACTATTTATTTTATTTTATTAAGTAATAAGCAACCAAATGAGGTATTACCGTACCAAAAAGTATGAATCATATTGTGCTGATATGATCATCACGGGGCAACTACGCTGTAGGGAAAGGGAAACTTTATGACACAGCAGTGCACAGCAGCACACTGGTGGGGGCGCTAGAAGAGTTTGAGAGAGTGTGTGTGCCGTGAGGACATAGCATTTACATTGGACAAACCAGATGCAATGTTTTAAGTGTATAGCAGAATATGCTGATTTTCAACACCTGTCCATAGGGCCAATTTAGAGGTGCCAATTCTACCTAACACATGCATGTCTTTGGACGGTGAGAGGAAGCCAGAGAACCCGGAGAGAACCCACGGTAACACGGGGAGGACATGCAGACTCCACCCAGAGAGATCATGTGATGTTGGTCTGGTCCGGGAATCGAACCCTGTGTGCCGTGAGGAGAGCGCCGTGTGCAGTGAGGAGAGCGCTGTGTGCAGTGAGGAGAGCGCTGTGTGCCGTGCTGTGTGCCGTGAGGAGAGCGCTGTGTGCCGTGAGGAGAGCGCTGTGTGCAGTGAGGAGAGCGCTGTGTGCTGTGAGGAGAGCGCTGTGTGCAGTGAGGAGAGCGCTGTGTGCCGTGAGGAGAGCGCTGTGTGCCGTGAGGAGAGCGCTGTGTGCAGTGAGGAGAGCGCTGTGTGCCGTGAGGAGAGCGCTGTGTGCAGTGAGGAGAGCGCTGTGTGCCGTGAGGAGAGCGCTGTGTGCCGTGAGGAGAGCGCTGTGTGCAGTGAGGAGAGCGCTGTGTGCCGTGAGGAGAGCGCTGTGTGCCGTGAGGAGAGCGCTGTGTGCAGTGAGGAGAGCGCTGTGTGCCGTGAGGAGAGCGCTGTGTGCCGTGAGGAGAGCGCTGTGTGCCGTGAGGAGAGCGCTGTGTGCCGTGAGGAGAGCGCTGTGTGCCGTGAGGAGAGCGCTGTGTGCAGTGAGGAGAGCGCTGTGTGCCGTGAGGAGAGCGCTGTGTGCAGTGAGGAGAGCGCTGTGTGCCGTGAGGAGAGCGCTGTGTGCCGTGAGGAGAGCGCTGTGTGCCGTGAGGAGAGCTCTGTGTGCCGTGAGGAAAGCGCTGTGTGCCGTGAGGAGAGCGCTGTGTGCCGTGAGGAGAGCGCAGTGTGCCGTGAGGAGAGCGCTGTGTGCCGTGAGGAGAGCGCTGTGTGCCGTGAGTAGAGCGCAGTGTGCCGTGAGGAGAGCGCAGTGTGCCGTGAGGAGAGCGCTGTGTGCAGTGAGGAGAGCGCTGTGTGCAGTGAGGAGAGCGCTGTGTGCAGTGAGGAGAACGCTGTGTGCAGCGAGGAGAGCGCTGTGTGCCGTGAGGAGAGCGCTGTGTGTCGTGAGGGAGGGGCTGTTGTTTGACTGAATTGTTGTGTTGTTTTTTTAAATGAGCTGTCATTAAATGTGAGTGTAAAGTCAAAAGTCCCTTTCTCTGTATCTATCTCTTTCTATGTATTTATCTTTCTTTCTCTCTTTTTCTTCTCCTTTTTATTGTTTTATTTGAACAGTATGGCATAAAACACATACGTTGAGGATGCACAACAACAACAGCAGTAGGCCTAATAGTAAGGGACCTGCGTGACTTAAGCTTCTAATAAAGTAACAATGATTATTTTTGAAACCTCAACAAGGCTGACCTTTGACCTCTTTATAGGCCTGCTGCAGGGTCCCGTAGTTGCAAATGACCCCAGCATCCTCGCTGTGGCGACAGTTATGTGTCCCTGGGGTCTGTTTGATGCAGTCTGCGAGTGAGCGCTCGTCTCCGCTGCACTTCACATTGTCCACGTGGATGGGGCCGGTCCCTTCTCCAAAATAAGCCATCACACGCGCCTTTGCCACTCCACTGGTGAATAAACAGAAGGGAACATGAGAACCACCAGGATACAGAAGTGACTTATGTATTTCGAAATTTGTTTGACATCTTCCGACTTTGAGGCAAACCAGGTCAAACTAAAACCAAACCGTATGGAACCATTTCCCTTTGCCTTAAATTTGGTTGTGACCAACAAAGCAGCATATCTAAATATTTGAATGAGATTCATTTGAGCAGGTAATAATAATACAAAGGACAGCCGGAATACAATGATCAATGTGCCTTGTGGCTAAGTATAAAACCTATAAAAGTGGTTTCAAAACTTGCATTGAGTATAAAGCTTTTTCCTTGGTCTTATAAATGTTTGTCTTGTGACATATGCAATATGATGGATGGGACTAGACACTGATCTGACAAGAAAAAGTTTGCCCTGAAGGACTTGACAAGAGTTATTGTATTTCCTGACAATCCACAGGGAGCCTTATGTTTTTAAATTGAGACTTATGTTACTCTGAGACTGTCCCTCCCACAGAGGTCTTTCATGTAACAAGCAAACCAACATCACTCAGTGCAATAAACCACAACCACAGTGTTTCATTTGTCAGGTATATATATATTTATATATATTATTTATTTATTTATTTATTTTTCACAGTAAAATGTTGAGTTTGAGTGATTTTGAAATGAAGTGAAATGTCAGAGTCTGCGACACAATGAGAGTGTATATTGATTTTTGTCAGCACTGCCTCATCTCTCACGCTTTGGCGCTCAATGTCTGTGTAATGTCTTTTCACTTCACCCTGTGAGTGATATCTTAACGTGGCTTTTGCACACCTCAGACATGCTCTTCTTTGCTTAAGACGTTCATGCACTCCAGATGTGGCTCACATTGACTCACAGATGTCTCTGAGTAAAGTGGGCGACTATGTAAATATTCTAGCTTGAGAATGACGTAAGAATAAAGTCTGTTTTAGTTTCACTGGCTTTCTTTGGTCATCTTCGAGTCATTGTTTGTAAAACATGCTGGGGTTTCAGATGGAAGGGATAATGAATGGATCAGATGAGGTATTTCACAAAACGGTCACTGTGAATGTGTCATTTGCCTTTGGGACCAGCACATTCATGTCATGTTTATCTTGGCTCGGGTTAAGTAAAACACTATTATTGACAGAGATGTTGATTACTGGTCTAGAACACATTTTGAAATGAAATCTTAACTAAGAAACACAAGTTGAAGTTATTAAAAATACAGCGTCAGCAACATTCTTCACAAAGAAATATATTTAAAGAGCAATTTATTGATTGTATTCAGAGACTCAAGTGGTACGACCCATTTTTGTTCTTAACTCGTAGCTTTGTTCCAACTTTTGGAATTGTTGTACATAAAAGAAAAAACTGATGTAAGCCCTTGTCTGTCTGCTCTATCAACTAAATTATGTGTTTTAAATAGCTTTAACTTGAATGCCACCAATGTAATATGTTGTAATGACATGGAAGTTCTGTGTGTTTTTTGATAACTTTTGTACATTTATGTTGACATTGAGTACTGTACCTGAAGCCCAACTGACGACACACAACTTCTGCGTCATGGTCACTCCATCCATCGTCACAGATTGTTCCCCACTGGCCAGACAGGTACACCTCAACCCGGCCTTCCCCTTGGCTTTCTCCCCCCACCAGTCGTACTTGCATTCCTGGTAACATTCACACACAAGCATTACAAATACTGGAGATTTTACTCACAAAACTTGATGCTCTGTTATTCTCATGTTACGCTCTCATGCTCTTATGTTCTCAAGTTTACAACGACGAAAACAGCTCAGTCACCTGACATTTCACATGACAGAACCTGAAACTCTTCAGTTCAAACTGCCACTGTTTTTCCACATGCCCCTTTCTCACTTATCGCAAGCCTACAAAAACATCCCCAAGTTATGAGAGTTAATAGGAACTTTTTGCGGAACTTCCCAGGTATATGCAGCCAAACGCATGAATGTAATATGATTCTACGCGCAAAAAGACTGAGAATTCATTGTCAATTGTTCACCGTTTAAACAGAAAGAGATTCCACATAGTTTCCGATTATTTTATGGCCATGATACAATGTATTTTTTTTATTTTTTATTGTTTCATAACAAAGAGCTATTATACAGTTGAATAACAAAATGATAGCTAAAGGATTAGTCTGTAAGTAGATTGTGGGAATGTTTATTTCAACATGAATGTGGTTAATACAGGAAATGCCCCCTTTACTTGCCTTTTATAAACAAAAATAACTGAGTCCCATCTCATACACAGTAGTAGGTCATACTAGAAATATGGTCATGCATAAATGTACTGACTGTGCTGATAATTCAGTGACAGACTATGACCAACATGTGATGGATATACTAGGGTATAGTATATGTATAGTAGTCATAATATATACCTTCTATAATGTTGGTGTTAGAGGACAAAATCAGAACTATTACCTATTGGACCGCGTCTACATACGCACACGACTTTACTGGTGTCTTGGTTTAAAAATAGCTGGGGAAAGGGCATGTGTACTCAACAAATCCAAATGTTCAGAACTGCAGTCATAAGAGGCAGCTAATCCTACTATTTAATAATGAATTATGTTTTCAGGGGAATAAACATGTGTCTTGACTAAATAAATGTGTCTTACTTGATGGAAAGTTTTCTCCATTGCGCTCTGGGTTGCAGGCGATGCTGACGTCTTCATGGTGAGTGCAGTCATGACGTAGCCACTCGTGTTTGTTGCATAGCATTAGACTGGGCTCTTTCCCAGTACAGCTGACATCATCTAACAGAATGGGGCCTGACCCTGTCCCAAAACGTGGGATAGTATTTGTGTCAAGCCCTCGAGAAGTGACGGTAACTCCAAATCTGTAAAACAACTAGACTTTAATCTAAAAAAGCCATGATGAAGCTTGGCTCTGGTCTCTCTGAAAGCAGACTTTTACAGTAGCATTTACCTGTAACCAAGTTGTCGACACACTACTTGTGTGTTAGAGTCCGTCCATCCGTTGTTGCACACTGTTCCCCATTGGCCACGATAGAACACTTCTAATCGACCCTCAAATCTCCCAGCACCTCCGGCCAGGCGAACAATGCCATCTGGAAATAAAGCGGACAAACAATACAAATTTACCCTTGATGCTAGAGGCAGATACATGATGTGGATTTATTAGCAGGGCAAGATTTCTACATTTGTATTGTCGCAAATATTCAAATTATATAAATGTATTAAAATACCCCTAAATACCTGTTTCAACCATCTACTGTTTTGGGATTCTGAACTGTAAGCAGGGTTTTTACAAACACATTCCCACTTTTTCAGCAATAAGATATTCAGTGTGTCTTGACTAGATGTCTCACCTGTGAGGGGTGTGCAGGAGACACCAGCATCTTCTAAGTGCACACAGTTATGTTCTCCCCAGGCGCTTTTTGGACACTGCTGTAGAGTCAGCTCATTACCAGTGCACTGAACCTCATCCAGCCACACAGGGCCTGTACTTTTCCCAAAACGTGCCTGGCCCCACGCTCTGGCCACCCCACTGTTCAAAAGAAGGCTCATTAGAACTTATGCTGGATTCATCAAGGCATTTTCCTTCATTATTGTTTTACTTTAGATATATCGAATATATGTTTCTAGACCACACAGGAACAAATGACAAGTCAAATATTTGTGAATATGCAGATCTCTGTGGCCCTACAATTCAAACAAAGGAGCTGATTCAGTGTGTGACACCCAGATGTTCTTTATGGCTTGCCCTGTTCACTCTGCGAATTGGAGAGAATACTTGTCATACTTGAAGAGACAGAGACAGAGATAGAAAGAATGCTGAACACCCACATGCAGTCGTCTGTGTGTGTGCGTGCGTGCGTGTGTGTGCGCGTGCCCGTCTGTGTGTGCATTTATTGGGTGTCGTCGGGTTATACCTACATTCTGTCAGATTGGGGGCAAGAGCCAGATTTTGATTTTCATTACAGATTACATTGTACTCTGCCATGACATGACCAAACGTTTAATTTTAGTTGCCACCATCTGTATTGGATATTATTGTCCTAATATAATGTTGTGATGTAATCTGAGACCCAACAATAAAATCTGCTTCACCTCAGCCCAAGTTGTCGGCACACCACCTCTGCGTCGCTGTCATCCCATTGGTCATCGCAGATAGAGCCCCACTGACCAGCGTGAAGAACTTCCACTGTGCCTTCAGACACTAAATGGCCTCCAACCAACCGCACAGGGACTGTGACTTGTTATAAATAAATAAATACGTAATACATATAAATAAATAATACATATTCATACATAAATACATATATATCAATGATATATATATATATATATATATATATATATATATATATATATATATATATATATATATATGTGTACTCGTTTTAATTAAAGTATTTTTAATTGTATTAATTTATTTTTTTGGTTGAGTGTAATATTTTTTCCATACCTTTTTGTTGTATACATGTAACTCCTGCAGCCATTTTGCACTTTCCTCCATTCCAATGAGTCCTGGGACACTGGAGAAGGTCCAGCTCATCTCCATGGCAATGGACTGACCTATAATGGATTTTGGCCAGGTTGGGACCGGACAAGGGAACTTCATGGGCAACGCCTGAAAGCCTTCAGCAGACATTATAAATTACTTGGAGATAAATTAATGAACAAAAAAAGTATAAAATGATACTGGAAAAATAACATTTATTTTATACAAGAATTTACAAGAGTTTATTTTCTTTTTATGGAGTGAAAACCCCTAAGTGAGACCAGTTTTCCCAAACTCAAATCCACTCGAAAGGAGTTCCAGGATGCAAGAGCAGTGCAGGAAAATGCTCTCATTGAAGTGAGCCACATGCACTTTGAGGTTTATGTTGTAGTAGTGTTACATTATACAATACAAGTGATGCAGTCATAACATTATATAGGCATCATTAGCATAATTTACTGATTGAAATGTCTTGATGATGACCTTTGACACTTTATCTACAATTAGTAATTATGAATTACTACTTTGACCACTACCCCTGGACAAATGAGGGAGTACACCAACCTATGGGAATTTGAGTGCATAGGCCAATAATATAAATCAATTCACGCTTTGACTCAAACCTTTCACTAGAATCAATCAAATTTAAATGCATTGCCACCAGCTGTCATGGAGAACATGTGCCCTGTCATTCTTGTTTGAATATGCACAGAGACATGCATATCAACGCACGTGTCAGTTCTGATATTTGTTTCAACACATGCACCAGACACACAGAACACCCCAGGGGCATTCCAAGGGTTTAAGTTGTTGTCATAGTCTGAACTCCACAAATCAGTCTAGGCTACATATTAAGAAGGGTATATTGGACTATGCTAATGTGGGCCAAGAGGAAAGGGCTGCTTTGGAATAGCAGGGTCAAAACAGAGAAAAACATTCAAAAAGTGTATATACTTTCTCATTTGCACCACACATGAAAGTCTTGAGACAAATGCAGTGCACATACTCTCTTACCCTTTGCCCAGCTGTCTGCAAACCACAGAAGCATCTTCTTGTCCCCAGTCATAGCTACAAATGGAGCCCCACGCACCAGAAATATACACTTCCACTCGGCCATCCAGTTTAGAGCCTCCCTGCAGACGCACAGAGCCTGGAATGGGCCAGATACAATCACTGAAGATTCCGGCATGTTTCTAAACAACAATGAGTGAGCGGCGCAACATAAGAGTTCTTTAGACTTTCCAAAACACAGGGCATATTTAATGGCATCAGCACGAACACTGCCTTATTTGAAGCCTTTCATTTGTAAGCTATAAAACGCGCACTTACGGGAAAACATGCGTTACAGATGTGAATTATGTCACAGCCAGGAAAACAGAAGGTGCGCCTGACAAATATGTCAAACACATGTAGTAAAAGATGATGTGACCAAACCTTGTTTACAGTCGCAGTATCCCCAGTCCACTCTGCCTTTATGGCTCCTGAAAAAGCACCATGGTCGGATCCTGCTGTCTGGGTTCCGGCAATAGTTGTGTTCTCCTAAGCCCTTCTCTGGATGCCGGTCCGTAAAGCCGACCACCTCGGTCCAGTTAATGCACCGCGCTCCGGACTCCGTCACGTCTATGGCGCCCCGATAAAGAGCGTCTTTCGCGCGGCTCTGAGCGCACACAGTGAACGGCTGAGGGATGAAGGAAGGCACGCCGCACAAACACGGACCGCTATTTGCCAGAAAAAGTATCAACGTTGAAGCCAAAAATATCCAATTCATGTTAGCGTTCTGTAGCTCTAGAGCCCAAATATTGACAGCAAACGAGCGGCTTCAAGTGCCCGCGCAGGCTCGTGTCCTGGCGTGGGAATAGAGCTGAGACGGGATCAATGAAACACTGTGTCCCGGCTCAGCTGCAGTCACAGACGGCACACTGCACTTGCCCACTATAGACCCCCAATAACAGCTTTACAGGGTTTTCATGCAGAATCTTTGAGGGGAGGAGGGAGTTGGTGGGGAAAAAAAACAAGCCATAACAATCAGAGAAGCAATAGTTATCAGTGAACAAATCACACGGCCTATGTTCTGTTAACTTATGCAAGTGTTAGGGTTAGAGGTGATAAACCCAGAGTTGTTGAACTGGAGCATGGAATATAGGTTCCCGAGGAGAAGATACTGAAGGATGAATTCTATTGACCAGGAGGGCAGAAAGGGTGCGGTGACCTCATTTGACTGACCAACTGACATCAGTGGCCAGTAGTCATTAAGTCCATTGACCATGACTCCAGAGAAGTGTCTGAAGAAAGGAGTTCATCCTCAACATCCTCATCCTTCTGATCCTGGACTGAGAGAACATGGGGGAGAAAGGAGGTACATGCTGGGACTTTTAATTGTTGATAGGAGCCAGTGTTGGGAGGTAACTAAACCAAAAATGTAATGTAGTGTATTCGGAAAACGCATTTTGAGTGACTGTATTTCAGTACAGTAACTCTTTCTTTTGGTGGTGTTCAAAATGCAGTTACTTTCCTAAAATCTGATGAATACATTTTGTAGGCATTGAGCTGCACCGAGTTAGTGAGAAAAATAGAAAACACAGGTCTTATAGTGAGTGCATGTGCTATTTGTCCTTCTCTAATGAATGATAAAGGTTCTCTTTATTCTATAAATAACAAAAAGTTGTTTTTGACCTATGTTGTGTTTTCACAATATAACTCAATGTGAAAGTATTCAAAATACAATACTCTGATTAGACCAAGTAACAGAATATGTTACAAGATCTGTTCTTCTCTATCTACCTCTGTATCTACCTGCGTTGCACCAATGAAATTTCCCCATGTGGGATAACTAAATATATTTTCAAAGTATTCTTCCTGTGTGCAACAGTCTCTTCAAACGGAATAATTCACTCCTCATTGCAGTAAGTAATACTATCACATATAGATTACTATCACAGGCAGAAAACACTCTCACGAGTGTCATTACAGAAACATTACCAGCTCAATTTATCTAGCATCTTGACAGTTACAAATATTTCCGGTATGACTTGTTCACCAGCATATTTATTAACCGTGGGCAGTTGAAAAACTGAAGTGACATCTACTTAACACTGTTACATAAACATGAGTAGCCTATTTGTAGTTACCTTCCATCCATGCAACTAATGGGCTTCCTCGTGCACATAATGATATGCAGGTGAAATGGGGAGGATTACAATATTGGACCCTCTGCTTTTCAACATTGAGATTACACATGGATATCTTTCTGTACAGTTCAACATTTATTAGGATTTATTAGAATCAAATGAAAATGTTTTTTTTTTTTTATTTACCAACCCAAGAAAAGGGACGATACAATTAATATTAAAAGCTAAATATTATTGCTAGAAGCTGTATTTGTCAAAACAAGCAGCACACTAAAAACATTATGTGTTATTATATACATATTATGTATTACTGAATTGAAAATACTTCTACTTTCATTATTGCACGTGTGGCATAGACTTTATAAATTGTTGGTTGTATCTTTTTTACAAGCCTACTATGAAAAACAAAACAAAACATTGGATTGGCCGACAAAGCTAGACTGTGAGTAATTATCATTACAATCACAATTTTTGAATTTAAAAGCTGAAAATCAGAATAGTCATTTAACTTCAATAATGATTAACTTGTTACGTAAAACTAAACATAAAAAACTAAACTAAACGTATAAATAAATATAATGTATTTATTTTTGCCCCCCACAACACTTTGCACTTTGACTAGCAAATGTTTATTTTTAACAATCAGGTTAAGGTTATGATCGTGTTTAGCGGCTCGCTCTCTCTCACAAATACATGCGTCATTAAACGTCGACTCGAAACCAGTGATGTCATCTGGACGCGCCCAATTGCAGAGGCGCTTCAGAAACAACACCGCGTCGCCTTTTTAGCGCCACAAGGACAATGAAAAAGGCTGTTCGTGGCGCTCTCCCGCTGTCCCCGCGCACATATCAAGCGTACCCATGCTAACTCTTTTTAGCGGTTGACATATTTTCTTTTAATCCGACCACCGCATTAGCAACAGCCGCACAGCTCAAGCGCTATTGTGGTCGAAACGATAAGTAAACCCGGGGTTTTTGCGCTGTGTAGACGCAAACATGAACAGTAGGCTGCAGGAAATCCGTGAAAAACAGAAACGTAGGCGGTCTCTTTTAGCCCAACAGGCAAGTGCACACACATCACGCTTCAATCCGTGCCAAAAACGTGCTCTGTTTTATCACCCCAAACGGGATTATGTGCAAATATTAAATAAAAGCCATTTGTAATAAGACCCACCCACTTTGTGTTCACAGCTTGGTGCAAAAAGTGCAGACGCGATTGGAGCTGTTCTCAATAGCAAAGATGAACAAAAGGAAATAGAGGAGACGAGAGAAACATGCAGGTGAATGTCTAAAGTCCCCCCAAATACAAGCTCCACTTGACATACTATTTGCTTGGACTTCTACATCAAGGACAATATTTAAGTCCACAAAGACTTTGTCTACTTGTATCACATAATAGTATCATTGTACAGTATATTCCCTGGCAAATGTTAAAGATGCACTATGTCACTTTTTTGGTGAGGATACGCCACACGCATGGTTTTACTTTGCAATGTTCCACAGTATGGGATTAAACTTAGCATATCCATGGGGACGGCACAGGTGATGCCTCCAGGTCAAGTTGTAGGTCAGATCTGGTCTTGGAACTTGATTCATTTGAGCCACTATCTATTCTGAAATAAATGCCCAAAACAGGACAAAATTTGACACTTCTTGGAAGAAATTTGACATTGATCTGAACTAATCTACGACCACGTGGTAACAAAGAATTAATATCCCAATGTTCTTGAAGCCACATCTTAATTTCAATTATATCATGATTCTTGTAAACTATCTTTTTATATTGTCTAACTAACTAAAGTCATCTGCTTCTTCTGAAAGTCCACTCTCTCACACACTAGACAAGTGTGGGGGAGGAAAAGAGAGTGCGCATAGAGCTGCACATGAATGAGCTCACTTTTATCACCATATTGCCCAGCCGTACAGTCATAGTATGGATTGCCAGATGGAGACATTTTATTCCATACTGTGGAACGTTCCAGGCAATGTTGCACTGAATCATCAAAGCAAGTTCCTAGCCTTTGAATTTGTTTACTGACAATGGCAATAAACCTTTTCTAATTTGGATTCCAAAGCACAAACGCGTCAACCTGGTGCTTCAACCAGTGTACCTTTAACTTCATGCACTGTGATGGAGTATAAGGGTGATTTCAAATAAAATTATATGCTGACATTAAGAGACTCTCAGAATATAAAGTTTGTGTGAACTGAACGTTATACTCGTCCAAGCCCATTCTGTGTTGTGGCTAAAGTGATTTCTTATCTGAATCTGACTGGGATTATTTTTATGTTTGAACGTGGACTTTATATTAAGTAAAATTATGTCTTTATTTTTAATACGACTTTATTCTTGTCAATTTTAAACTTTTCCTGGTTTCCACTTTATTCTCATAACGTTCCGACTTACATGTTATGACTTTATTCTCGTAGGGACCGCATATTCAAACATTTGGAATGGCCCTTGTGCTGTTGCAGTGCTCCAGAGTTCATCATGATTGTTTTTATGTCTTCTTCCACCCGAGTGCCAGATGTTTAGGCCCCAAGTTGTGACTCTAGTGGCTCTAGTTTATCCATTTTTGTTTTATTTTCTGAAATAAGTTCTCACAGGGGAAAGGTTTCAGAGCGCTGCTATACATGCACTCTAAATTATCCTCACCACAAACGCGTTACTATGACTTTGGACATGACAACAACAATGTATTTACGTACATTTGGTCTGAACTGGGATATGGAAAATATTTAAAACGCGCTGTAAGAAGGTTGTAAATTACAAGAATATCTCTTTACATAACCTACAATTTAGTTTGTGTTAACACATTTCTCTGTTGTTCATATGTGACTCATGCACTTGATGTTTACAGGGCTTCGTTTGACAGTTCAAGCTCGTCTTCAAAGAGGAAGACACTGACAGAGGCTGATGACACTGAGGAAGATGTGGAAGAGCAAAAAGTTGGCCTACTAAATAACTTGATTTGATATAAGAAAACTGAAACGAACCCAAATACCAGACAAATTGTATTTTTATGTAGTCAAACACAGCCATGTTTAGCTGAAGGATTCAATTTCGTTTACAGTATATTTTACGTTTACAAAGGGAACTACATGGCTCCTAAATATATGCAGGTTCACATGAATTGAAATCATAATTGTGTGAATACATGCTATATTTTATCACTGTGTGGATACCAAGTGGCACTAATTGAATATAATGCAAACTCTACTTTAGTAGTTTTACATGTAGATTGTTTGTTGAATTGTTTTAGGAAGAATTGGAAATTCAGCCACCCGATGAAAGCAACCCATATGAGGAAGTGTACAAGGACTCGAGTACTTTTCTTAAGGTTTGGAAACTTGTATTACAAATTCATTCAAATAATTGAAGTGTAGTCTCTGATTTGTAATCATTAATATTATTCATGGTCATCTTAGTCCATGGCTATGGAAAATCCAGGTTAATTATGGGCCAATGCAAGTGATAAGATTCTCTTATAAAGCTGTAAATCATAATCACTTTGAATCTTTTTGTTCACAGTAATAATGAATAAAAAGTATGGCCAGCTTGGTGTAAATGAGCTAAATTACCTAATGAATAATCAAATATGAACAAACATCTTGGTCAAAGAAAACAATATTTCCCTGATGCAGTCTCAACATATTTGACTATATTTATTATTCATGTCACATGTGTTTCAGCTGTTCAGAGATTATATTTTGAGGAGATATTTGCCCACTCACTCCAAAGATATAATATTTAGTATTTCATTTTTCATTACTTAAGGGTGCACGAGGGTCACTCTGAAAGACCTGGATAAGCATTATGTACATGTATTTTTGTGCTTTTACATGATGGATGTCCTCCTTTGTATCTTATTATATTTTAGGGAACACAAAGCTTAAACCCTCACAATGACTACTGTCAGCACTTTGTGGACACGGGACACAGGCCACAAAACTTTATCAGGGACGTAGGTGAGTCCGTCCAACAGAATATATTCCATAATGTGTGTGCCGGCCTGTATGGAATGGTTTGTTTGTTTGTTTGTTGCAGGCTTGGCGGATCGGTTTGAAGAGTACCCTAAACTGCGCGAGCTGATTCGACTTAAAGACGAGCTCATTTCCACCACCAACACTCCACCAATGTACGACAGCTGCACGTTGTGTGGAACTCCTCTGGTCATTGATTTATCTCTGAGGCGTGTGTGTGTCTTTGTGCAGGTACCTCCAGTCTGACCCAGAGACCTTTGATTTGCAAGACTTGAAATGCAAATTCGATGTCATCCTGCTCGAACCTCCTTTAGAAGAATATTACAGAGAATCTGGCATCAGCCACACGGAGCGCTTTTGGACGTGGGATGATGTACGCTTTCTTGCATAACCTTTATTTATTTTGTGCCATTTTATCAATGTTTCATAACGTTTTTTTGTTTTTTTAGATCATGAAGTTAGAGATAGAAGAGATATCGGCTCTTCGCTCCTTTGTCTTTCTGTGGTGTGGCTCTGGGGAAGGATTAGATCTTGGTAGAATGGTAACTTGCCTTTACATAATTATATATACCGTACTTATATTGATTATTAAGTTCTAATTCTTTGCCAGTTGGTACATGGTGATTTTCTCAGCGTCTCTTAAGTCAATTGTTTTGTCTTTACTGTTTTTAAGAGACGCACTCTCTCAGGAATTAGCTTCTGTGTAGATCTGATAACAGTGAAAGATCATAGCGATGAAAACCATGTCAGAGGTAT
Source organism: Eucyclogobius newberryi (assembly GCF_026437365.1). Lineage (NCBI taxonomy): Eukaryota > Metazoa > Chordata > Actinopteri > Gobiiformes > Gobiidae > Eucyclogobius > Eucyclogobius newberryi. Next base: position 26,898,270 of record NW_027316056.1, on the reverse strand, counting down.
CCAGGCAACCATCCAATGCATTCACGCCCAAGCTGTTGCTACATATACACTTGTTATTGTACTTTGTAGTCGGATATAGAAAAAGAGCATTATGTCCTTTGTGCCCTGGTGCGTCTGCTTATTTTTAACTACATCACAAAAGACCTGTGTACGTCAGAAGAATGCAAGGAATTTCAATGCTTCACTTAATCTATAACGTATTGTTCCTTACCTTTCAGTGTTTGAGAAAGTGGGGCTTTAGACGGTGTGAAGATATCTGTTGGATAAAGACAAACAAGAACAACCCAGGCAAAACAAAGGCACTGGACCCCAAAGCAGTTTTCCAAAGGACAAAAGTATGATATACAAAAACATTTTGCTGATTTTACTCGCATATGGAACAATTTGTTGTATCTCATAGTAATGCAGTAGAAAAGTACCATCCATAGTAAAAAATAGTGTCTTTTTAGGAGCACTGCCTGATGGGAATCAAAGGTACGGTGCGTCGGAGCACTGATGGGGATTTCATTCATGCCAATGTTGACATCGACTTGATCATCACAGAGGAGCCTGAGATGGGAAATGTAGAGAAACCAGTGGAGATCTTTCATATCATTGAGCATTTCTGTTTGGGACGTAGGAGATTACATTTGTTTGGAAGAGACTCTACTATAAGACCAGGTCAAACCCCCCTCCTTTTATATACTGGAAGCCCACTGTCAGGTTGTCTGCTTCAATTTTCCATCCTTTTGTGTTTCAGGCTGGTTAACAGTGGGGCCAACTCTCACAAACAGTAACTTCAATCCGGAGGCTTATGCATCATACTTTTCTTTGCCCAGCTCCAACCTTTCAGGTTGTACGGAGGAAATTGAACGTCTGCGACCTAAATCTCCTCCTGCCAAACTCAAGTCAGATCGAGGTGGTGGGGCCCCCAGAGGAGGTCGTGGAGGACCAAACTCTGGCCGAGGTGGAGACCGAGGAAGAGAAAGAAACCGTCCAAATTTCCGCGGTGATAGGGGAGGGTTCAGAGGCAGAGGAGGTCCACACAGGGGATTTCCCCCACGTTAGGTTGTGCTCAATATGAACATGATCATGTGACTTTGACAGGTCTCCAAAATCTCACTTCGACATTTTTTATCCAAGAAAACTATTAACATTTGACCTTTTTCCAAATCTAAACAATGTAATAAAACACGCTGAGACACTGCTGTGTAACTCTTTGTCATGGCTTTTTGGCTCATTCTGCCGACTTAAGTTTCACTTAAGTTAGCAATAATATATTTTGTATTTTGTTGTACTCCATCATGAATGTCATAAAAAAAATCTGATTAAAAAGGTATCTTGTTTTTCCTGTTATTGGTAAAATGTCTAGATTTAAATCCCTGAAAGGTAACTGGTTGTCTTCGTCTGATCATGCACATCCTGCATGATGCGTGCTTGTGTCAGCCATGTCTGAAGGTGGCTTATGCATGAAGAATGTCACACTCCTTTTACAATGCGCTCACACCTAGATTTTGTTTACATCTTCACCATCTTGAACTATATTTGTATTATCAGTACATAAGAGTACAGAGTTTATCATGGCAAAACTCTTCAGCGTCTTTGTTGTACATGAAAAGACTGTTACAGCAGCGTGGTTCAACCCTAATGTGTCTGTATCTGACATATGCCAAGTGCAGGTTGCCCCAAATAAAGGATTAACACTGCACACTGTTTTGTATCATGAGGCATAGATAAAAGCTGACATTTGACAGTGATTTAAACGTCTTGATTTTTAAAACACTGTCCAGATGACTGCTAGCCAATACGGTATGAAAACAATGTAAAGGTACTCAATTTAGCTGATTAGTGTAAACATTTATTTTTTTACCAGTAATCATGGCAAATGTCTTTGTTTACCCGTTTTGTTCTGCCGTTTCACAGTTCTGTTTTAACATCTGAAATACAAGCAAAACCTCTGTCAATAAAAGACGGGAAAGGGCAACAGCAGCAATTGTATATTTCAAACATACTGTTGACTATGTGACAAACCTGCATTTGTAGTGCTCTGACTCAGTGGTTCCCAAAGTGGGGGTCGCGAGATGATTTCAAAATATGTTTAAAATTATGACGCTGTATGTAATGTCAGCTTTGGTGAAATTGGGACAGATAATTCTAAACTACTGAAATACATAAAAATATACTTAATTTAAAATGTTTTAAAACTTGACATTATAGAAATCGTTTTTTTTTTTTTAGCTTTAAGGTCTTGAGGAAGTTTCAGAATCAGAAAAGGTTTATGGAAGCTCATTGTATTCATTAAAATTATCATAATAGTTATGAGGCCACACCGTACAGGAGCTGATGCCACCACAGAGTCGTAGAAGGTCTTCAGGAGTGGCCCTGTCACTCCAAAAGACCTGAGTCTCCTCAGGAGGTAGAGCCGACTCTGGCTCTTCCTGTACAGTGCATCTGTGTTATGAGTCCAGTCCAGTTTGTGGTTCAGATGAACACCCAGGTACTTGTATGAGTCCACTCTCTCAATATTCCGTCCCTGGATGTTCACTGGTGAGGGGGCAGTGGGGTGGCATCTGCAGAAGTCCACCACCGTCTCCTTGGTCTTCCCCGCGTTGATGAGGAGGTGGTTCTGCTGAGGCCCGGGAGCCGACAGCTCTCATCGCCAGGAGCCCCAAAACTGCATCCATTTCTGTACATTTGTGTTGTTCAGGTTTCTTGCATGCCATTAAACACTGCATCGTAGCTGGGGTTGTGGTCCTAGAGAAACAATACATAAAACTAAACTTAATGAACTTAATTAGAACAGCCATTGCTAAGTAATGTGCACTGGTAAAAATAAATACAAAAAGTTTTAATATACTGCATTGTAATTGTAATGGACACAATTAATGTTGCATCTGTGAATACCAATTAAGTGGCACCCGCCCACCCTATGTTCCCCCCATGTTCCCCCATGTTCCCCTCAAACATTGTTTGTTTCCTGCTTGTTCAATTGTCTGTGTTGTTTATTAATTATACATTTAAAAACCTGTATAATAAAAATAAATACAAAATACAGCCAAACAATAAAAGAACAAGAATAGAACATTTGGGAGTTTGTATTATTTTGAACTAACGATCATCATCAATGGGACTACAGATGAAAATGAGCCTGCCTGACTGACTCATTCACAACGTGTCTTCACTTTTAGACTATTGTAATAGCTTGTTTTCCTGTCTAAACATGAAGGAACTCTCTTGTCTGCAGCTGGTCCAGAACTCTGCAGCGAGGATCTTAACTCGCACAAATAGAAGGGCCCACATTTCACCCATTCTAAAAGCCCTTCACTGGCTGCTGGTCTCGTACTGGATACAGTTTAAAATTCTAGTTCTGACTTTTAGAGCTTTAAATGGTCAGGTCCCTCTGTACATCAGCGATCTGATCACACCGTACACTCCCTCTCGCTCACTAAGGTCCTTGGACCAGAAACTGTTGTTGGTTCCTCGCACCTGTTTTCGGACCAAAGAAGACTTCCAGGCTGTTGCGCCCAGACTCTGGAACGATCTTCCGCTCTCCCTACGGTCACTGGACTCAGTTATTGCTTTTGTTTTCACGGACTGATTTGACTGTTTATTGTTGTATATTTATTGCTTACTGTACGTTTTTGTGTTTTTATTGTTTATTCTGTGTTTTGTGAAGCACTTTGTGACTTCTGTCTGTGAAAGGTACTATACAAATACATTTTACTGACTTACTTACTTACATTTACATGTTGAACCTCTAACGGGAACAAGCGGTAGAAAATTAATTAATGATCACACCAAAAAAATCTGAATTCCCTACATATTAAGATTACAAGCCCCAATGACAAAGAAGAGATGGAATTTGTAATAAAATCCTCAGTTTGGATGGTTGTAGGGGTCAGGAAATGTGTGTGACACTGGGCTGCTCAACGGAAACATGCATTTAGAGACACATCTAGATGTGGGGGAAATATCTTCATTTGGGAAGATTTTGCAATCAATACTCTTTCAATACTTTCACAAAACTAAAATTGTGTGAAATTAGAGAATATTGATACTAGTAAATCTTGTCATTCATTTATATTTCTACTAATCAAACATCTTAATCAGTTTTGACAGATCAAGGTTTGTCATAAATATGTTTAGCTTCCTTTTTCATGGTCAGCCCACATCTCTCCACGATTACTTCATTGGCTCAAACAGAGAATCTAACCTGGGAGGCTCTTATTTGGTACTTGAATCAAGTTCTGCCTGTTATGCAAGTTTTATGTGTTTAATGAATATCTGATCCCTCGTCACAAAACCGAAGTGATAAGCTGATGCCAGTCATTAAACTTCAAGAGTGTATGCGGTCATCTCGCAAAGGACTAACAACTGAAGTAAATTACACCATAAGCCAACGTACGATTGGTAAGTCAATTATCAGACTTTTATTACATGAAATAGTGATCATAGTTATTTTGTCTGCATTAATTTATAACATATGTCAGCAAGAATCTATTAGGTTTAGAGGCAGACCCCATGAAAAACAGTGCAGGAACAGCACAAACACTGCACAGAAGCTCAGGCCTCTAGAGGAGCAAAGCTTGGAAGGCAAGGCAAGGCAAGTTTATTTGTAGAGCACATTTCATACACAAGGCAATTCAAAGTGCTTCACAGCAGGAAAAATGCTTTCAAATCACAAAGAAATTACAGAAACAGAAATACAATAAAATTAACATAATTAAAAATTATCAATCCAACTGATTGTCTAAACTAATAAAATCACAAACAAAAGAGAAGAGTGCAAAGAAAAAATCATTGCAGTCATATGCGCAGCTAAACAAAACTGTTTTTAGCTTAGATTTGAACATTGTCAGAGTAGAAGCCTGTCTCACATCTTCAGGAAGACTGTTCCAGATTTTAGCTGCATAAAACTGAAATGCAGATTCCCCATGTTTTGTCCTGACTCTGGGCACCAGCAGGAGGCCGGTCCCTGAGGTCCTCAGAGTCCGAGATGGTTCATATGGCACTAACACGTCAAAGATGTACTTTGGTGCTAGGTCATGGAGAGACTTGTGCACAAGCAGAGCTGCTTTAAAGTCTATTCTCTGAGCCACAGGGAGCCAGTGCAGAGACCTGAGAACAGGCCTAATGTGATGGTACTTCCTGGTTCTAGTCAGGACCCGAGCAGCAGCGTTCTGGATGTACTGCAGCTGTTTTACAACTCGTTTGGAGAGGCCAGTGAGCAGGCCGTTACAGTAGTCTAATCTACTGGAGACAAACGCATGGATAAGTCTCTCTAAATCTGGTTTTGACACTATGTTTTTGATTTTGGCAATGTTTTTTAGATGGTAAAAAGCTGCTGATGTTATTGATTTGACGTGGCTATTAAAGTTCAAGTCTGAGTCCATTATTACCCCCAGATTTCTAATTTGGTTTGTAGGTTTTAGAGCGAGACTCTGGAGGTGACCGCTAACACTTTCTCTTTGTTTCTGTGGGCCAAAAACGATTATTTCAGTCTTGTCTTGAGTTCAGCTGGAGAAAGTTGTTTTGCATCCACAAACTGATCTGTTGGATGCAGTGACAGAGTGAATCTACTGGTCCATAGTCACCTGCCGACAGTGAAACATAGATCTGAGTGTCGTCTGCATAATTGTGATAGGACACATTTTCACTGCGTATCAACTGACCTAACGGCAGCATGTAGAGGTTGAACAGAAGGGGACCCAGGACTGACCCTTGGGGCACTCCACAGGTCAGGGTCATGTGGTCTGAGACACAGCTACCAATTTCAACAAAGTACTTCCTGTCTTCCAGATAGGACCTTAACCAGTTTAGGGCAGTGCCAGTGATGCCCACCCAGTCCTCTAGTCTCTATAAGAGGATCCCATGATCTACAGTGTCGAAAGCAGCACTCAGATCTAACAGAATTAAGACTGAAGCTTTGCCCGTGTCAGTGTTCAGGCAGATGTCATTTGTCACCTTGACAAGAGCAGTCTCAGTGCTGTGATGAGGTCTAAAACCTGACTGAAAAACATCAAATGAGTTGTTTATTAAGAGGAAATCTGTGCGCTGTTGGTAAACAACCTTTTCAAGGACTTTGCCCCAAAATGGCAGATTAGAGATGGGCCGGTAATGACTCAGTACTGCAGCATCAATACTGCTCTTCTTTAGGAGAGGCTTTATGACCGCAGTTTTCAAAGACATTGGGAATGTTCCAGATTGAAGCGACATGTTAACTATGTGAGTGAATGGTGCTAACAAACTGTTCAGCACAGACTTTAGAAATCTGGTGAGTAACACATCGAGGCAGCATGCAGATGAACTCAGACTGGTGATGATCTCCTGGAGAGCTTTGTCAGTTACTGGTGCAAATTGAGTCAGCTCTAAGTGTCTTGGTGGTTTTAGGGTAATTTTTTGCATTGTGGGATTTATAGCATTTTTAATGCCCTGAACTTTGTCATTAAAGAATAATGCAAACTCATTACACTTGGATGTGGAAATGAGTTATAACGGCAGCTGAGCTGGAGGGTTTGTTAATCTGTTTACTGTGGCAAACAGGACACGCGAGTTGTTACTGCAGCTTCCAATAATTTCAGAAAAATATATTTCCCTAGTTCTACGTAAGATTAGGTTGTACATGTTCAGCTTCTCTTTGTAAATCTCTTTTTGAACCTGGAGCTTTGACTTGCGCCATTTCCGTTCGGCCCTGCGGCACTCCCTTTTCTGTGCCCTGACCGAATCATCATTTCTCCACGGCGCCTTCTGCTTATTTTTAACCATTTTAGCCTTTATAGGGGCGATGGTGTCCAGAACATTCAAAACACTAGATGTAACAGAGTTCAACAAATCATTTACATTAGAACATGAGACATTTTCAAAGTTTATCATTTCCATAAACAGTGCACCTGTGCCATCACTTATGTGTCTCCTCTGAACAACTGCAGGACCAACCGGAGGTTTGGGAGAAACAGACAGGTCAAAGAAGACACAGAAATGATCAGACAGAGCAACATCGATCACATTAACATTTGAAATATTTACCCCCTTTGTAATTATGAGATCTAGAGTGTGTCCTTTGCTGTGGGTGGGGCCTCTCACATGCTGAGTAAGACTGAAGGTTTCAAGGACAGCATCAAGCTCTTTAGCATTTCTGTCACAAATATTATCAACATGCACATTGAAATCACCTGTAATGACCAAACCATCAAAGTCTGTGCATATGACTGAAAGCATCTCAGTAAAATCATCAATAAAACTTTGGCAGTGCTGGGGAGGCTTGTATAAAACAATGAAGAGAATGGATGGAGACTGTTTTAGCTCCATTTTAAAGGATACATACTCAAATGATGAAAACACCCCAAAAGACAACCTGCGGGTAATTATTTCATCTCTAAAGACAGCACAGACTCCACCCCCTTTTTTGTTTTCTCGTGTTTCAGATTCAAACTTAAAGTTGGGTGGAGCAGATTCTATCAGAACTACATTTCCTGTGTTTTTGTCAAGCCATGTTTCAGTTAAAAACATAAAATCAAGATTTTAAGAAGAAATAAAATTATTAATTAAGAGAGATTTGTTACATAAGGATCTGACATTTAGCACAGCAAGTTTCAGACTAGTTTCAGTGGGACTGGGCTTTATCTTTTCACAGGGAATATGAAACACATTTCTCAGATTGGGCCTGACTCGCATTTTGTTTTTCCATCTGTGTGATGATGTGACTACAGAAATAGCACTAGGGGGGGCTCTTTTTACATAGGGCCCCGGGTTGGTTTGATTTTTAATGTGACAATAAGTCCCGGCAATGCTGAGACCCAGTGCATCCTAGCTATGGGAGATACCAGGTGAAAGGTGAGGTTGGATGGGTGGTGGGGCTTTTGTTGGTGTAGTCGGCTTGTGCAGGGAAGAGTTGATAAGTATTGACATAGCCCTTGCTATATTGGGCGTGAGTGGAACCATCTTAATGCCTGATTTGATCAGACTTTCAAAATGGCTGGGAAGGCCCATGGGTGAGAGTGGAGATGAGAAGAAGAATGATGAATCTTTAGTGGGAGTAGATGTTGCAGGGGGAACCCAGGGCTGGTGTGAAGGCAGGGGCGATGACAGGGATGTTGTTGGGCTTGTCACAGATGGGTCCAAGGCCTTTGAAGATTGTTCCTTTGCTGGAGGCGGTGGAGGTGAATGTGGAGCAGCTGGAGCTGAATCCTTTGCTGGTGGTGGTGGAGCAGCTGCTGATGAATCCTTTGGTGGAGGCTGAGGTTGTGGTGCTTTTGATGTTGAAACATTGGCTCGGTCTCTGGCTGATGGAGCAGGAATTCTTCTCTCATTCCTCTTCTCTAACTATCTGCTCAGGACCCTGTCCAGGCCCAGTCCAATGCCTCAGAGCGTGGAGCAGGTTCTCTGTCAGCACCCTTACTCCACCTCTGCATAGGTGGGGGCCATTTCTCTTAAACAGGTCCTCTCGTTTCCAGAATAGATAGAAGTTCTCAATGTAGTGTAGTCCTCTCGGAGAACACTCTTTGGACATCCATGTGTTCAGCTGAAGAAGCCGGCTAAACTTGTTTATCCTCCTGTCGATGTTTGGAAGAGGTCCACTTATGAATGTTTTGATTTCCATTTTATCAAGCACGTCGAATAACTTCAAGAAGTCTTTTTTCAAAACTTCAGTCTGTTCCCGCCGCATGTCCACTGCACCCACGTGCACAATCAGCTGTTTAGCTCCTCCATGCTTAGCCATAATATTTGGAAGGAGTGACGTTATCTCAGAAACAGTGGCGCTTGGAAAAGAATGTGTGTTTATCTTTTCATGCGTCACGTGACTTATCGCGCCGTCCCCAACCAAAACAATCTGCGTGACCTTGGCTCCTGGCACAGATCCTCCTCGCTGTATTTTGGCCACGTCATCTTTCCTTTTTTCATTTAATTCCATCTCTGAAAGTGGTAAATATCTGTTTGTGAGCTGTATTTTAGGTGACTTCACGTTATCTTTGTATCGTTTAGGCTTTGCTCCAAGTTTGTTCCAAGAAACAGCCTGGTCTTTCTGGTTTTTAGACAGTTTTGGAAACGACACAGAGTCACTGCGGTTTAGGTTGAAAGTAGCAGTTTTTCTTGTAAAAAGTGTGCTCTTCTTACCATCGGTTGACACAGGAATGGTATCGTGAAGAACTTTTTCAGATTCCAAAACAAATATCCGTGTTTTCAGCTCATTAATTTCTTGTTGATATTTCCGATAGCGTTCACAGTCTTTTTCCCTTCTTCTCCCGGACATGTCGCTGGCGTCAGATATGTCGTTAAAACTGGAAAAATGTTCTTAAAATCCTTGGTTTACTTGAAAAAGTCTAAAGCAAAAATGTTTGGAAGACAAAAACCGATTAAAAAGCAAAATAAATAAGGAAAGCAGCAATAGCAAGCGGAGCGAGCAAAAAAGCGTGTGCACTCTTCGGAAGCAGGAAAGGGAAATGTTTTTAAAAATATATATATATATATATAAATTCCCAATCTTGACCTACTATTTAACTATAATATGGATATCTCTAGTATCCATGGAATATCTCTAGATGAGCTTAAACATGTCATTAATTCATACTGATTTTATAAGAATATTGGCTTTTGTGCCCACTGAAATTATGAAATTGTGCCTACTGCTGATTGTGACGGATGGAATAACAACAAATTAAATGATCTGCCAAATGACTGTGGCTGGTTTGCTGTGAATAAACCCTAACCAAAAAGGTTGTTGTCCAACAAATAAAAATAATGAAAAAAATACATTAGCCAGGAATAAATTATAAATTAAAGCCGCGGTAGCGGCGATGATGGCTCTCGCCACCTGCGTGACCGCCTTCCCGCGCGACCGTGTTTTGATCGCGATTGCCCCCGACACTGCATCCTCTTAGACTTTATTCTTTAGACTTTATTCTTTAGACTTTATTCTTATGACCCCCTCCTCCCTGTACTTCCGTCACCTTGCAACAGAGACCCGCCGCTAATGCTGATGCTAACACTAATGCTAAGACCACGGCACAAGAGGAAATGTTACATCAAAATAAAAGAGGAAGTGAAGGCATTAATTGCGCCCCTGCTGGCTAATTGTGAAAATACACAATATCTGCACTTGCACTTATGCACTTTTTTTCATGGCGTCTCGAGGAGAATATAACCCATGAGTTTCCAACAAATCAGACAATGTTAAGTTTTTCACACAATGGGTAGGGGGCGCGATAGAGTCAATTTGTTACATGGTATTAATTATTTCCAATCAGACCATAAAAACACATTAGTGAGTGAAATATGAGCTCCGTAGATCAATTCCATTAAGCGTAACTTGTCCTTGAAAAAACAGGAAATTAAGCCTTTTTTTGAGGGCGTGTTACGCAGAGACCGTAAGGAATATCATTTTTTCATCATATTTTTTGAATATTATTAAATTTCAATGTCTTTAGATGCAAAATGTGTTGTTTTGAGCTCGATCGGAAAAAAAACCCGAGGACAATTACGATTTTAGAAAAAAAACGCGGCGGCGCCACTTTTTTGGGCTAATTTGGGCTGCATAAGCCTGCCCATTGGGCAGATCCGGCTGACAATAGCCTGTCCTGTTAATCTTTGGTTTGCAGAGTTCCCAGATGTTGGGTAAGATTAGTCTGGTCTGTTGAATCCGTTGGATTCATATTTTTTTACTGTAAAATTTTAATGTTTTTGATGTTATACCAACCTAATATTAATGCTCCAAATCTTATTAAAGAGGTGGAGGCTCATCGAAATGTCAAATGCAAAATTTCAAAATGCGGCCCTCGGTGAAAAAAGATTGGACACCCCTGAAACACATATATGTAGTCTCGTCAGAAGTTATCTGGCTGGCCAGGTTATGTTTTTTTGTCCCAGTATAAGTGATAAATACATCTCACCAACAGATTGTTAGAAAAATGTAGCTACAATCTAATTTAAGGGACAGTGGGCGGCCACATCTACGTATCCTTCTCTCTCTCTCTCTCTCTCTCTCTCTCTCTCTCTCTCTCTCTCTCTCTATATATATATATATATATATATATATATATATATATATATATATATATATATAAATACATATATATCATATATTTAAAAAAGAAACCTCTTACCTCACCCTCCGCGGGTGGTCCCTTTTTTTGGCCTGGGAGCTTGAGGGCTCTGTGCAGTATCTTTGCTGTTCCTAGCACTGCACTTTTCTGGACCGAGATCTCTGACTTCCTTCCTGGAATCTGCTCAAGCCACTCCTCCAGTTTGGGGGTCACTGCCCCAAGTGCTCCGATCACTACGGGCCCCACCGATACCTTCACGTTCCAGGCCTTCTTCAGCTCCTCTCTGAGGCCTTGGTATTTCTCTAGTTTCTCGTGTTCTTTGCTTCGGATGTTACCATCCCATGGCACCGCAATGTCCACCACCACAGCTTTCTTCTGCACCTTGTCAACCACCACTATGTCCGGTTGGTTCGCCACCATCGTGCGGTCCGTCTGTATCCGGTAGTCCCTGAGGACCTTGGCTCGCTCGTTCTCCGCCACATTTGGAGGTGTTTCCCACTTTGTCCTTGGGGTCTGCAGCCCGTACTCTGCACAGATGTTTCTGTACTCTATGCCAGCCACCTGGTGATGGCGCTGTGCAGGATGGTCTCAGGGCCCCCTTTGCACAGCCTGCACCTTGGGTCTTGTCTGGTGTGGTAGATCTGGGCCTCTATTGATCTGGTGTTCAGGGCCTGCTCCTGTGCTGCCATGATCAGGGCCTCTGTGCGGTCCATCAGACCGGCTCTTTCTAACCATTGGTTGGATTTTGTGATATCAGCCACTTCAGCCACTTCAGACAAGGAGCCTTGTCATAAGCCTTGAGCCTTGTTTTTATATATATATATATATATATATATATATATATATATATATATATATATATATATATATATATATATATATATATATATATATATATATACAGTGTTGTGCCTGATGAACGTGTTCATTGAACGAAAGTTCATGAACGCGTTCATAATTCTGGTGAACGTATTACTGCCGACGAACGATAATGATGTGATAATATGAATAATGAATGATAATAACGATATAATGTGAACGCGTTCTTTCTGGTGTCTGTGAATGGCACGTTCGTTCTTTTTAATTTCGTTCAATAAAGTGTCTGATTTCTAGAGACTTTCAGGTGAAAAACACACCGTTATGTTGCCCAAAAAGAGCCTATGTCTGGCAAGTGTGAGCGCTCCAAAGTTAAGAGGCCGATAGCGCAGATAGAGATTTTGCGTGTTGCACCGCACTGCGCATGCGCATCAAAACCAAAAGCAGCGACAGCAATAGAGAAGCAAAGAGTCACCCTACGACCAGTTACGTGAGTTTTATATAAGGTCGGAGAGAATGAGAACAATCTAACATTTCTGTGCAAACTTTGCCTCTGTGGAAAGGCTGTCCCTTCAATGTGAATGTAAATCCTGGTTGGGTAAGGATTAAAAATTGGATATGAAGATGAAATCTGACACATAGTTTCAGCATTAAACTAATACAATAATTGCTGCCTGTGGTTGTATATGGGCTGTGGAAATAATTTAGGAACATTATAGCATAATATTGAAAAAAAAGACCTGAACTAGAGCTGTGAACTTAGTTCAAAATTTTGAATTATGAACTATGAACTGAACTAGTTCATTTTAAAATGTGTGAACTATGAACTGAACTAGTTCATCCCAACACTATATATATATATATATATATCAGGGTTCAGAATAAGCGGTATCGCATTGCAAAATGCGACGCAATTTCTCTCAAATGCGATGCATTCTTCAGAAAAAAGTGCTTTTGTATCGCAGTTTTTGCGATGCAAAAATGTGTGTTCAATTGTAGAACCAAAGCGCCTAAAAGCACTGATCACTTGTCAATCGATCGTCAATAACAGCATGACACACTTCCATCTGACTTGGCGTTAATTAAATTGTTCAACTAATAATTTTATTTGCAAGTTTTCTATTTTATTTAGAAAAAAAATAAGTGTTCAAAAGTTCATTTGTTAAGAGTTTTTTTTAAAAAATAGAATATTTACAAATACATTTGAAATAAATAATCTTGTTATATCAATGGAAAATATTGATTGTTAGTCACTTTTGTGTTTTGCTATGCAATTATCAAATTGCTATACAAATTTGAAAAAAATTGCGGATTGTGTAGCAGCACCGCTATACAAGTGAAAATCCTTAATCTGAACCCTGTATATATATATATATATATATATATATATATATATATATATATATATATATATGATGTATATCTATTTAACCTCCAAGGTTAAATTTCTGTGGTGGCGATGTAGCAACTTGTAAATGTATTAATTATGAATTGTTTTATTTCAGCCTACAAACCGCTCGCCATGCCACATAATTATACACTGCTACTTTACATTTTTGTAAACTTAAGCTCTTTTGTAAATGCCAAAGGGTTGTAAATCCCTTAAGGGTCATGACTAATCCAAAGTATCGCAGTGCAAATTGTAACTGTAAATGTAATTATGTTTTTATGACTGTTTTTAGGAGAGGCAAAATGAAACCACCTATTTTCCTGCTTCTGATAGGTAAATATGTTTTCAAATTACTGAGGTAATATAGTTTAAAGTTTGTGCTGGGTTGGTGATTTGACTTTTTGTGTGTTATTGTGTCACAGGACTGATGGTATCAGGAAGTCATGGTATGCCAACAAATACAACGGAGCCCCTACCCACCATGCCACTTTAAATATTATTCAAGCCAATGTTTTTTTTTTTTTTTGCAGTATTCTGTAAATTGTGTATATATTCAGACCAATTCAATCTTATTATATTTGTAAATTCAAAATGTTTATGCATGCCCTTCTTGATATATTTTGCTACTATTATTTTTCATTGTTGTATGTTGCACCTTGAAGGTGTAATGGACGATTTTTCGGCGATTTGAGAACTCAGGCGGAAGTGCACTCCCCCGTGCGGACTGATACAACACACACGTACGTTTGTTTATTAGCACAACGGATCGCATCACATCTCTCGTCTCCCGTACATTTCCGTCTTCTTCTGCGTCAGCTCGAACTGTCTTTCTCCGTCTTCATTTTGTCCCGTACAATGAGGAAACTATATTATGATAGAACAATGCGTTTTGACACGCGGAAAGTGCTGCTCTCATGGGGACGAGCCGCACGCGGCTGCAGGTGAGCGGTAGGTGCGTTTTATCATTGATACTTGGCAGAACTAATTGGCAGTCCACGCCACGAGGAAATGAGACATAGATTTGGGCCAAAAAAATCGTCCATTCAACCTTTAATGCTAAGCAAATTCCTAGTTTTTGAATCCAGTTCATTGATAATAGCAATAAACCCCTTTTTTATTCTGATCCACAACAACAGCGACAACGATAGAACCTTCCACAACTACTACTACAGAGCCACAAACAACCACCACAACAGGACCCCCAACCACTACAACATCTGGACCAACAACCACTACAACGGGAACCCCAACCACTACTACAACTGGGCCAACAACCACTACAACGGGACCCCCAACACCTACAACATCTGGATCAACAACCACTACAACGGGAACCCCAACAACTACAACAACTGGACCAATAACCACTACAACTGGACCAACAACCACCACAACAGGACCCTCAACCACTACAACAACTGGACCAACAACCATTACAACGGGACCCCCAACAACTACAACAACTCAACCAACAACCACCACAACAGGACCCCCAACATCTACAACACCTGGACCAACAACCACAACAACGGGAGCCCCAACCACTACTACAACTGGGCCAACAACCACTACAACGGGACTCCCAACCACTACAACATCTGGACAAACAACCACTACAACGGGAACCCCAACAACTACAACAACTGGACCAATAACCACTACAACTGGACCAACAACCACCACAACAGGACACCCAACCACTACATCAATTGGACCAACAACCACTACAACGGGACCCTCAACCACTACAACATCTGGACCAACAACCACTACAACGGGAACCCCAACCACTACAACTGGACCAACAACCACTAAAACTGGACCAACAGCCACCACAACAGGACCCCCAACATCTACAACACCTGGACCAACAACCACAACAACGGAACCCCCAACCACTACAACAACTGGACCAACAACCACCACAACAGGACCCCCAACCACTACAACATCTGGACCACCAACCACCACAACAACTGGACCAACAACCACTACAAAGGGACCCCCAACCACTACAACAACTGGACCAACAACCACTACAACAACTGGGCCAACAACCACTACAACGGGACCCCCAACCACTACAACATCTGAACCCCCAACCACTACAACATCTGGACCACCAACCACCACTACAACTGGACCAAAAACCACTACAACTGGACCAACAACCACCACAACAGGACCCTCAACCACTACAACAACTGGACCAACAACCATTACAACGGGACCCCCAACAACTACAACAACTGGACCAACAACCACCACAACAGGACCCCCAACCACTACAACATCTGGACCACCAACCACCACAACAACTGGACCAACAACCACTACAAAGGGACCCCCAACCACTACAACAACTGGACCAACAACCACTACAACAACTGGGCCAACAACCACTACAACGGGACCCCCAACCACTACAACATCTGAACCCCCAACCACTACAACATCTGGACCACCAACCACCACTACAACTGGACCAAAAACCACTACAACTGGACCAACAACCACCACAACAGGACCCCCAACATCTACAACACCTGGACCAACAACCACAACAACGGGAGCCCCAACCACTACAACAACTGGACCAACAACCACCACAACAGGACCCCCAACCACTACAACATCTGGACCAACAACCACTACAACAACTGGACCAACAACCACTACAACGGGACCTCCAACCACTACAACATCTGGACCACCAACCACCACAACAACTGGACCAACAACCACTACAAAGGGACCCCCAACCACTACAACAACTGGACCAACAACCACTACAACGGGACCTCCAACCACTACAACAACTGGACCAACAACCACTAAAACAACTGGGCCAACAACCACTACAACGGGACCCCCAACCACTACAACATCTGAACCCCCAACCACTACAACATCTGGACCACCAACCACCACAACAACTGGACCAACAACCACTAAAACTGGACCAACAACCACGACAACAGGACCCCCAACCACTACAACAACTGGACCAACAACCACAACGACGGGAACCCCAACCACTACAACAACTGGACCAACAACCACTACAACAGATCCCCCAACCACTACAACTACTGGACCACCAACCACCACAACAACTGGACCAACAACCACTACAACTGGACCAACAACCACTAAAACTGGACCAACAGCCACCACAACGGGACCCCCTACCACTACAACTACTGGACCACCAACCACCACAACAACTGGACCAACAACCACTACAACTGGACCAACAACCACTAAAACTGGACCAACAGCCACCACAACGGGACCCCCAACCACTACAACACCTGGACCAACAACCACAACAACGGGACCCCCAACCACTACAACAACTGGACCAACAACCACCACAACAGGACCCCCAACCACTACAACAACTGGACCAACAACCACCACAACTGAGCCCCCAAACACTACAACTACTGGACCACCAACCACCACAACAACTGGACCAGTAATCACTACAACTGGACCAACAACCATTAAAACTGGACCAACAGCCACCACAACGGGACCCCCAACCACAACAACACCTGGACCAACAACCACAACAACGGGACCCCCAACCACTACAACAACTGGACCAACAACCACCACAACAGGACCCCCAACAACTACAACATCTGGACAACCAACCACCACAACAACTGGACCAACAACCATTACAACGCGACCCCCAACCACTACAACAACTGGACCAACAACCACTACAACGGGACCTCCAACCACTACAACAACTGGACCAACAACCACTGCAACAACTGGGCCAACAACCACCACAACAGGACCCCCAACCACTACAACATCTGGACCAACAACCACTACAACAACTGGGCCAGCAACCACTACAACGGGACCCCCAACCACTACAACATCTGGACCACCAACCACCACAACAACTGGACCAACAACCACTACAAAGGGACCCCCAACCACTACGACAACTGGACCAACAACCACTACAACGGGACCTCCAACCACTACAACAACTGGACCAACAACCACTAAAACAACTGGGCCAACAACCACTACAACAGGACCCCCAACCACTACAACATCTGAACCCCCAACCACTACAACATCTGGACCACCAACCACCACAACAACTGGACCAACAACCACTACAACTGGACCAACAACCACGACAACAGGACCCCAAACCACTACAACAACTGGACCAACAACCACAACGACGGGAACCCCAACCACTACAACAACTGGACCAACAACCACTACAACAGAACCCCCTACCACTACAACTACTGGACCACCAACCACCACAACAACTGGACCAACAACCACTACAACTGGACCAACAACCACTAAAACTGGACCAACAGCCACCACAACGGGACCCCCAACCACTACAACACCTGGACCAACAACCACAACAACGGGACCCCCAACCACTACAACAACTGGACCAACAACCACCACAACAGGACCCCCAACCACTACAACAACTGGACCAACAACCACCACAACAGAACCCCCAAACACTACAACTACTGGACCACCAACCACCACAACAACTGGACCAATAACCACTACAACTGGACCAACAACCATTAAAACTGGACCAACAGCCACCACAACGGGACCCCCAACCACTACAACACCTGGACCAACAACCACAACAACGGGACCCCCAACCACTACAACAACTGGACCAACAACCACCACAACAGGACCCCCAACCACTACAACATCTGGACCAACAACCACTGCAACAACTGGGTCAACAACCACTACAACGGGACCCCCAACCACTACAACATCTGGACCACCAACCATCACAACAACTGGACCAACAACCACTACAACGCGACCCCCAACCACTACAACAACTGGACCAACAACCACTACAACGGGACCTCCAACCACTACAACAACTGGACCAACAACCACTGCAACAACTGGGCCAACAACCACTACAACGGGACCCCCAACCACTACAACATCTGGACCACCAACCACCACAACAACTGGACCAACAACCACTACAACGCGACCCCCAACCACTATAACAACTGGACCAACAACCACTACAACGGGACCTCCAACCACTACAACATCTGGACCAACAACCACCACAATAACTGGACCAACAACCACTACAACTGGACCAACAACCACCACAACAGGACCCCCAACCAATACAACCACTGGACCAACAACCACTACAACGGGACCCCCAACAACTACAACAACTCGACCAACAACCACTACAACTGGACCAACAACCACGACAACAGGACCTCCAACCACTACAACAACTGGACCAACAACCACTACAACGGAACCCCCAACCACTACAACTACTGGACCACCAACCACCACAACAACTAGACCAACAACCACTACAACTGGACCAACAACCACCACAACAGGACCCCCAACCACTACAACAACTGGACCAACAACCACTACAACGGAACCCCCAACCACTACAACTACTGGACCACCAACCACCACAACAACTAGACCAACAACCACTAATACTGGACCAACAACCACCACAACAGGACCCCCAACCACTACAACAACTGGACCAACAACCACTACAACGGGACCCCCAACAACTACAATGACTGGACCAACAACCACTACAACTGGACCAACAACCACTGCAACGGGACCCCCAACCACTGCAACAACTGGACCAACAACCACTACAACGGGACCCCCAACCACTACAACAACTGGACCAACAACCACTACAACGGAACCCCCAACCACTACAACTACTGGACCACCAACCACCACAACAACTAGACCAACAACCACTACAACTGGACCAACAACCACCACAACAGGACCCCCAACCACTACAACAACTGGACCAACAACCACTACAACGGGACCCCCAACAACTACAACGACTGGACCAACAACCACTACAACTGGACCAACAACCACTGCAACGGGACCCCCAACCACTGCAACAACTGGACCAACAACCACTACAACTGGACCCCCAACCACTACTACAACTGGACCAACAACCACTACAACATCTGGACCAACAACCACTACAACAACTGGACCAACAACCACTACAATAACTGGACCAACAACCACTACAACAACTGGACCAACAACCGCTACAACAACTGGACCAACAACCACTACAACAACTGGACCAACAACCACTACAACATCTAGACCAACAACCACTACAAGGGGACCCCCAACCACTGCAACATCTGGACCAACAACCACTACAACAACTGGACCCCCAACCACTACAACAACTGGACCAACAACCACTACAACAACTGGACCAACAACCACGACAACAGGACCCCAAACCACTACAACATCTGGACCAACAACCACTACAACAGGACCCCCAACCACTACTACAACTGAACCAACAACCACTACAACGGGACCCCCAACAACTACATCAACTGGACCAACAACCACTACAACTGGACCCCCAACCACTACAACGGGACCTCCAACCACTATAACAACTGGACCAACAACCACTACAACGGGACCTCCAACCACTACAACAACTGGACCAACAACCACTACAACATCTGGACCAACAACCACTACAACATCTGGACCCACAACCACTACAACTACTGGACCACCAACTACCACAACAACTGGACCAACAACCACTACAACAACTGGACCCCCAACCACTACAACAACTGGACCAACAACCACTACAACGGGACCCCCAACAACTACTACTACAACACCTCCAAAAACTACTACAACAGAACATCCCACAACTACACCAACCAAAGCAACAGTTATCCCACCGGTCGAACCAACTGTTGAAGTGGTGATGAAAATTGAGGAACCCTTTGACGAAGAATTTAAAAACAAAACATCAGCAGCTTTTAAGAAATTTGAAGAAAAAATAACAAGAGAGGTAAGCCATGCTCGATTATTGACACACTCCAAATAAATACATCCATTCAATTACCTGTTTGTACAATATGTTTTTTTTTTTTTTTTTCAAGCTTGATAAGGTTTATAAGAATAAGTTTGGTCCACGTTTTAAAAAGACCAAACTTAAAGATGTCAGGTATGTTGGTACATTTTACATTTTTATTCAAATGATACTGTAAATAATGTGGAAAATGTCTCTTTTTCAGACGAGGGTCCACTGTGGTAGATTTTGATGTAATATTCAATGAGAATACCACTACACAGCCAAATGTCTCTGAAGTGTCATCAGCATTGGTTGAAGCAGTAAACACCAACGGCTTTAACTTTTCTGTTAATACAACCAGCATATCGGCAAAAGGTATGTATGTGTTTGGATTGTATCTATCAAATTTATTCTTTACATATTTATTATACTATAAATAGTTATTACATACAATATTTTTTAATATAATATAAAGGACCATTTTAATGAAAACTATTTGAAAAGAATAAACCATGTCCTTGTTATGAAAAAAATCTCTTGCAAGGGTTATCAAGAATAAAGTAAAACAATAGAACAGAGTTTTCTTATCTCAATCGTGAATGGTTTAATTCAGTGCACAATCTGAATTAATATGTCCCTGATCCCAGCATCACTTTCCCTTCCTAGTCTTGAGTGTGTCCCCACCCAGGGACTAGCGTTCATTATATAGTTTACAGGTCAGCCAGGTGGTCACATGACCCACATAGCACGAAAAGTTACAGAGACAAATGCTAGGTACAAGAATAAACAAAGGTTATTGGTTACATTTACATTCTGACCGCCTGACAACTTAAGAGGACAATGGCCTATCCTGGATACCCGTAGTTTCTAACTCAAATGGAAAATTACAGACTCAAAGACAAAAGAACCGTGGTAGCTGATTGCATACCCATCCTGGCAATCTGACGAGTAGACAGAGGACGGTGAAATGTCCAAAAGGCCACGTGTTTAAATCGCAAGATCTCGTCCTGGACTCCCGGGCTCATTCTCTCGATTAGTGAGAGGGTCTTTGATCAGGGCACAACAGGGTGTCAGCACATCGAGAGCAAAAAAGGCCAGTTTACATATAACTGTCGAGCCTGGTATTTTCTCCCTCAACAGACCCCTCTCATGATTACAAGTAACTCAGTTTACTTAATTAATCATGCATTAAAAAGGAAATACAGAGTAGGGTGTCAATACATCAATAAACCATCATCAGACTAATGTTCTGAAGAACAAAAATAAATTTGTTTAAGTCCATCTTACAGTCGGTGCTCAGGTGTAGGGTCAATAAAGAAATGATAACAAAATTAAACAAAACAAATGAAATGAAACAAAAGCAAAAGATAAAAATGTAGCAATTAAAAAATAATTATAATACTGATATAAATATGAAACTAAAGATGAAATGATAAATTGAACAAAACAAATAAAATGAAACAAAAACAAAACATAATTAAAGCCGCGGTAGCGGCGATGATGGCTCTCACCTCCTGCGCGACCGCCTTCCCGTGCGACCGCCTTCCCGCCTGTCCAGAGGCAGGAAAATAAAGAGGAGGAACTACAAAAATGGAGTGAGACTACAAAATGACCCGGGCTACAGAGTGGAAATGCATCAAAAATAATAATAATAATAATAATAATAATAATAATAATAATAATAACTTTTATTTATATAGCGCTTTTCAGTGACCCAAAGACGCTGAACATAATAAAAAAGGGGGGGGGGTATTTACAGACAGGGGGGGACAACACGTACAATACACATTAATATACAGATAAAATGAACAAGACAGAAGAAGTAGAGAGAAAAAGATGGGGATGTAACAGGGGGTAGAAGAGTAGGCAATGGGGTAGAGGAGGCTAGGGGTAGGGGAGGTCATAGGCTTGGGTGAAGAGGTATGTTTTTAGGCGGGATTTGAATGTTGTGAGTGAGGGAGAGTGGCGGACAGGTTGGGAGAGGGAGTTCCAGAGTCGGGGTGCTGTTCGGGAGAATGCTCTGTCGCCAAAAGTTTTGAGTCGGGATGTTGGTGCAGTCAGGGTGAGAGAGGAGGAGGATCGGAGAGCTCGGGAGGGGCGGTGGGGGATGAGGAGGTCCTACAATCTCCCTCCCCCCCTCTCTCTCCCTCCCTCTCGAGTTGTGGCAGAAATAATAAAGTCTTAAGAATAAAGTCAAAAGAATTAAGTCTAAAGAATAAAGTCTAACGAATAATAATTCTAATGCGACACGAGAGGAAATGTCCCATCAAAATAAAAGCAGAAGAGGAAGTGAAAGCATTCATTGCGCCTCTGCTGGCCAATTGTGAAAATACACAATATAAGATAAGATATTCCTTTATTGTCCCACATGGGGAAATTTCATTGTCTGCAATGCACTCTTTTCATTGCGTCTCGAGGAGAATATAAACCATGAGTTTCAAACAAATCAGACAATGTTGAGATTTTCACACAATGGGTAGGGGGCGCTATAGAGTAAATTCTTTACATGGGTATTTATTTCCAATCAGACCATAAAAACGCATTAGTGAGTGAAAATGAAGCCTTTTTGGGGGCGTGTTACGCAGAGACCGTAAAGAATATCAACATTCTTTTGGATTTTTATTAAATTTCAATGTCTCTAGATGCAAAAGGTGTTGTTTTGAGCTTGATCGGACAAAAAACCTAGGACAAGTACGATTTTGAAAAACAAAAGTCAAGCATGGCGGTGCCACTTTGATTCGACATGGCTGACTTCCTGTTTATCATAGAGCGATGCTTCCAGGTGCGTCTTACTCCTCAAAGGTCAGAGGTCAAAGGTCACTGTCACTAGTTTCATGTGCCTAGGCCAAAGATTAAGCGTTTCATGATTTTTCTTTTTTTAACTAGTCCGCACTGTTGCGACGGGCGTTCTCGCAACCTCCATTTTATTGGAGTTCGGGCCGAGCTGATCGCGTCTATGTCCCCATGTGTGACCTATGACCCCATGTGGGATAATACAATATTCAGGGGGTCAAAAATCCCCGAGCTGTGGCAAAATTTTACCATGCAAAACAATAATAATAAGAAACCATGGCAAGAACAATGTCTCGGCCATTCCATTCTGGAAGGCTCGAGACAAAAATGTAGCAACAAAAAATTTAAAAATAAACATAATACTAATCAAAATAAAAATATGAAAAATGAAATGATCAAAAAATAAAAAAAAAAACACGAGAAATAATGGATGATAAAAAGGTAATCACAATAATAAAAAAATGAAATAACAAAACAACAATTTAAGAAAAACATAAAAGAATGAAAGGTAATAATAAAGATTAAAAAAGACTACTAAGTTTAATTAAAAAAAAAGAAAGAATGACAAGTAGGAAAATAAAGAATAAGAAGAAGTAAACTAAATTTAATTAAAAAGAAAACATAAAGAAATGAAAAATAGAAAAGTATAGAATAATAAAAGGAAGTATAAAGATGAGTTGCAGAAATAATGACATAAAAAAAATTCAAAAAAGAACAAAAGGCTTTGTGCCTAACGTCTGGATTATTATTGTGGCCCTTTACGTTTATAGACATAAAAAGGGTTGAATAATGTAATTTTAATTAGGAAAAGGTAATTAATAGGGAAAAAGACACTAACTGTGCCCTCTTTCTTTTTCTAGCAGTCCTTCCACCCACTACAACAGGACCTCCAACTACAACAATGCAACCTACAACCACCACAACTAGACCAATAATTACTACAACAGGACCCCCAACCACCACAACAAAAGGACCTCCAAGCACCACAACAACAGGACCTCCAAGCACCACAACAACAGGACCATCAACCGCTACAACAACTGGACCTCCAACCACCACAACAACAGGACCTCCAACCACCACAACAACAGGACCTCCAACCACCACAACAACAGGACCTCCAACCACCACACCAACAGGACCTCCAACCACCACAACAACAGGACCATTAACCACCACAACAACAGGACCTCCAACCACCACAACAACAGGACCTCCAACCACCACAACAACAGGACCATTAACCACCACAACAACAGGACCATCAACCGCTACAACAACTGGACCTCCAACCACCACAACAACAGGACCTCCAACCACCACAACAACAGGACCATCAACCGCTACAACAACTGGACCTCCAACCACCACAACAACAGGACCTCCAACCACCACAACAACAGGACCTCCAACCACCACAACAAAAGGACCTCCAACCACCACAACAACAGGACCTCAAACCACCACAACAACAGGACCTCCAACCACCACAACAACAGGACCTCCAACCACCACAACAACAGGACCTCCAACCACCACAACAACAGGACCTCCAACCACCACAACAACAGGACCTCCAACCACCACAACAACAGGACCATTAACCACCACAACAACAGGACCATCAACCGCTACAACAACTGGACCTCCAACCACCACAACAACAGGACCTCCAACCACCACAACAACAGGACCATCAACCGCTACAACAACTGGACCTCCAACCACCACAACAACAGGACCTCCAACCACCACAACAACAGGACCTCCAACCACCACAACAAAAGGACCTCCAACCACCACAACAACAGGACCTCAAACCACCACAACAACTGGACCCCCAACCACTACAACAACTGGAACAACAACCACTACAACAACTGGACCAACAACCACCACAATGAGCCCTCAAACAAGTTCAACTGCATCCACCAATCCTCCAGCTGACAGCGAATCTATCATCTTTGTGCAGTTTTCTCTGAACCAGGATTTCACTCCAGCCTTATCAGATTCAACTACAGGGGAGCATCAAGCTTTGGCCAGTAAATGCAGGGGCGAGGTAAAAAGAAATCTACTATTTGTCCTATAGAAATTAAATGACTGCATTCCTTGCATCATGTGTGCATTGATATTTTTTTACATTCTTATATTCTAGCTCAACAGAATTGGCAAAAAGAATTTTGGAAATGGCTTCAGTCGCTCCCTTGTAAATTCATTTAGGTAAACTAATTTAATTAACATTTTGGGGTTTGACTTAGTTCTCTCTTGACAGGGAAATTAAATATAATATAATTATGGTAATTATTTTCTATCATGATTGCAGGAGTGGCTCTGTGGTGGCCAATTCTACCCTTGTGTTCCAAAATGCAGCTGCAAGACCACCAATAGCAACAGCTATTGAACAGTTGGAAGCAGAACTGAACAATTCCTCTGTTTTGGATGTCCTTCCAGGCAGTGTTGATGCACGTACGTACTAAACATATTTTACACAATTGTACAACTGCCAAGTTGTTAATAATTTAACAACATTTCTTCTAATTTCAGAATCCTCTGGAATAAGTCTCCATCACACAGTACTTCCCATGACTATTTTGACATTCATTTTTCTGCATCTTACACATCTCTTGACAGATGTTTAGCTCCAGGTCTGATGTGTTATTATTGTGTTATAACAGCATGATGATGTTTATCAATATAATGAGGTAAAATATGTGCTGTTACAGTTTTGCAGTTTTTTTTCACATAAATCATTGGCACTTCTTTAATTGGCAGTAGTGTTCTCTAAATTTTACTATAGCACAGGCTATACACAATTAAATTGACCTGTACCAATCAATGACTTGTGAGTTTGATGTAAAATAAATATAAAATAAATACATATTTTACACTTAAAAATAAAACTCTTTTTTTTCTCCCAAATAAATAAAGAATACAATTATTCACCTAATTCATGGCAATTATATATTTAAGAATGAGGAGTGAGTTTATGACCCCATGCTTTATTTTCTACTTTTAGCCATCAGACATAGTTTCAAGGCCTTCTAAAAAATCATGTCATCAAACCAAAAAAAAGACAATTATTTATGCCGGGACTTCCAGGATGATGGCCACCTAGCTTGGGTGTGTCTGGCTTGGGCTGCGGTTTATTTGTCTTTATTACCTGGGGAGACTTGATATCATCACAGCCGACCCTTCTCATCCTGGACATGGACTATTCGAGCCACCAACCCAGGCAGGAGGCTACGGTCCATCCGGACCAAAACCTCCTGCCACAAGAACAGTTTCTTTCCCTCTGCCGTTGGACTTATGAACACTTCTTAAACACTGTCACTTTAACCATAATTTACCGTAATCACCCAATGTACTGTTCACTTGCACTACATGTAAATTCAACTGTACATTTTGTGTACCTATGCCTATTTAAATTGTTTTAATATTATAGCCTTTTTATTTTAATCCTATAGCACATTTTAATTGTTTCTCTTTTTGACTTATATAGGTTGTTTTATCATTGTTTATTGTTTTATGTTGCACCGAATCGCCAAAGCAAGTTCCTTTGTGAATTCTGTTCATTGACAATGGCAATAAACCTTTTCTAAATTCTGAATCTGAGAGCTGTCTAACAAAAGCAGATTTGCAAGAATAATTTCAACATTGTTTATACAATGGCATCTGAACCAGACTATACTATTCCTCATACAGGGGCAAACATAGGGGGGCAGTGGCCATATTGACCTTAAGTAGAATAGCAGCGTTTTGAACAAACAGATTAAAATGGTAGATTTGTACTGGAACGGAACTATTCAATCAACGGAACTATTCAATCAACCAATCAAAATAATTTTATTTTTAGAGCACAATTCCTACAAAAATGCTATTCAAAGTGCTTTACAACGTTAAAAACATAAAATACACTATTCCGTATAAAATTACAATAAATAAATAAAACACATTAAAAACCAGAAAACTGCAGATTCCCTGCAACTGGTCTTGACACTAGGCATCAGCAGGAGGCCAGTCCCTGAGGTCCTCAGAGTCTGAGGTGGCTCGTATGATATTAACATGTCCAAGATGTACTATGCTGCTAGGCCATGGAAACTTATACATAAGTAGAGGCAAGGCAAGGCAAGTTTATTTGTAGAGCACATTTCATACACAAGGCAATTCAAAGTGCTTCACACAGCAGGAAAAATGCATTAAAATCACAAAGAAATCACAGAAACAGAAATACAATAAAATTAACTAAATAAAAAATTAAATAAAAAAACACCTAGCCACAAAGGGTAACGTGTTTTCGGAGTCCAACTCCTTTTTAAATCCTTTTTAAATCAGTCCAACTGATGGTACGTACTATTACACGTCCAACGTGTTTCGGAGTCCAACTCCCTTATAAATCAATCCAACTGATTGTCTAAACTAATGAAATCGCAAACAAAAGAGAAGAGTGCAAAGAAAAATCCTTTCAGTCATATGCACAGCTAAACAAAACTGTTTTTAACTTAGATTTGAACATTGTCAGAGTAGAAGCCTGTCTCACATCTTCAGGAAGATTGTTCCAAATTGTAGCTGCATAAAACTGAAACGCAGATTCCCCATGTTTTGTCCTGACTCTGACACCAGCAGGAGGCCGGTCCCTGAGGTCCTCAGAGTCAGAGTTGGTTCATATGGCACTAACATGCCCAAGATGTACTTTGGTGCTAGGCCATGGAGAGACTTGTACACAAGCAGAGCTGCTTTAAAGTCTATTCTCTGAGCCACAGGAGCCAGTGCAGAGACCTGAGAACAGGACTAATGTGATCATACTTCCTGGTTCTAGTCAGGACCCGAGCAGCAGCGTTCTGGATGTACTACAGCTGTTTTACAGCTCGTTTAGAGAGGCTCGTGAGCAGGCCGTTACAGTAGTCTAATAAGTATAATTTTTGATTTTGGCAATGTTTATTAGATGGTAAAAAGCTGCTGATGTTATTGATTTGATGTGGCTGTTAAAAGTGGCTATTAAAATTCAAGTCTGAGTCCATTATTACCCCCAGATTTCTAACTTGGTTTGTAGGTTTTAAAGCGAGACTCTGGAGGTGACCGCTAACACTTTCTCTTTGTTTCTGTGGGCCAAAAACGATTATTTCAGTCTTGTCTGAGTTCAGCTGGAGAAAGTTGTTTTGCATCCACACACTGTTCTGTCGGATGCAGTGACAGAGTGAATCCACTGGTCCATATTCACCTGGCGACAGTGAAACATAGATCTGAGTGTCGTCAGCGTCTTTGTTGTACTACATGAAACGACTGTTACAGCAGCGTGGTTCAACCCTAATGTGTCTGTATCTGACATATGCCAAGTGCAGGTTGCCCCAAATAAAGGATTAACACTGCACACTGTTTTGTATCATCATGAGGCATAGATAAAAGCTGACATTTGACAGTGATTTAAACGTCTTGATTTTTAAAACACTGTCCAGATGACTGCTAGCCAATACGGTATGAAAACAATGTAAAGGTACTCAATTTAGCTGATTAGTGTAAACATTTATTTTTTTACCAGTAATCATGGCAAATGTCTTTGTTTACCCGTTTTGTTCTGCCGTTTCACAGTTCTGTTTTAACATCTGAAATACAAGCAAAACCTCTGCCAATAAAAGACGGGAAAGGGCAACAGCAGCAATTGTATATTTCAAACATACTGTTGACTATGTGACAAACCTGCATTTGTAGTGCTCTGACTCAGTGGTTCCCAAAGTGGGGGTCGCGAGATGATTTCAAAATATAAGACAATAAACTACAAAAATAAATACAAATAAATGTTTTAAAACTTGAAACTATTACAGACATCGATTTAATTTAAGTTTGAGGTCCTGAGTAGAAAAACAAGTTTCATGATAATTTTCCCACGGACATTGTTTAATCCGTTTTTCACGGATGTTGTTGCGATTTTGGGCGTTACAAAAATAAATTGAATTGAAATTGAATCAAAATTGAAATTATGAGGGTCCTGGCGTGAAATGTTTGGGAACCCCTGCTCTAAATAAGAAAAGTAAATAAGAATTAAAGCCGCAAGCGGCATCCAACGGCCCTCGCGGGCCGCCGGCCTTCCGACTCTGCGCTTTCGACTTGATAAAGATGGCGCCCTTATTGTGTGTTGAATTAAAAAAGAACTTGACAGACGGCGACACATTGGACATGGCCAATCCAGTGCAAATCAACACAAGTGTCAGTCAAATTTGCTGCGCCGCCGCACAGAGACCGTAGCACTTAGAATATAAATATGGATAACTTTTGATGCCGCGCTTGAGTAGATGATATTTCCCAAAGTAAAGCTTGATCGAGCTATTGCCCACAGAGGAGTTTGTTAAAGTGTGAAGCGTAAATGTGAACATTTCAAGGATTTGGCGTTTTTCCCATTTGTGACATGTATTTGCAGCTCCACGGCACAGAGACCGTACCACTTAAAATCAAAATATGACTAACTTTTGATGCCCCGCTTGTGTAGATGATTCTCCCCAAATATGAACTTGATCAGACAATCGCCCTAGGAGGAGTTTGTTAAAGTGTGAAGCGTAAAAATGTGGTCATTTTAGAGATTTCGCTGTTTTCCCATTTCTGACATATATTTGCGGGTCCGCCACACAGAGACCGTACCACTTAAAAATCAAAATATGACTAACTTTTGATGCTTCCCTTGTGTAGATGATTTCCCCCAAATATGAACTTGATCGGGCAATCGCCCTAGGAGGAGTTTGTTAAAGTGTGAAGCGTAAAAATGTGGTGATTTGAGCGATTTCGCGATTTTCCCATAAGGATAACATGGGATGTTTCTGTCATCGCTACGGTTACCCCGTACAAAATATGACTTTGGCTCTCATACTTGTATGATCAGGATGGCAAATTAGAATTTGGTGCAAAATATCATGTCATTTGGAAAAACTCTTTTTGTTTATAGGCCACTCTGAAGGCCAAATATTCAGAATTCTGGGAAACGTTTGCGGCTCCGTCGCACAGAAACCGTAAAAGTTATCCTTAAAATTTGGATAACTTTAGATGCCCCACTTGTCTAGAGGACGTACACCGATTTAGAAGTTGGTGGGCAAAACGCACTAGGAGGAGTTTGTTAAAGTGTAAAACAGAAAAATGTGGTAATTTGAGAGATTTTGCGGTTTTCCCATAGGGATAACATGGGAGGTTTCTGTCATCGCTACGACTACGCCGTAAAAATTAAGGCATTTGTCTGATTGGCTTTTTTGATCGGGAAGCCAAAATAGAATTTTGGGTAAAGTTTAGAAAATTTTGGTAAAACTAATTTTTGACCTTCAATGTTAATTTAAAGGTCACTCTGTAGGGGGCGCTATCGCGCCCATTTAAATTTTTTCATCATAAACTGGTCCAAACTAGAAAGTTGAACAACTGATTCAAATTTGGTCCTAATCGGACTTGTTTTGATCAAATGGGAGCAATTTTTAGATCTGCAATATCCCAAAATAAGTTGTCCAACTTTGCGGCTGCGCCGCACACAGACCGTAAAAGGTATCTAAAAAAATTGGATAACTTTAGATGCCCCACTTGTCCAGAGGACGTACGCCGATTTTGAAGTCGGTGGGCAAAACGCCCTAGGAGGAGTTCGTCAAAGTTTGACGTGAACAAAATGGCTAACACAGCGTGTTTTCATTTTCAAAGGAAGATGGCGGCCATAGGGTAAGTCTGGTGGCGTGGCCACAATGATTTTTTTTTTTTGTCCTCAAGAGAGGAATGCGTGTCCCGAATTTCGTAGCTTTACGCCAAAGTTGACCTCGGGGCGTCTCCCATAGGCGCAATGTATTTTGACTTTTGTCGGTGGCGCTGTCGCGCCATTTTTTAACGAAAAAAAAAATGGCCCAGAAAAAATAAAATTTTTCGCCGATTCTGAATTTTGGGCAAAGTTTGGTGAGTTTTTGAGCATGTTCAGGGGGTCAAATTAGAGATCAAAGCGCTGAAGAAGAACAATAAAAAATTAAAGCCGCAAGCGGCATCCAACGGCCCTCGCGGGCCGCCGGCCTTCCGACTCTGCGCTTTCGACTTGATAAAGATGGAGCCCTTATTGTGTTGAATTAAAAAAGAACTTGACAGACGGGGACACGTTGGACATGGCCAATCCAGTGCAAATGAACACAAGTTTCGGTCAAATGTGCGGGTCCGCCGCACAAAGACCGTGACA
Organism: Eucyclogobius newberryi; assembly: GCF_026437365.1. Taxonomy (NCBI): domain Eukaryota; kingdom Metazoa; phylum Chordata; class Actinopteri; order Gobiiformes; family Gobiidae; genus Eucyclogobius; species Eucyclogobius newberryi. Next base: position 26,867,149 of record NW_027316056.1, on the reverse strand, counting down.
CTTGGAATAAAAATATGGATAATTTTTGATGCCCCGCTTGGTTAGATGATTTTCCCCAAATATGAGCTTGATCGAGCTATTGCCCACAGAGGAGTTTGTTAAAGTGTGAAGCGTAAATGTGAACATTTCAGAGATTTCGCTGTTTTCCCATTTCTGACATATATTTGCGGGTCCGCCACACAGAGACCGTAGCACTTAGAATCAAAATCTGGATAAGTTTTGATGCCCCGCTTGTGTAGATGATATTCTCCAAATATGAACTTGATCGGACAATCGCCCTAGGAGGAGTTCGTTAAAGTGTGAAGCGTAAAAATGTGGTGATTTGAGCGATTCTACGATTTTCCCATGAGGATAACATGGGATGTTTCTGTCATCGCTACGGTTACGACGTACAAAATATGACTTTGGCTCTCATACTTTTATGATCAGGATGGCAAATTAGAATTTTGTTCAAAATATCATGTCATTTGGAAAAACTCTATTGTTTATAGGCCACTCTGAAGGCCAAATAGTCAGAATTCTGGGAAACGTTTGCGGCTCCGTCGCACAGAGACCGTAAAAGCTATCCTTAAAATTTGGATAACTTTAGATGCCCCACTTGTCTAGAGGACGTACACCGATTTTGAGGTCGGTGGGCAAAACGCACTAGGAGGAGTTCGTTAAAGTGTGAAACAGAAAAATGTGGATATTCGAGAGATTTAGCGGTTTTCCCATAGGGATAACATGGGAGCTTTCTGTCATCGCTACGACTACGCCGTAAAAATTAAGGCATTTGTCTGATTGGCTTTTTTGATCGCGACGCCAAAATAGAATTTTGGGTAAAGTTTAGAAAATTTTGATAAAACTAATTTTTGACCTTCAATGTTAATTTAAAGGTCACTCTGTAGGGGGCGCTATCGTGGCCATTTCAATTTTGTCAGCCTAAACTGGTCCAAACTAGAAAGTTTAACAACTGATTCAAATTTGGTCCTAATCGGACTTGTTTTTTATCAAATGGGAGCAATTTTTAGATCTGCAATATTCCAAAATAAGTTGTCCAACTTTGCGGCTGCGCCGCACACAGACCGTAAAAGGTATCTCAAAAAATTGGATAACTTTAGATGCCCCACTTGTCCAGAGGACGTACACCGATTTTGAAGTCGGTGGGCCAAACGCCCTAGGAGGAGTTCGTCAAAGTTTGACGTGAACAAAATGGCTAACTCAGCTTTCTTTCATTTTCAAAGGAAGATGGCGGCCATAGGGTAAGTCTGGGGGCGTGGCCACAATAATATTTTTTTTTTGTCCTCACGAGAGGAATGCGTGTCCCGAATTTCGTAGCTTTACGCCGGGGCGTCTCCCATAGGCGCAATGTATTTTGACTTTTGTCGGTGGCGCTGTCGCGCCATTTTTTAAGGAAAAAAAAAATGGCCCAGAAAATATCAAATTTTTCGCCGATTCTGAATTTTGGGCAAAGTTTGGTGAGTTTTTGAGCATGTTCAGGGGGGCAAATTAGAGTTCAAAGCGATGAAGAACGAGAAAAATAATAATAATAATAATAATATTTTTAGCAAAAACAATATAGCCGTTTCCACTAAAACAACAAATTATACATCGTTTTAAAGCTCTAAGCCTTCCCCATGCTGTCATGGGGTGGAATCATCATTACGAGCGCTTACGCGCTCGTCACTCCCTATTCCGTCGGGATGCCCCGCTCACTCCCCATAGACTTCCATTGATTTGAGCAGATACAAGTATGGCCCAAGCCTGCGGCATGGATTTTCGCGTACGGGACGATGCCAGGAGGGTTTTTGGAGGAATGCAGCGCTTCGCGCTGCTGTTGTCACGAATGAGTGAATGGGCGTAGCCCATTCACTCATTCTTGACTATTTCTGTCATAGCAGGAGTAAGTATGCATGATCCATGCCTTCGGCATGGGCTAGTTCACTGTACTTGCCAGGGGCGACGGGGTACCAAACATGCGGGCAGTACCAAACATGCGGACAGTTGCAACGCTGCCTTCGGCAGCGTTGCGGGAGCAATAGGCCCTCCGCCCTGCTGGGGCTCGGGCCTAAATATAGCCACAAGCGGCAATGATCGGCCCTCGCCACGCCGCCGCCACGCCGCGAGAGGAGGGGGCGCTAACGCGCCCCAATTGTCCTTTTATTACGCCTACTGCTGAATCTGTGACGCTGTCACATCTTCTCCCCTTTGTTTTACCATCAAAAAGCAATTTTATTTTGAATTCTTGGCAAAATATGCGGCTTTGCCGCACAGACACCGTGACTCTTGGAATAAAAATGTGGATAACTTTTGATGGTCCACCCCTGAAGATGAGTCTCACCAAATTTCAGGTTAATAGGGCTAACGCCCTAAGAGGAGTTTGTGAAAGTCTAAAGTGTAAACATGTTCTGGCGATTTCCCCATTGGAATAACATGGAAGGTTTCGGTCATCGTTACGGCAAAGCCATAACAATTATGACATGGGTCGCATTGACTTTTTTGATGGGGATGCCAAAATTGAGTTGTGTGTCAAATTTCATATAATTTCGCAAAACTAAATATTTAACCTCCATATAAAATCTGTAGGGGGCGCTGTGGCTCCAAATTAATTTATTTCACTTCAAGTAGGTTTAGGGCAAAGAGTTTAACAACTGATTCTAATTTGACACAATTCGGACTTTATCTGCGCAAACGGCAGAAATGTTAAATTTGGGAGATTTTGATTATACTGCATTTTTATCGTAATGGACACAATGTGCAAAGAAATGGTGTGAAATCCTTATTGTAACATTGACAGAGGAAGGTGTGTTTTAGACTTAAATTCTCAAATATAAATAAAAATGTACATTTTATACAATATAAATATCTATTTGATAAAAAAATAAAATACGCCCCCTGCGTGGATGAAGATCAGATCACTCTTGCATTTACATGAACAAATTAATGTTATGAATACTAATTAAGTGGCACCAGCCCACCCCCATGTCCCCCCCCCCCCCCCCCCCCCCCCCCGTTCCCCCTATGTTCCCCTCAAACATTATTTTATAAATGATACATTTAAAAACCTGTATAATAAAAATGAATACAAAATACAGCCAAACAATAAAAGAACAAAAATAGAACGTATGGGAGTTTGTATTATTTTGAACTAACGGTCATTATCAATGGGACTACAGATGAAAATGAGCTTGCCTGACTGACTCTGGCACATTTACTTGTTGAACTAACAACCTCACCGGCCTCAGTCCTGGAGTCAGGACTAAAAATTAGGAATCTGTTTGAATAGTGAAAAAAGTGTTTCAATTCACAGGCTCCAAATCCCTATGTTAAAACAGAAAATGTATAGAAGAAAGCAATTCAATCTATATGTTTGGTTCCGGTTCCTTGAGCAGAAAACCATGAAGATAAGCATTTATTCTGAAACTAAGCTATACATTTTATGTTTTTACCCATATACGACGATTTACACAATTTTCACACAAAAAAACCCTGTGCCGAGCTGGCTCCTATCCAGGGAGTGCCCCACCTAAGGCCCAAAGTCACCCGCGACCCCTAACGGGAACAAGCGGTAGAAAATGTATTAATTAATGATCACACCAAAAAAAAATCTGAATTCCCTACATATTAAGATTACAAGCCCCAATGACAAAGAAGAGATTGAATTTGTAATAAAATCCTCAGTTTGGATGGTTGTAGGGGTCAGGAAATGTGTGTGACACTGGGCTGCTCAACGGAAACATGCATTTAGAGACACATCTAGATGTGGGGGAAATATCTTCATTTGGGAAGATTTTGCGTATTGATACTAGTAAATCTTGTCACTGTATTGTATCTTTATTTATTTATATTTGTACTAATCAAACATCTTAATCCGTTTTGACAGATCAAGGCTTGTCATAAATATGTTTAGCTTCCTTTTTCATGGTCAGCCCACATCTCTCCACGATTACTTCATTGGCTCAAACAGAGAATCTAACCTGGGAGGCTCTTATTTGGTACTTGAATCAAGTTCTGCCTGTTATGCATGTTTTATGTGTTTTATGAATATCTGATCCCTCGTCACAAAACTGAAGTGATAAGCTGATGCCAGTCATTAAACTTCAAGAGTGTATGCGGTCATCTCGCAAAGGACTAACAACTGAAGTAAATTACACCATAAGCCAACGTACGATTGGTAAGTCAATTATCAGACTTTTATTACATGAAATAGTGATCATAGTTATTTTGTCTGCATTAATTTATAACATATGTCAGCAAGAATCTATTAGGTTTAGAGGCAGACCCCATGAAAAACAGTGCAGGAACAGCACAAACACTGCACAGAAGCTCAGGCCTCTAGAGGACCAAAGCTTGGAAGGATTTTTTTTTTTTCTTTTTAAATAAATATAGATTCCCAATCTTAACCTACTATTTAACTATAATATGGATATCTCTAGTATCCATGGAATATCTCTAGATGAGCTTAAACATGTCATTAATTCATACTGATTTTATAAGAATAATTGGCTTTTGTGCCCACTGAAATTATGAAATTGTGCCTACTGCTGATTGTGACGGATGGAATAACAACAAATTAAATAATCTGCCAAATGACTGTGGCTGGTTTGCTGTGAATAAACCCTAACCAAAAAGGTTGTTGCCCAACAAATTAAAATAATAAAATACATCAGCCTGGAATAAATTATAAAAATATAGAATATACAACATATACAAAACATTTCACTGAGATATGTGTTTATTATTCTTTTGCAATAATTGGAGGTTGTAGAGTACATTGCTTCAGGGGCCAAATTCGGAGGGGAATTGTTGTTTTTTGTCATCATGTATATAGATTTGGGCTTTGTATTTTTTGTAGCTATAAACCCACCTATAGAGAGGTACAACATACCGTAACAATTAGCTATTTATCAGCAATCTGAATTCACAATGTGCCACCAGGTTCACCAGATAAACACTTGCTGTCCCCTTGCAGCATCCCAGGTGGATTCCCAAGACTGATTAAGACAATTGTGACATTAGTTGTGTGTTTGTCATATTTACAGTGGTTGGTAGTACTCACTTACATGAACTCAGTTACTTAAGAAACGTTTTCAAGAAATTATACATATTGAGTAACTTTTTGAGCGTTTACTTTAAGCTCTACTTGTGTACTATTTTCATTGAAGAAACAGTAGTCTTACTTGAGTAAAAGTTTTGGTTACTCTTCCCACTGTAAGTGACAAAAGCTTTATGTCGAAATTCTGCACCACTCAGATGTTACGTCCAGACAGTCACTCTTACAGTTCCTTCGTAGAAAAAGATTCAGTTGTAGTCATCTGGACACTGTTTTTGGAAAACAAGATATTTCTACTCTCATACAAAAGTCATTCTCAATCTACAAATCTAGTCTGATCATTTAAATATTTATCCTAATCTGTGCTGCATAAGCCTTGCCCATTGGGCAGATCCTGCTGACAATAGCCTGTCCTGTTAATCTTTGGTTTGCAGAGTTCCCAGATGTTGGCTAAGCTTAGTCGGGTCTGTCAAATCCGTTGGATTTATATTTTACTGTAAAATTGTAATGTTTTTGATGTTATATCAACCTAATATTAATGCTCCAAGTCTTAATAAAGAGGTGGAGGCTCATCGAAATGTCAAATGCAAAATTTCAAAATGCGGCCATCGGTGAAAAAAGATTGGACACCCCTGAAACACATAATATGCAGCCTCGTCAGAATCCCATATATATATATATATATATATATATATATATATATAGGTTAAATTTCTGTGGTGGCGATGTAGCAATTTGTAAATGTATTAATTATGAATTGTTTTATTTCAGCCTACAAACCGCTCGCCATGCCACATAATTATACACTGCTACTTTACATTTTTGTAAACTTAAGCTCTTTTGTAAATGCCAAAGGGTTGTAAATCCCTTAAGGGTCATGACTAATCTAAAGTAAGTAGAAGTAAGTAAAACTGTAAATGTAATTATGTTTTTATGACTGTTTTTAGGAGAGGCAAGATGAAACCACCTATTTTCCTGCTTCTGATAGGTAAATATGTTTTCAAATTACTGAGGTAATATAGTTTAAAGTTTGTGCTGGGTTGGTGATTTGACTTTTTTGTGTGTTATTGTGTCACAGGACTGATGGTATCAGGAAGTCATGGTATGCCAACAAATACAACGGAGCCCCCACCCACCATGCCACTTTAAATATTATTCAAGCCAATATTTTTTTTCTTTTTGCAGTATTCTGTAAATTGTGTATATATTCAGACCAATTCAATCTTATTATATTTGTAAATTCAAAATGTTTATGCATGCCCTTCTTGATATATTTTGCTACTATTATTTTTCATTGTTGTATGTTGCACCTTAAAGGTGTAATGGACGATTTTTCGGCGATTTGAGAACTCAGGAAGTGCGCATGCGCACTCCCCCGTGCGGACTGATATAACACACACGTGTGTTTGTTTATTAGCACAACGGATCGCATCACATCTCTCGTCTCCCGTAAATTTCCGTCTTCTTCTGAGTCAGCTCAAACTGTCTTTCTCCGTCTTCATTTTGTCCCGTACACTGAGGGAACTATATTATGATCATGATTATCAATGCGCTTCGACACGCGGAAAGTGCTGCTCTCCTGGGGACGAGCCGCACGCGGCTGCAGGTGAGCGGTAGGTGCGTTTTATGATTGATACGTGGCAGGACTAATTGGCAGTCCACGCCACGAGGAAATGAGACTCAGATTTTGGCCAAAAAAATCGTCCATTCAACCTTTAATGCTAAAGCAAATTCCTAGTTTTTGAATCCAGTTCATTGATAATAGCAATAAACCCCTTTTTTATTCTGATCCACAACAACAGCGACAACGATAGACCCTTCCACAACTACTACCACAGAGCCACAAACAACCAACACAACAGGACCCCCAACACCTACAACATCTGGACCCCCAACCACTACAACGGGAACCCCAACCACTACTACAACTGGGCCAACAACCACAACAACGGGACCCCCAACCACTACAACATCTAGACCAACAACCACTACAACGGGAACCCCAACAACTACAACAACTGGACCAATAACCACTACAACTGGACCAACAACCACCACAACAGAACCCCCAACCACTACAACAATTGGACCAACAACCACTACAACGGGAACCCCAACAACTACAACTGGACCAAAAACCACTACAACTGGACCAACAACCACCACAACAGGACCCCCAACCACTACAACAACTGGACCAACAACCACCACAACAGGACCCCCAACCACTACAACATCTGGACCAAAAAACACTGCAACAACTGGACCAACAACCACTACAACGGGACCCCCAACCACTACAACAACTGGACAAACAACTACTACAACGGGACCTCAAACCACTACAACAACTGGACCAACAACCACTACAACAACTGGGCAAACAACCACTACAACGGGACCCCCAACCACTACAACATCTGGACCCCCAACAACTACAACAACTGGACCCACAACCACTACAACTGGACCAACAACCACGACAACAGGACCCCCAACCACTACAACAACTGGACCAACAACCACCACAACAGAACCCCCAACCACTACAACATCTGGACCAACAACCACAACAACGGGACCCCCAACCACTACAACAACTGGACCAACAACCACCACAACAGGAACCCCAACCACTACAACATCTGGACCGACAACCACTACAACGGGAACCCCAACCACAACAACTACTGGACCACCAACCACCACAACAACTGGACCAACAACCACTACAACGGGACCCCCAACCACTACAACAACTGGACAAACAACCACTACAACGGAACCCCCAACCACTACAACTACTGGACCACCAACCACCACAACAACTGGACCAAAAACCACTACAACGGTTCCCCCAGCAACTACAACAACTGGACCAACAACCACTACAACGACACCCCCAACCACTACAACAACTGGACCAACAACCACTACAACAACTGGACCAACAACCACTACAACAACTGGACCAACAACCACTACAACAACTGGACCAACAACGACTACAACGGCACCCCCAACCACTACAACAACTGGACCAACAACCACCACTACGGGACCCCCAACCACTACAACAACTGGACCAACAACCACTACAACGGCACCCCCAACCACTACAACAACTGGACCAACAACCACTACAACGGGACCCCCAACAACTACAACAACTGGACCCACAACCACTACAACTGGACCAACAACCACGACAACAGGACCCCCAACCACTACAACAACTGGACCAACAACCACCACAACAGGACCCCCAACCACTACAACATCTGGACCAACAACCACTACAACGGGACCCCCATCCACAACAACTACTGGACCACCAACCACAACAACAACTGGACCAAAAACCACTACAGCGGGACCCCCAACCACTACAACAACTGGGCCAACAACCACTACAACGGGACCCCCAACCACTAAAACATCTGGACCACCAACCACCACAACAACTGGACCAACAACCACTACAACGGGACCCCCAACAACTACAACAACTCGACCAACAACCACTACAACTGGACCAACAACCACGACAACAGGACCCCCAACCACTACAACAACTGGACCAACAACCACCACAACAGGACTCCCAACAACTACAACATCTGGACCAACAACCACAACAACAGCTGGACCAACAACCACTACAACGGGACCCCCAACAACTACAACAACTGGACCAACAACCACTACAACTGAACCAACAACCACTACAACAAGACCCCCAACCACTACAACAACTGGACCAACAACCACTACAACGGAACCCCCAACCACTACAACTACTGGACCACCAACCACCACAACAACTGGACCAAAAACCACTACAACGGGACCCCCAACAACTACAACATCTGGACCACCAACCACCACAACAACTGGACCAACAACCACTACAACAGGACCAACAACCACCACAACAGGACCCCCAACCACTACAACAACTGGACCAACAACCACTACAAATGGACCCCCAACAACTACAACAACTCGACCAACAACCACTACAACTGGACCAACAACCACCACAACAGGACCCCCAACCACTACAACAACTGGACCAACAACCACCACAACAGGACCCCCAACCACTACAACATCTGGACCAAAAACCACAACAACGGGAACCCCAACCACAAAAACAACTGGACCACCAACCATCACAACAACTGGACCAACAACCACTACAACGGGACCCCCAACCACTACAACAACTGGACCAACAACCACTACAACGGAACCCCCAACCACTACAACTACTGGACCACCCACCACCACAACAACTGGACCCACAACCACTACAACTGGACCAACAATCACCACAACAGGACCCCCAAAAACTACAACAACTGGACCAACAACCACTAGAACGGAACCCCCAACGACTACAACTACTGGACCACCAACCACCACAACAACTGGACCAACAACTACTACAACGGGACCCCCAAAAACTACAACAACTGGACCAACAACCACTACAACTGGACCCCCAACACCTACAACGGGACCCCCAACCACTACAACAACTGGACCAACAACCACTACAACGGAACCCACAACCACTACAACTACTGGACCACCAACCACCACCACAACAACTGGACCAACAACTACTACAACGGGACCCCCAACCACTACAACATCTGGACCAACAACCACCACTACGGGACCCCCAACCACTACAACAACTGGACCAACAACCACTACAACGGCACCCCAAACCACTACAAAAACTGGACCAACAACTACTACAACGGGACCCCCAACAACTACAACAACTGGACCCACAACCACTACAACTGGACCAACAACCACTACAACAGGACTCCCAACCACTACAACAACTGGACCAAAAACACTCACAACAGGACCCCCAACTACTACAACATCTGGACCAACAACCACTACAACGGGAACCCCAACCACAACAACTACTGGACCACCAACCACCACAACAACTGGACCAACAACCACTACAACGGGACCCCCAACCACTACAACAACTGGACAAACAACCACTACAACGGAACCACCAACCACTACAACTACTGGACCACCAACCACCACAACAACTGGACCAACAACCACTACAACGGCACCCCCAACCACTACAACAACTGGACCAACAACCACTACAACGGCACCCCCAACCACTACAACAACTGGACCAACAACCACTACAACAACTGGACCAACAACCACTACAACAACTGGACCAACAACCACTACAACAACTGGACCAACAACCACTACAACGGGGCCGCCAACCACTACAACAACTGGACCAACAACCACAACGGGACCCCCAACCACTACAACAACTGGACCAACACCCACTACAACAACTGGACCAACAACCACTATAACGGCACCCCCAACCACTACAACAACTGGACCAACAACCACCACTACGGGACCCCCAACCACTACAACAACTGGACCAACAACCACTACAACGGAACCCCCAACCACTACAACAACTGGGCCAACAACCACTACAACGGGACCCCCAACCACTACAACATCTGGACCACCAACCACCACAACAGCTGGACCAACAACCACTACAACGGGACCAACAACCACCAAAACAGGACCCCAAACCATTACAACAACTGGACCAACAACCACTACAACGGGACACCCAACAACTACAACAACTCGACCAACAACCACTACAACTGGACCAACAACCACGACAACAGGACCCCCAACCACTACAACAACTGGACCAACAACCACCACAACAGGACCCCCAACCACTACAACATCTGGACAAACAACCACAACAACAGGAACCCCACCCACTAAAACTACTGGACCACCAACCACCACAACAAAAGGACCAACAACCACTACAACGGGACCCCCAACAACTACAACAACTGGACCAACAACCACTACAACTGAACCAACAACCACTACAACGGGACCCCCAACCACTACAACAACTGGACCAACAACCACTACAACGGAACCCCAAACCACTACAACTACTGGACCACCAACCACCACAACAACTGGACCAACAACTACTACAACGGGACCCCCAACCACTACAACATCTGGACCAACAACCACCACTACGGGACCCCCAAGCGCTACAACAACTGGACCAACAACCACTACAACGGCACCCCAAACCACTACAACAACTGGACCAACAACCACTACAACGGGACCCCCAACAACTACAAAAACTGGACCCACAACCACTACAACTGGACCAACAACCACGACAACAGGACCCCCAACCACTACAACAACTGGACCAACAACCACCACAACAGGACCCCCAACCAATACAACATCTGGACCAACAACCACTACAACGGGACCCCCAACCACAACAACTACTGGACCACCAACCACCACAACAACTGGACCAAAAACCACTACAACGGGACCCCCAACCACTACAACAACTGGGCCAACAACCACTACAACGGGACCCCCAACCACTACAAGATCTGGACCACCAAACACCACAACAACTGGACCAACAACCACTACAACAGGACCAACAACCACCACAACAGGACCCCCAACCATCACAACAACTGGACCAACAACCACTACAACGGGACCCCCAACAACAACAACAACTGGACCAACAACCACTACAACTGGACCAACAACCACGACAACAGGACCCCCAACCACTACAACAACAGGACTAACAACCACCACAACAGGACCCCCAACCACTACAACATCTGGACCAACAACCACAACAACGGGAACCCCAACCACAAAAACAACTGGACGACCAACCACTACAACAACTGGACCAACAACCACTACAACGGAACCCCCAACCACTACAACTACTGGACCACCAACCACCACAACAACTGGACCAAGAACCACTACAACTGGACCAACAACCACAACAACGGGAACCCCAACCACAAAAACAACTGGACCACCAACCACTACAACAACTGGACCAACAACCACTACAACGGAACCCCCAACCACTACAACTACTGGACCACCAACCACCACAACAACTGGGCCAACAACTACTACAACGGGACCCCCAACCACTACTACAAATGGACCAACAACCACTACAACATCTGGACCAACAACCACTACAACAACTGGACCAACAACCACTACAACAACTGGACCAACAACCACTACAACAACTGGACCAACAACCACTAAAACAAGTAGACCAACAACCACTACAACAACTGGACCAACAACCACTACAACAACTGGACCAACAACCACGACAACAGGGCCCCAAACCACTACAACATCTGGACCAACAACCACTACATCAGGACCCCAAACCACTACTACAACTGAACCAACAACCACTTCAACGGGACCCCCAACAACTACATCAACTGGACCAACAACCACTACAACAACTGGACAAACAACCACCACAACAGGACCCCCAACCACTACAACATCTGGACCAACAACCACTACAACAACTGGACCAACAACCACTACAACGGGACCCCAAACCACTACAACATCTGGACCACCAACCACCACAACAACTGGACCAACAACCACTACAACGGGACCCCCAACCACTACAACAACTGGACCAACAACCACCACAACAGGACCCCCAACCACTACAACATCTGGACCAACAACCACTTCAACAACTGGACCAACAACCACTACAACGGGACCCCCAACCACTACAACAACTGGACCAACAACCACGACAACAGGACCCCCAACCAATACAACAACTGGACAAACAACTACTACAACGGGAACTCAAACCACTACAACAACTGGACCAACAACCACTACAACATCTGGACCACCAACCACCACAACAACTCGACCAACAACCACTATAACTGGACAAACAACCACCAAAACAGGACCCCCAACAACTACAACAACTGGACCCACAACCACTATAACTGGACCAACAACCACGACAACAGGACCCCCAACCACTACAACAACTGGACCAACAACCACCACAACAGGACCCCCAACCACTACAACATCTGGACCAACAACCACAACAACGGGACCTCCAACCACTACAACAACTGGACCAACAACCACCACAACAGGACCCCCAACCACTACAACATCTGGACCAACAACCACTACAACGGGACCCCCAACCACAACGACTACTGGACAAACAACCACTACAACGGAACCCCCAACCTCTACAACTACTGGACCACCAACCACCACAACAACTGGACCAACAACCACTACAACGGTTCCCCCAACCACTACAACAACTGGACCAACAACCACTACAACGGCACCCCCAACCACTACAACAACTGGACCAACAACCACTACAACAACTGGACCAACAACCACTACAACAACTGGACCAACAACCACTACAACGGGACCGCCAACCACTACAACAACTGGACCAACAACCACAATGGGACCCCCAACCACTACAACAACTGGACCAACAACCACTACAACAACTGGACCAACAACCACTACAACAACTGGACCAACAACCACTACAACAACTGGACCAACAACCACTACAACGGGACCGCCAACCACTACAACAACTGGACCAACAACCACAATGGGACCCCCAACCACTACAACAACTGGACCAACACCCACTACAACAACTGGACCAACAACCACTACAACGGCACCCCCAACCACTACAACAACTGGACCAACGACCACCACTACGGGACCCCCAACCACTACAACAACTAGACCAACAACCACTACAACGGGACCCCCAACAACTACAACAACTGGACCCACAACCACTACAACTGGACCAACAACCACGACAACAGGACCCCCAACCACTACAACAACTGGACCAACAACCACCACAACAGGACCCCCAACCACTACAACATCTGGACCAACAACCACTACAACGGGACCCCCAACCACAACAACTACTGGACCACCAACCACCACAACAACTGGACCAAAAAACACTACAACGGGACCCCCAACCAGTACAACATCTGGGCCAACAACCACTACAACAACTGGACCAACAACCACTACAACGGAACCCCCAACCACTACAACTACTGGACCACCAACCACCACAACAACTGGACCAACAACCACTACAACGGGACCCCCAACCACTACAACAACTGGGCCAACAACCACTACAACAACTGGGCCAACAACCACTACAACGGGACCCCCAACCACTATAACCACTGGACCAACAACCACTACAACGGGACCCCCAACAACTACTACAACAACACCTCCAAAAACTACTACAACAGAACATCCCACAACTACACCAACCAAAGCAACAGTTATCCCACCGGTCGAACCAACTGTTGAAGTGGTGATGAAAATTGAGGAACCCTTTGACGAAGAATTTAAAAACAAAACATCAGCAGCTTTTAAGAAATTTGAAGAAAAAATAACAAGAGAGGTAAGCCATGCTCGATTATTGACACACTCCAAATAAATACATCCATTCAATTACCTGTTTGTACAATATGTTTTTTTTTTTTTTTCAAGCTTGATAAGGTTTATAAGAATAAGTTTGGTCCACGTTTTAAAAAGACCAAACTTAAAGATGTCAGGTATGTTGGTACATTTTACATTTTTATTCAAATGATACTGTAAATAATGTGGAAAATGTCTCTTTTTCAGACGAGGGTCCACTGTGGTAGATTTTGATGTAATATTCAATGAGAATACCACTACACAGCCAAATGTCTCTGAAGTGTCATCAGCATTGGTTGAAGCAGTAAACACCAACGGCTTTAACTTTTCTGTTAATACAACCAGCATATCGGCAAAAGGTATGTATGTGTTTGGATTGTATCTATCAAATTTATTCTTTACATATTTAATATACTATACATAGTTATTACATACAATATTTTTAATATAATATAAAGGACCATTTTAATGAAAACTATTTGAAAAGAATAAACCATGTCCTTGTTATGAAAAAAAATCTCTTGCAATGGTTATCAAGAATAAAGTAAAACAATAGAACAGAGTTGTCTTATCTCAATCGTGAATGGTTTAATTCAGTGCACAATCTGAATTAATATGTCCCTGATCCCAGCATCACTTTCCCTTCCTAGACTTGAGTGTGTCCCCACCCAGGGACTAGCGTTCATTATATAGTTTACAGGTCAGCCAGGTGGTCACATGACCCACATAGCACGAAAAGTTACAGAGACAAATGCTAGGTACAAGAATAAACAAAGGTTATTGGTTACATTTACATTCTGACCGCCTGACAACTTAAGAGGACAATGGCCTATCCTGGATACCCGTAGTTTCTAACTCAAATGGAAAATTACAGACTCAAAGACAAAAGAACCGTGGTAGCTGATTGCATACCCATCCTGGCAATCTGACGAGTAGACAGAGGACGGTGAAATGTCCAAAAGGCTAGGTGTTTAAATCGCTAGATCTCGTCCTGGACTCCCGGGCTCATTCTCTCGATTAGTGAGAGGGTCTTTGATCAGGGCACAACAGGGTGTCAGCACATCGAGAGCAAAAAAGGCCAGTTTACATATAACTGTCGAGCCTGGTATTTTCTCCCTCAACAGACCCCTCTCATGATTACAAGTAACTCAGTTTACTTAATTAATCATGCATTAAAAAGGAAATACAGAGTAGGGTGTCAATACATCAATAAACCATCATCAGACTAATGTTCTGAAGAACAAAAATAAATTTGTTTAAGTCCATCTTACAGTCGGTGCTCAGGTGTAGGGTCAATAAAGAAATGATAACAAAATTAAACAAAACAAATGAAATGAAACAAAAGCAAAAGATAAAAATGTAGCAATTAAAAAATAATTATAATACTGATATAAATATGAAAATAAAGATGAAATGATGAATTGAACAAAACAAAATAAAATGAAACAAAAACAAAACATAATTAAAGCCGCGGCAGCGGCGATGATGGCTCTCACCTCCTGCGCGACCGCCTTCCCGTGCGACCGCCTTCCCGCCTGTCCAGAGGCAGGAAAATAAAGAGGAGGAACTACAAAAATGGAGTGAGACTACAAAATGACCCGGGCTACAGAGTGGAAATGCGTCAAAAATCCTACAATCTCCCTCCCCCCCCTCTCTCTCCCTCCCTCTCGAGTTGTGGCAGAAAGAATAAAGTCTAAAGAATAAAGTCAAAAGAATTAAGTCTAAAGAATAAAGTCTAACGAATAATAATTCTAATGCGACACGAGAGGAAATGTCCCATCAAAATAAAAGCAGAAGAGGAAGTGAAAGCATTCATTGCGCCTCTGCTGGCCAATTGTGAAAATACACAATATAAGATAAGATATTCCTTTATTGTCCCACATGGGGAAATTTCATTGTCTGCAATGCACTCTTTTCATTGCGTCTCGAGGAGAATCTAAACCATGACTTTCAAACAAATCAGACAATGTTGAGATTTTCACACAATGGGTAGGGGGCGCTATAGAGTAAATTCTTTACATGGGTATTTATTTCCAATCAGACCATAAAAACGCATTAGTGAGTGAAAATGAAGCCTCTTTGGGGGCGTGTTACGCAGAGACCGTAAAGAATATCGACATTCTTTTGGATTTTTATTAAATTTCAATGTCTCTAGATGCAAAAGGTGTTGTTTTGAGCTTGATCGGACAAAAAACCTAGGACAAGTACGATTTTGAAAAACAAAAGTCAAGCGTGGCGGTGCCACTTTGATTCAACATGGCTGACTTCCTGTTTATCATAGAGCGATGCTTCCAGGTGCGTCTTACTCCTCAAAGGTCAGAGGTCAAAGGTCACTGTCACTAGTTTCATGTGCCTAGGCCAAAGATTAAGCGTTTCATGATTTTTCTTTTTTTAACTAGTCGACACTGTTGCGACGGGCGTTCTCGCAACCTCCATTTTATTGGAGTTCGGGCCGAGCCGATCGCGTCTATGTCCCCATGTGTGACCTATGACCCCATGTGGGATAATACAATATTCAGGGGGTCAAAAATCCCCGAGCTGTGGCAAAATTTTACCATGCAAAACAATAATAATAAGAAACCATGGCAAGAACAATGTCTCGGCCATTCCATTCTGGAAGGCTCGAGACAAAAATGTAGCAACAAAAAATTTAAAAATAAACATAATACTAATCAAAATAAAATATGAAAAATGAAATGATCAAAAAATTAAACAAAACACGAGAAATATGGGGATGATAAAAAGGTAATCACAATAATAAAAAAAAAAAAAATAACAAAACAACAATTTAAGAAAAACATAAAAGAATGAAAGGTAATAATAAAGATTAAAAAGAAAACTAAGTTTAATTAAAAAAAAGAAAAGAATGACAAGTAGGAAAATAAAGAATAAGAATAAGTAAACTAAATTTAATTAAAAAGAAAACATAAAGAAATGAAAAATAGAAAAGTATAGAATAATAAAAGGAAGTATAAAGATGAGTTGCAGAAATAATGACATAAAAAAAATTCAAAAAAGAACAAAAGGCTTTGTGCCTAACGTCTGGATTATTATTGTGGCCCTTTACGTTTATAGACATAAAAAAGGGGTGAATAATGTAATTTTAATTAGGAAAAGGTAATTAATAGGGAAAAAGACACTAACTGTGCCCTCTTTCTTTTTCTAGCAGTCCTTCCACCCACTACAACAGGACCTCCAACTACAACAATGCAACCTACAACCACCACAACTAGACCAATAATTACTACAACAGGACCCCCAACCGCTACAACAACTGGACCAACAACCACCACAACAAAAGGACCTCCAAGCACTACAACAACAGGACCTCCAAGCACCACAACAACTGGACCTCCAACCACCACAACAACAGGACCTCCAACCACTACAACAACAGGACCCCCAACCACTACAACAACAGGACCTCCAACCACCACAACAACTGGACCTCCAACCACCACACCAACAGGACCTCCAACCACTACAACAACAGGACCCCCAACCACTAAAACAACTGGACCTCCAACCACCACAACAGCAGGACCCCCAACCACTACAACAACAGGACCTCCAACCACCACAACAACTGGACCTCCAACCACCACACCAACAGGACCTCCAACCACTACAACAACAGGACTCCCAACCACTACAACAACTGGACCTCCAACCACCACAACAACTGGACCTCCAACCACCACACCAACAGGACCTCCAACCACTACAACAACAGGACCCCCAACCACTAAAACAACTGGACCTCCAACCACCACAACAGCAGGACCCCCAACCACTACAACAACAGGACCTCCAACCACCACAACAACTGGACCTCCAACCACCACACCAACAGGACCTCCAACCACTACAACAACAGGACCCCCAACCACTACAACAACTGGACCTCCAACCACCACAACAACTGGACCTCCAACCACCACAACAACTGGACCTCCAACCACCACAACAACTGGACCTCCAACCACTACAGCAACTGGACCTCCAATCACCACAGCAACTGGACCAACGACCACCACAACAAAAGGACCTCCAACCACCACAACAACTGGACCTCCAACCACCACAACAACAGGACCTTCAACCACCACAACAACAGGACCCCCAACCACTAAAACAACTGGACCTCCAACCACCACAACAGCAGGACCCCCAACCACTACAACAACAGGACCTCCAACCACCACAACAACTGGACCTCCAACCACCACACCAACAGGACCTCCAACCACTACAACAACAGGACCCCCAACCACTACAACAACTGGACCTCCAACCACCACAACAACTGGACCTCCAACCACCACAACAACTGGACCTCCAACCACCACAACAACTGGACCTCCAACCACTACAGCAACTGGACCTCCAATCACCACAGCAACTGGACCAACGACCACCACAACAAAAGGACCTCCAACCACCACAACAACTGGACCTCCAACCACCACAACAACAGGACCTCCAACCACCACAACAATTGGACCTCCAACCACCACAACAACTGGACCTCCAACTACCACAACAACTGGACCTCCAACCACTACAACAACTGGAACAACAACCACTACAATAACTGGACCAACAACCACTACAACAACTGGACCAACAACCACCACAATGAGCCCTCAAACAAGTTCAACTGCATCCACCAATCCTCCAGTTGACAGCGAATCAATCATCTTTGTGCAGTTTTCTCTGAACCAGGATTTCACTCCAGCCTTATCAGATCCAACTACAGGGGAGCATCAAGCTTTGGCCAGTAAATGCAGGGGCGAGGTAAAAAGAAATCTACTATTTGTCCTATAGAAATTAAATGACTGCATTCCTTGCATCATGTGTGCATTGATATTTTTTTACATTCTTATATTCTAGCTCAACAGAATTGGCAAAAAGAATTTTGGAAATGGCTTCAGTCGCTCCCTTGTAAATTCATTTAGGTAAACTAATTTAATTAACATTTTGGGGTTTGACTTAGGTCTCTCTTGACAGAGAAATTAAATATAATATAATTATGGTAATTATTTTCTATCATGATTGCAGGAGTGGCTCTGTGGTGGCCAATTCTACCCTTGTGTTCCAAAATGCAGCTGCAAAACCACCAATAGCAACAGTTATTGAACAGTTGGAAACAGAACTGAACAATTCCTCTGTTTTGGATGTCCTTCCAGGCAGTGTTGATGCACGTATGTACAAAAAAAAAATTCAAACATATTTTACACAATTCTACAACTTCCAAGTTGTTAATAATTTAACAACATTTCTTCTAATTTCAGAATCCTCTGGAATAAGTCTCCATCACACAGTACTTCCCATGACTATTTTGACATTCATTTTTCTGCATCTTACACATCTCTTGGCAGATGTTTAGCTCCAGGTCTGATGTGTTATTATTGTGTTAACAGCATAACAGCATGATGATGTTTATCAATATAATGAGGTAAAATATGTGCTGTTACAGTTTTGCAGTTTTTTCCATATTAAATCATTGGCACTTCTTTTATTGGATGTAGTATAATTTTACTACAGCACAGGCTATACACAATTAAATTAACCTGTACCAATCAATGACTTGTGAGTCTGATGTAAAATAAATATAAAATAAATACATATTTTACACTTAAAAATAAGACTCTTTTTTTCTCCCAAATAAATAAAGAATACAATTAATAATTCATGGCAATTATATATTTAAGAATGAGGAGTGGGTTTATGACCCTATGCTTTATTTTCTACTTTTAGCCATCAGACATAGTTTCAAGGCCTTCTAAAAAATCATGCCACCAACCCAGGCAGGAGGCTACGGTCCATCCGGACCAAAACCTCCTGCCACAAGAACAGTTTCTTTCCCTCTGCCGTTGGACTTATGAACACTTCTTAAACACTGTCACTTTAACCATAATTTACCGTAATCACCCAATGTACTGTTCACTTGCACTACATGTAAATTCAACTGTACATTTTGTGTACCTATGCCTATTTAAATTGTTTTAATATTATAGCCTTTTTATTTTAATCCTATAGCACATTTTAATTGTTTCTCTTTTTGACTTATATAGGTTGTTTTATCACTGTTTATTGTTTTATGTTGCACCGAATCGCCAAAGCAAGTTCCTATGTGAATTCTGTTCATTGACAATGGCAATAAACCTTTTCTAAATTCTGATTCTGAGAGCTGTCTAACAAAAGCAGATTTGCAAGAATAATTTCAACATTGTTTATACAATGGCATCTGAACCAGACTATACTATTCCTCATACAGGGGCAAACATAGGGGGGCAGTGGCCATATTGACCTTAAGCAGAATAGCAGCGTTTTGAACAAACAGATAAAAATGGCAGATTTGTACTGGAACGGAACTATTCAATCAACCAATCAATACAATATTATTTGTAGTGAACAATTCCTACAAAAATGCTATTCAAAGTGCTTTACAACATTAAAAACATAAATTACACTATTCTGTATAAAATCACAGTAAATAAATAAATAAAACACAATAAAAAACAGAAAATTCAGGAAATCTATTCCAGACTTTTGCCCCATAGTCTTGACACTAGGCATTAGCAGAAGACTAGTCCCTGAGGTCCTCTGAGTCCGAGGTGGCTCGTATGGCACTAACATGTCCAAGATGTACTATGCTGCTAGGCCATGGAACCTTATACATAAGTAGAGTTGCTTTAAAGTCTATTCTATGAGCCACAGGAAGCCCATGAAGAGACTTGAGTGCAGGACTAATGTGCTCATACTTCCTGGGTCTATTCAAGACCTGAGAATTAGCGTTCTGGATTAACAGGTTTTACAGCGCATTTGGAGAGGCCAGTGAGCAGGCCGTTACAGTAGTGTAGTCTATTGGAGACAGATGCATGGAAAAGTCTCTTCATGTCTGGTTTAGACACCATAGTTTAAATTTTTTGGCAATGTTTCAAATGGAAAATTGGTGATTGCTAACACTTTTTTTTGTTTCTGTGGGCCAAACACAATTACACACTTTCTTGTCTGACTTCAGCTGGAGAAAGTTGTTTTGCATCCACTTGCTGATATGTTGAATGCAGTGACAGAGTTAATAAACTGGTCCAAATTCACATGCCACCAGTGAGACATAGATCGTCATCTGAATAATTGTGATAGGACACACCATTGTTTTGTATTAACTGTCCCAACAGCAGCATGTAAAGATTGAAAAAAAAGAGTCCAAGGTTTGACCCAGTCACCAATCTCAACAAAGTAGTTTCTGTTTTCAAGGTAGGAATTCAACCAATTTAAGGCCGTACCAGTCATCTAATCTCTGTAGAAGGATCCCGTGATCAACAGTGTTGAATGCAGCCCTGAGATTTAGTAATGAGAGCCTTCGCGCTGTGATGAGAGCAAAGTAAATGAAAGACATGACGGCTCAGACGTCGCCCGGCCGAACAAGGTGAGAGGTGAGCCAACTATCTGAAGCAGAAAGGTGCAATGCGAAAGCAAGTACCCAAGAGTTACAACCTGAAGCACTCGAAAATGCCAAATAAAGGCTCCAAGCCTTGGCCAGCCACCTAAAGAGGTACACGGGAGAGAATGGAGCCAGGCGAATAAACAGGTTGTTCTCGTCTCAACCGGCAAAAGTGTATGCTCAATGGCAGGGTAATAACAACAGAGCTGACCCACCAAGGCTGGAAACTGAACAGTACTGGAAAGGCATATGGGAGATGGAAGCATCCCACAACCGAGATGCATAGTTGTTGATGGCTCTGAGAAAGGACAACAGCAACATCCCTGAGCAGAAACCAGTCAACATCACTGTGGCAGACATACAGGAAAGACTCTCAGGCATGAATAACTGGACTGCACCGGGCCCTGACATGATACATGCATACTGGCTTAAGAAACTCACCTCACTCCATGAGCGGCTGGCAACCCAAATTAACACACTGCTAAGGGACGGAACCCACCAAGAATAATGGCTGCTAAGATAAGTGGGCACATGGATCAATACATGAGCACTGCTCAGAAAGGCATCAGCTAAAATACCAGAGGTGCAAAACATCAGCTCCTAGTAGACAGAAAAGGACTGTACAACCCGACACACCAGCCTGAGCACTGCCAGGATTGATTACAATCCAGATTACAATCCCTTGAGGCCAATGGCAAGCCACTTGCGCAAGTCAGATGTGGCATATACCAAGGTGATGCGCTGTCCCCACTGCTGTTCTGCATAGGTCTAAACCCCCTCAGCCAAATAATCAACAAGACTGGCTATGGATACCGACTCAGGAACACGGCTACCATCAGTCACCTCCTCTACATGGATGACATCAAGCTGTATGCTAAGATCACCAAGATCTACAGCGCATATATCAGAATGTCATTCGGACTAGAGAAGTGTGTTCGGAAGGTAGTCCACACACAGAGGGGGGACATTGAGAACAGTTACAAGAACCTGGGAATCTCTAACCCTAACCCTAAGAGGTAACAAGGAAAGCGGCTACGGCCAAATACCTACAACGAGTGAGGCAAGTCCTCATAAGCCAACTCTCAATGGTAAGAACAAGTTCCGGGCAATAAATAGCTACACCCTGTCAGTGATACCAATACCCTGCAGGAATAATCAGTTGGCCAAAGTAGGATATCCAGATCACAGATGTTAAGACACAAAAGCTCCTAACCATGCATGGAGGGTTACATCCCAAATCCAGAACCCTGAGACTGTACACTAACCGTAAGGAAGGAGGAGCGGAACTAGTGAGCGTGAGAGACACTATCCAGGACGAAACCTCCAAGATCCATAAGTACATCAAGGACAAGGCTCCTACATATGACGTGCTCAGTGAATGTCTCAGACACTGGGGAACAGAGGATGATGAGATGCTGGAGGGACCATCGTGGGAGAACAAGCCCCTTCATGGGATGTACCACCGGATCATAACTGATTTAGCTGATATCATAAAATCCTACCAATGGCTTGAAAGAGCCGGTCTGAGGGACAGCACAGAGGCCCTGATCATGGCAGCACAGAAGCAGGCCCTGAACACAAGATCAATAAAAGCCCAGATCTAACACACCAGACAAGACCCAAGGTGTAGGCTGTGCAAAGGGGGCCCTGAGACAATCCCGCACATAACTGCAGGGTGCAAGATGCTGGCAGGGACAGCATACATGGAGCGCAATGACCAAGTGGCTGGCATAGAGTACAGAAACTTTAAAATGGTAATGACGAACCAACCGGACATAGTGGTGGTCGACAAGGGGCAGAGGAAAGCCGTGGTAGTGGACATTGCAGTGCCATGGAACACGAGAAACTAGAGAAATACCAAGGCCATATCAGAGAGGAGCTGAAGAAGGCCTGGAACGTGAAGGTATTGGTGGTGCCCGTAGTGATCGAAGCACTTGGGGCAGTGACCCCCAAACTGGCTTGAGCAAATGCCAAGAAAAACATCTCGTTCCAGATGTGACTGAGAGAATGTCAGGAAAAGCCTACTAGAAAAGCTGAACTTTATTCAGGGTTAATCAGAGGCAACTTAAATATTGGAAGGTGTGTATGACTCCTAATTAACATGAGTTTGAATGTGATTGTGTTCAGATACAACCAATCACATTCCCAATTATAAGAGGGTGTGCACACGTATGCAATCACATAATGTCATGGAATTAGACATACACCGATGCTATTCCGTAACACATCGAGAACACAATTCAACCTAGAATATGAAACGACACAGAAACATCAGACATTTGTATGGCATGCATGAGAGAAAACGCGGGGACTGATCACGCAAGCTGTGGTAAGCAGCTTACGTGACCCTCCTGCGTCTCACCCCCGCGTCTCACCTCGTCTTTTCCCATGCTGGTTGGTTTTATTAGATATTCTGGAATAGGCGGGTCACATTTCTCATTGGTCAGCCTCACATCAAGGCACTTGGTATTTTTCCGTAGAGATAAAGCCTGCAAGGGGGGGTGCAACTCCTCCCCTGGGGCAACATTCTTTGGCCCATCTTTATGATACCTTCACAAACAAATGCAGTTTGTCACACACCCGTTCTTCTCTTAGACTAATGATGCAGATAAAATATCACTATTATGCAGATAAAATACATCACAGAAATATAATCATATATTCACATTTTATCACACATAATTTTAGTTTTTACATTTTTACTCCCATCCCCCCAAAGGATTTTAAAAGAAAACCAATTGAATCATACAGATTATAGATAATTTTAAAAGGTGGAAAAAGTTCTGAAATTGTTTATCTTCTATTTAGTCTAATGTTTTACATCACAAAACCTGGAATTTTAACATTTTTAGATTAGCCTTATAAAAGCTGTTTTTTTTTTTTTAATATTGGCAATTTATATTTCAATTTTTATATTTTCAAAAGTGTACCAAACATTTGTTATGTTTTCCAGAAAAAAACTCTTAAATCTTGGAAACAAATAGCTTGTATTTAAACGCTTGAACTGCATTTTACGTGCACAAAATGTACGAAAAGTTAGATTAAAACTTACACTTTAATTTGTTTGTCATGCATAATGGCACATTTCCTAACAGAAAGATTTATCTGATATTAAGTCTGAAATGCCCTTTTTAAAAGATGGAATGTCCACATTCCAAAGCAATTGTCATGATTTCCAACGCAGTCATGATGTAGTTATAGGATCGAAAAAGCAGACAATAAAATCAAAAGATTCAAGTGGATTTATTGAAGATGGACTTATTCCACCCCACCCACAATGTAATTGCACTTCCTGTCGAGCGGGAACACTATTGGCTTAAATGGGGAACAAAGTCTTGCCACTAATATGCTATAAAGTAGATTAATTTGTGTAAAATATACAATGTTCACCAACAAGTCAACAATGCACCGATTGCCTAGGCGGCCTGAAAATGTTTTTTTGGTCTGTATTTATTTTCTCTCGAGGTCGGCAGCCCTATGTTTGCAAATACTATCAGAAGAAGGATTACGTCATATGGCGGAGCCCAGATGGGTTTCCGAAAGAAGTTGAATAGAGTTACGGAATGGACGGACATAGATGAGCTTGTAAGTAACAGGCAGGCAAGTTGTGAGTAGACAGGTAAACAGGTGGGTTCTGGATTAAAGTTAGGTATGAGTTGAAATTCAAAAAAAATTTCAATATCTGGAGTCAAACATGTTGCTAACTTTTACAAGAAGCAACAAATAAACTGTCAAGAAGCAGCTGCAATGACAAGCCTGTTGTACTTTTAGTGATTCCTGATGGTAGCCAGCTCTGCAAAACACACCCAGGCAGGTGGAGACAAACACACACAGCAGATCAGGGGAGGGGGACAAGACTTAAGACTTAAGAATGCAGACTTATTTAATGTGATTGGCCAATTTGAACCATCCCATGTTCTGATTGGTTTAGGCAGAAAGCACACCAAGTGAAATAGAAAAATATTTTTCCTCGTACAATCTTCCAAACTTGCGTCAAACTCTATAGCTATATATAAGTTACCTACCCGAAACAAGAATATAACTCAATTTTGACAATTTGTTATATTCTATAACAATTCAATTTCAGTAATCAAATTTAGTATTAAGTTATATGAATCATATTTGTATTGAAAAACATCCTAACTCAACAAGATCAAAATTTCCATTAAATCTACACAATTTGTACAATGAAGTGCACATACTTATGTGCCTGAATGCATGGATGTGAGTGAATGGATGAGGGGGTGTCTCAGTTCACTTTTGCAGTAAAATAGAGAGCAGTAAACACTAGCACAAAGGGCTGTACAGAGGAGAGTCTTTGCAACACCGTTTTACCTTTCAGAGCATTGAGAGGAACAAGACACACATGGTCCCTGTGGCTTTCAACCTCCTCTAACTGTTCGACCAGCTTTCCAAGAGGAGAAAGAAATGCCTTGTATAATCTATTTACCACACAATGTGTTTGTTTTGTGTAATTCTTGTTTAATTTAGGCAATCAAATAAGCATTGTCTGTTTCAACTTGTAGCTGTAAAAAATATGCCTTTAATTCCAAAGATGAATCCAATATTTTGTTTTCATAATTTATTTTGAGCATAACAAAGGTTCACTGTATACATTTTACGATAGAGGGTCGGCCAGCTTGTCTCCATGGACATTTTTTGCTTTACCTGCTTTACCTATGTTCTACAACAGTAAATAGTAACTGATGAGAGGTGTAATAGAATGTGTGTATTCCAAGGGGCTTCTGAACAATAAAGAAAACTTCATATGTGAAGTTGGCACCTTCCGACTGGCCAATTGACATCTTGACAAGATTTTATGATGAAACTGAATTTAACTTTTTCCTTTATATCCCATGTCTTCTATGAACTAAAAGTCCAGAGCTGTCACTGTTTCTGTTCATTGTTTTTATGGACAGAATTTCTGGGGCAACCAAGGGTCGGAGGGTTACTACCTTTTTTTGATTGATTGTTGGATTTGGTTCATTTTAGATTTGTGCGAAGGAAAATATTACATAATTTACATAATCTTATATACACTAAATGACAGAAAAGCACATTTCTCAAATCGAGTGGGTAGAAGAAAAACATATTAATCCCCCCTATTAATTACACACATAGCCCATATATGGTTGTGATTCATAACTATTATGTTTATATCACAACATCTGATCAAAGAAATAGAAAAAACTAAATATTTAACTTACTAACATGTGACTACATAATCACATTAATAAATAATAATGAATATAGATGTTAAATTATTTTAATCACGTTATAATTTTTAACAAATATTTAATCACAACAAGGCCCCTCCCTTTTATTTCTACATGTATTCCTCTAGTTTCGCATGTTCCTTTTTCCGGATGTTACCATGTACCTCTGTACTTTATGTATATATAATTTCAAAAAAACCTCCACGGGTGGTCTCTATTTATCCCCCTTCAAGCTCGGGTCCTCTACCAGAGGCCTGGGAGCTTGAGAGTTCTGCGCAGTATCTTTGCTGTTCCTGCACTGCACTTTTCTGATGTCTGATGCTTTTCCTTGGATCTGCCCAAGCCATCCCTCCAGTTTGGGGGTCACTGCCCCAAGTGCTCCGATCACTACGGGCCCCACCGATACCTTCACGTTCCAGGTTGGTTCGCCAGTACCATTCTGTCTGTCTGTATCTGGAAGTCCCAGAGGACCTTGGCTCGGTCTAGTACTAAATGTCCCTGAACCAGAAAACACTTCAGTACAGTTTGTACATTCTTAGAACTTGACACTAAAGCGCCATAACATTAGTTGTGCAAACAAACACTTAATCAGTTAAATACAACTAAATACATTGTGTACATTTTAACTTAAACAATTATTTAAACAAACAATTATCAAACACAAAACTAAAGCTTATTGCCACTGCCAGGGCGTTGAAAAGAACCAGAAAAGTTTGTAGATTCCTAAAACTGGGAATAAAGACGCGCGCCGGGCCCTTCTTGCGGATCTCCCCAACTACGGCGCCCGTCGGGACCTGCTTACGCGGGCCCCCGTCGGGACCTGCAGGACCTGCTCACGCGGGCCCCCGGCAGGTTGCCTCGGCTGGCGCCTATAGCCGCTGACTTTGTAAAGTTAATAAACCAAAGCCATGGTTCAACATTTAAATCCATTTACACCACGATAAAAGCAGCACAACACAACTCTTCCACTGAGCATGTGCAGGACGACTCGGACGCACGTCTGCTGCAGAGTGTATTCTACGGACATGAGTCCGGCGCGTCAAGTGTACATCACTCGGTTATATGTTTTAACAACTCTGACTTAAACTATATTTGTGAAAAAAATTATACTTAAACCTAAAAAATACAAATAAAATTACACACTTATTTACAGTAAGTGGCTGATATATGGACAGAAAATATCACACCAGGGATGACTGTAAATTATGTCACTGTATAACACATGATTATAAAAGCTGCATGACACATACTGACATGTTCATTGTAAAGTCTGACAGCAGCAGGAAAGAAAGACCTGCAAAACCTCTTCTTCACAGAGAGTGGGTGGATCAGTCTGATGGAAACATACCATGTACGCAACCTTAAGAGAGAAGAATACCTATCTGAAATTTCTGAAATACTTTCTTTAGGTTGGCTTCTACCCTTTGTGTGCTGTTATTCCTATTCCGTATGTGGAAACCAGTTATTCAAGTAAGGCTGTACATTTTATAAAAAGCCAGATTTTCTGGTCCACACTACAAAAACCTTTCACCAGAGGAGTACTCTCATTTTGCTCTCAAACATTAGGTGCTGGATCTTTGACATACGGAGAAAATACTCATGCACTGAAAAGAACATTTTAGGACTCTGAACTCGACAAAGGTAATGACCCCTTTCATCTGCCCCCAATCATACATCAATGTTATCCTGTAACATGGCCTCAAAACAGAAATATTATTGAATATGATTACACATATATGTGCAATTTTTAATATATATGTGTGTTTTTAACAAATGTTTGTTTTTTGTTACAATTTGCTGATCATTTCAAACTAAACAGGAATTTCAAAGAAAATAAACAAAACTTTCAAATAATGCAGGGCTTTTATTTATGCTTCAACGGTTTACTAAAAGCCCCTCCGTGTAAGATTTCAGACCAAAAAAAAGACTTCAATAAATGAGAACATTCTTGCTGTGAAGGGGCTTATTTCTCCTCCAACTTTACTTGTAACGTTTCAGGTGGAGGATCTGCCATGTAGAATGTTCTAAAGTTTGGTTTTAACTGTCTGTATCCGTAGAGTAATGCAGGTGCTGCTTTAAAGAAGAAATGTGTCTATGAAAATCTAAACAAATTTAATGCTATAATTGATAATTGATATTATTCTTGTATATTATGTTATCATACTATTCATATAATATATTATTTATATATTCATTATTCAGATGTTGTATTATTATTAACTATATTATGATTTTTATGATTTGACAATCAAAACTGATGGAAAAAGTTTTCGAGGGTTTCCTGAATGCAATTTAGACGTAATTTATTTTATTGACAATTAGACAAGGAACTCCTCATTAAAGGTTGAATGAACGATTTTTTTGGCCCAAATCTGAGTCTTACTTCCTCGTGGCGTGGACTGCCAATTAGTCCTGCCACGTATCAATCATAAAACGCACCTAGCGCTCACCTGCAGCCGCGTGCGGCTCGTCCCCAGGAGAACAGCACGTTTCCGCGTGTCTAAGCGCATTGATCTATCATAATATAGTTCCCTCAGTGTACGGGGAAAAATGAAGACAGAGAAAGACTGTTCAATGACTCAGAAGAAGACGGAAATCTACGGGAGACGAGAGATGCGATCCGTCGTGCTAATAAACAAACGCACGTGTGTGTTGTATCAGTCCGCACGGGGAGTGCACTTCCGCCTGAGTTCTCAGATCGCCGAAAAATCGTCCATTACGCCTTGAAGTATTGCATTTTTTTAATTTGGAATAATTAATACATGATGACTGAGTGTGTGAGTCTTTTCAGTTAGACATAAAGAATTTCTTGCTTACTTAGAGAAGCCGAACTATGTACTTAGTTTGAAGCTAAGGGAGAACTTCTGCACAGGCCTCGCCTTGAAGTGTTTGAATACTTTGGTTCTCAAACTTTTCACTCTAATACCACCTGATAAAAGGCTTGTAATTCTAAGTAAAACCAGATCAAAAAATTGATACTACTACTGAACTTTAATAGCCACGTCAAATCAATAACATCAGCAGCTTTTTACCATCTAAAAAACATTGCCAAAATCTAAAATATAGTGTCAAAACCAGATTTAGAGAGACTTATCCATGCGTTTGTCTCCAGTAGATTAGACTACTGTAACGGCCTGCTCACTGGCCTCTCCAAACGAGTTGTAAAACAGCTGCAGTACATCCAGAACGCTGCTGCTCGGGTCCTGACCAGAACCAGGAAGTATGAGCACATTAGTCCTGTTCTCAGGTCTCTGCACTGGCTCCCTGTGGCTCAGAGAATAGACTTTAAAGCAGCTCTGCTTGTGTACAAGTCTCTCCATGGCCTAGCACCAAAGTACATCTTGGATATGTTAGTGCCATATGAACCATCTCGGACTCTGAGGACCTCAGGGACCGGCCTCCTGCTGGTGCCAGAGTCAGGACAAAACATGGGGAATCTGCGTTTCAGTTTCATGCTGCTAAAATCTGGAACATTCTTCCTGAAGATGTGAGACAGGCTTCTACTCTGACAATGTTCAAATCTAAGCTAAAAAAAGTTTTGTTTAGCTGCGCATATGACTGAAAGGATTTTTCTTTGCACTCTTCTCTTTTGTTTGTGATTTTATTAGTTTAGAAAATCAGTTGGATTGATAATTTTTAATTTAGTTAATTTTATTGTATTTCTGTTTCTGTAATTTCTTTGTGATTTGAATGCATGTTTCCTGCTGTGAAGCACTTTGAATTGCCTTGTATATGAAATGTGCTCTACAAATAAACTTGCCTTGCCTTACTGTGGCAGAGCTATCACCCTGTCCCCACTGCAAGAAGGTTGTTGGGGCGGCGGGCCTTTCTGGAGGAAGTTTGCATGTTTCTTCCCGTGGCTGGGTGGGTTTCCTCCTGGAACTCAGTTTTCTGCTGTACTGCAGTGATCACTGCTCCTGACAGGTTGCTTAAGCAACATTGAAAGATAGGTGCAGAGGACAAAATTCTCTACGGGAATAATTAAGTATATTATCTTAATCTTAACCTTAACTTCAACCAAACCCTAAAGTCTGATTGCTACCAGAACTGAGGTGCCCACTGCTCCTAAAGGTTGCAGCAGCATTGACCGACGCATTTCTGGGGACAATAAAGTGTACATAAAACCATAAAGCAATTGTTTTTATGCTACTGAAATATAGGTGGTCTGAGATAGCTCAAATATATATATTTTTCTTGTGAAAAATATGTATTCCCTTTTATTTGCAGATGAAACCGTTAGCACTTATTGTCCTGCTGGCAGGTAATGTACAACACCATATAGATATTTTTCTTTTTTTTATAGATGTATTTATTTATGTATTTCTTGTACCATGCAGGTATAATAGGGGCATCAGCAAACAATACAACAACAACAGGTAAAATGACACACAGTTAAGATGATACACTGCAAGTGAAACAACTTGAAAACATTAAGCGGTATCAATTAGATAACGTTTAAAGGAGAGAAATCGTGTAAAATATACTTGAGCTTTTAACTATGTTATAATGGTATATCTCATCAGTAACTCACTCAAAGTTATAGATATTATTAAATCACTCTTGAAGTTGTAGTTGATTCATGTTTAAATACTTTTCTTTATTTGTTGTCGTATGAAAATACAAAATTGTACGTGTAAAAATTGCCAAAGATAATTGACATAAACCCGTTATAGTTATCTTAGAGGGTGCAAATGTAGTTTCCTCTAAAGTTACATATCATTGGAGTTTGTCAAATAATAAAACACCTTTACTTGTATATATGTTAATTCAATTGTTTATAAGATGAAAGATTATATGGTAGTTTGTTAAGAGAGTGGACTTAACCGAAGTTAAAGATGAAGACGAAAAGAAAATGCCTGTAGTGCCACCTACTGTACTTGAAAATCTTAGACTTTATTCTTTTATTCTCTCTTCTTTTAGCTCAAACACCAGTCTCCAATGCTACTACAACGCAATCAGCAAACATTACATCACCACTTTTAAAAAACATGACTTCATCTCCTCTAACCAACATGACGTCACCTCCTCCAACCAACATGACCTCCCCTCTTCCAACCAATATGACGTCACCTCCAACTAACATGACCTCACCTCCTCCAACCAACATGACATCACCACCTCCAACCAACATGACATCACCACCTCCAACCAACATGACATCACCACCTCCAACCAACATGACATCACTGCCTCCAACCAACATGACGTCACCTCCTCCAACCAACCTGACATCACCTCCTCCAACCAACATGACGTCACCTCCTCCAACCAACCTGACATCACCTCCCCCAACCAACATGACGTCACCTCCTCCAACCAACATGACGTCACCTCCCCCAACCAACATGACGTCACCTCCTCCAACCAACATGACAACACATCCACCAACCAACATGACATCACCTCCTCCAACCAACATGACGTCACCTCCTCCAACCAACATGACGTCACCTCCCCCAACCGACATGACATCACCACCTCCAACCAACATGACATCACCACCTCCAACCAACATGACATCACCACCTCCAACCAACATGACATCACTGCCTCCAACCAACATGACGTCACATCCACCAACCAACATGACATCACCTCCTCCAACCAACATGACGTCACCTCCTCCAACCAACATGACGTCACCTCCTCCAACCAACATGACGTCACCTCCTCCAACCAACATGACGTCACCTCCCCCAACCAACATGACTTCACCTCCTCCAACCAACATGACCTCCCCTCTTCCAACCAATATGACGTCACCTCCTCCAAACAACATGACCTCCCCTCTTCCAACTAATATGACGTCACCTCCTCCAACCAACATGACCTCCCCTCTTCCAACCAACATGACGTCACCTCCTCCAACCAATATGACATCACCTCCTCCAACCAACATGACCTCGCCTCTTCCAACCAATATGACATCACCTCCAACCAACATGACATCACCAACTCCAACCAACATGACGTCACCTCCCCCAACCGACATGACGTCACCTCCTCCAACCAACATGACCTCCCCTCTTCCAACCAATATGACATCACCTCCAACCAACATGACATCACCACCTCCTACCAACATGACATCACCTCCACCAACCAACATAACGTCACCTCCTCCAACCAACATGACGTCACCTCCTCCAACCAACATGACGTCACCTCCTCCAACCAACCTGACATCACCTCCTCCAACCAACATGACGTCACCTCCTCCAACCAACCTGACATCACCTCCCCCAACCAACATGACGTCACCTCCTCCAACCAGCATGACATCACCTCCACCAACCAACATGACGTCACCTCCTCCAACCAACATGACGTCACCTCCTCCAACCAACATGACATCACCTCCACCAACCAACATGACGTCACCTCCTCCAACCAACATGACGTCACCTCCTCCAACAAACATGATGTCACCTCCTCCAACCAACATGACGTCACCTCCCCCAACCAACATGACGTCACCTCCTCCAACCAACATGACGTCACCTCCTCCAACCAACCTGACATCACCTCCCCCAACCAACATGTCGTCACCTCCTCCAACCAGCATGACATCACCTCCACCAACCAACATGACGTCACCTCCTCCAACCAACATGACGTCACCTCCTCCAACCAACATGACATCACCTCCACCAACCAACATGACGTCACCTCTTCCAACCAACATGACGTCACCTCCTCCAACCAACATGACGTCACCTCCTCCAACCAACATGACGTCACCTCCCCCAACCAACATGACGTCACCTCCTCCAACCAACATGACAACACATCCACCAACCAACATGACATCACCTCCTCCAACCAACATGACGTCACCTCCTCCAACAAACATGACGTCACCTCCCCCAACCAACATTACGTCACCTCCTCCAACCAACATGACGTCACCTCCCCCAACCAACATGACTTCACCTCCTCCAAACAACATGACTTCACCTCCTCCAACCAACGTGACCTCACCAACTCCAACCAACATGACGTCACCTCCCCCAACCGACATGACGTCACCTCCTCCAACCAACATGACGTCACCTCCTCCAACCAACATGACGTCACCTCCCCCAACCAACATGACTTCACCTCCTCCAACCAACATGACCTCCCCTCTTCCAACCAATATGACGTCACCTCCTCCAACCAACATGACCTCACCAACTCCAACCAACATGACGTCACCTCCTCCAACCAACATGACGTCACCTCCCCCAACCAACATGACATCACCTCCACCAACCAATATGACATCACCTCCTCCAACCAACATGACGTCACCTCCTCCAACCAACATGACGTCACCTCCCCCAACCAACATGACATCACCTCCACCAACCAACATGACGTCACCTTCTCCAACCAACATTACGTCACCTCCTCCAACCAACATGACGTCACCTCCTCCAACCAACATGACGTCACCTCCCCCAACCAACATGACATCACCTCCACCAACCAACATGACGTCACCTCCCCCAACCAACATGACGTCACCTCCTCCAACCAACGTGACGTCACCTCCCCCAACCAACGTGACGTCACCTCCTCCAACCAACATGACGTCACCTCCCCCAACCAACATGACGTCACCTCCTCCAACCAACATGACATTACCTCCACCAACCAACATGACATCACCTCCTCCAACCAACATGACGTCACCTCCCCCAACCAACATGACGTCACCTCCTCCAACCAACGTGACGTCACCTCCCCCAACCAACGTGACGTCACCTCCTCCAACCAACATGACGTCACCTCCCCCAACCAACATGACGTCACCTCCTCCAACCAACATGACATCACCTTCACCAACCAACATGACATCACCTCTTCCAACCAACATGACGTCACCTCCTCCAACCAACATGACGTCACCTCCTCCAACCAACATGACGTCACCTCCCCTAACCAACATGACTTCACCTCCCCCAACCAACATGACAACACCTCCCCCAACCAACATGACAACACCTCCACCAACCAACATGACGTCACCTCCCCCAACCAACATGACGTCACCTCCTCCAACCAACATGACTTCACCTCCCCCAACCAACATGACAACACCTCCCCCAACCAACATGACAACACCTCCACCAACCAACATGACGTCACCTCCCCCAACCAACATGACGTCACCTCCTCCAACCAACATGACATCACCTCTTCCAACCAGCATGACGTCACCTCCTCCAACCAACATGACGTCACCTCCTCCAACCAACATGACGTCACCTCCTCCAACCAACATGACGTCACCTCCCCCAACCAACATGACGTCACCTCCTCCAACCAACATGACATTACCTCCACCAACCAACATGACATCACCTCCTCCAACCAACATGACGTCACCTCCTCCAACCAACATGACGTCACCTCCCCCAACCAACATGACGTCACCTCCTCCAACCAACGTGACGTCACCTCCCCCAACCAACGTGACGTCACCTCCTCCAACCAACATGACGTCACCTCCCCCAACCAACATGACGTCACCTCCTCCAACCAACATGACATCACCTTCACCAACCAACATGACATCACCTCTTCCAACCAACATGACGTCACCTCCTCCAACCAACATGACGTCACCTCCTCCAACCAACATGACGTCACCTCCCCTAACCAACATGACTTCACCTCCCCCAACCAACATGACAACACCTCCCCCAACCAACATGACAACACCTCCACCAACCAACATGACGTCACCTCCCCCAACCAACATGACGTCACCTCCTCCAACCAACATGACTTCACCTCCCCCAACCAACATGACAACACCTCCCCCAACCAACATGACAACACCTCCACCAACCAACATGACGTCACCTCCCCCAACCAACATGACGTCACCTCCTCCAACCAACATGACATCACCTCTTCCAACCAGCATGACGTCACCTCCTCCAACCAACATGACGTCACCTCCTCCAACCAACATGACGTCACCTCCTCCAACCAACATGACGTCACCTCCCCCAACCAACATGACGTCACCTCCTTCACCCAACATGACGTCACCTCCTCCAACCAACATGACGTCACCTCCTCCAACCAACATGACGTCACCTCCCCCAACCAACATGACATCACCTCCACCAACCAACATGACGTCACCTTCTCCAACCAACATTACGTCACCTCCTCCAACCAACATGACGTCACCTCCTCCAACCAACATGACGTCACCTCCCCCAACCAACATGACATCACCTCTTCCAACCAGCATGACGTCACCTCCTCCAACCAACATGACGTCACCTCCTCCAACCAACATGACTTCACCTCCTCCAACCAACATGACCTCACCTCCTCCAACCAACATGACCTCACCAACTCCAACCAACATGACGTCACCTCCTCCAACCAACATGACGTCACCTCCCCCAACCAACATGACATCACCTCCACCAACCAACATGACATCACCTCCTCCAACCAACATGACGTCACCTCCTCCAACCAACATGACGTCACCTCCCCCAACCAACATGACATCACCTCCACCAACCAACATGACGTCACCTTCTCCAACCAACATTACGTCACCTCCTCCAACCAACATGACGTCACCTCCTCCAACCAACATGACGTCACCTCCCCCAACCAACATGACATCACCTCCACCAACCAACATGACGTCACCTCCCCCAACCAACATGACGTCACCTCCTCCAACCAACGTGACGTCACCTCCCCCAACCAACGTGACGTCACCTCCTCCAACCAACATGACGTCACCTCCCCCAACCAACATGACGTCACCTCCTCCAACCAACATGACATTACCTCCACCAACCAACATGACATCACCTCCTCCAACCAACATGACGTCACCTCCTCCAACCAACATGACGTCACCTCCCCCAACCAACATGACGTCACCTCCTCCAACCAACGTGACGTCACCTCCCCCAACCAACGTGACGTCACCTCCTCCAACCAACATGACGTCACCTCCCCCAACCAACATGACGTCACCTCCTCCAACCAACATGACATCACCTTCACCAACCAACATGACATCACCTCTTCCAACCAACATGACGTCACCTCCTCCAACCAACATGACGTCACCTCCTCCAACCAACATGACGTCACCTCCCCTAACCAACATGACTTCACCTCCCCCAACCAACATGACAACACCTCCCCCAACCAACATGACAACACCTCCACCAACCAACATGACGTCACCTCCCCCAACCAACATGACGTCACCTCCTCCAACCAACATGACTTCACCTCCCCCAACCAACATGACAACACCTCCCCCAACCAACATGACAACACCTCCACCAACCAACATGACGTCACCTCCCCCAACCAACATGACGTCACCTCCTCCAACCAACATGACATCACCTCTTCCAACCAGCATGACGTCACCTCCTCCAACCAACATGACGTCACCTCCTCCAACCAACATGACGTCACCTCCTCCAACCAACATGACGTCACCTCCCCCAACCAACATGACGTCACCTCCTTCACCCAACATGACGTCACCTCCTCCAACCAACATGACGTCACCTCCTCCAACCAACATGACGTCACCTCCCCCAACCAACATGACATCACCTCCACCAACCAACATGACGTCACCTTCTCCAACCAACATTACGTCACCTCCTCCAACCAACATGACGTCACCTCCTCCAACCAACATGACGTCACCTCCCCCAACCAACATGACATCACCTCCACCAACCAACATGACGTCACCTCCCCCAACCAACATGACGTCACCTCCTCCAACCAACGTGACGTCACCTCCCCCAACCAACGTGACGTCACCTCCTCCAACCAACATGACGTCACCTCCCCCAACCAACATGACGTCACCTCCTCCAACCAACATGACATTACCTCCACCAACCAACATGACATCACCTCCTCCAACCAACATGACGTCACCTCCTCCAACCAACATGACGTCACCTCCCCCAACCAACATGACGTCACCTCCTCCAACCAACGTGACGTCACCTCCCCCAACCAACGTGACGTCACCTCCTCCAACCAACATGACGTCACCTCCCCCAACCAACATGACGTCACCTCCTCCAACCAACATGACATCACCTTCACCAACCAACATGACATCACCTCTTCCAACCAACATGACGTCACCTCCTCCAACCAACATGACGTCACCTCCTCCAACCAACATGACGTCACCTCCCCTAACCAACATGACTTCACCTCCCCCAACCAACATGACAACACCTCCCCCAACCAACATGACAACACCTCCACCAACCAACATGACGTCACCTCCCCCAACCAACATGACGTCACCTCCTCCAACCAACATGACATCACCTCTTCCAACCAGCATGACGTCACCTCCTCCAACCAACATGACGTCACCTCCTCCAACCAACATGACGTCACCTCCTCCAACCAACATGACGTCACCTCCCCCAACCAACATGACGTCACCTCCTTCACCCAACATGACGTCACCTCCTCCAACCAACATGACGTCACCTCCCCCAACCAACATGACGTCACCTCCTCCAACCAACATGACGTCACCTCCCCCAACCAACATGACGTCACCTCCTCCAACCAACATGACGTCACCTCCCCCAACCAACATGACTTCACCTCCTCCAACCAACATGACCTCACCTCCTCCAACCAACATGACCTCACCAACTCCAACCAACATGACGTCACCTCCTCCAACCAACATGACGTCACCTCCCCCAACCAACATGACGTCACCTCCCCCAACCAACATGACCTCCCCTCTTCCAACCAATATGACGTCACCTCCTCCAACCAACATGACATCACCTCCTCCAACCAACATGACGTCACCTCCTCCAACCAACATGACATCACCACCTCCAACCAACATGACATCACCACCTCCAACCAACATGACCTCACCTCCACCAACCAACATGACCTCACCTACCCCAACAAACATTTCCACCCAAAGCACCACAACTACATCAGCCAGTACAACAGCAGCTCCTAAACTGGAGCCAACAATAAAACTTGAATTCAAGATGCAGGAAACCTTCACCCCCAGCCTTGAAAACACATCCTCTCCTGAGTTTAAGGCATTGGAAGAAAAAGTCACAAAGGCGGTAAGGACTCATATGTAAATTGTATTGTTGTTTCATGCACTTAAGAAAGGAAATTTAGCAATTTACTCTTTATATGCGCAGTCATTTTTAATAAGCTTTTTATTTACAGCTTGATGCCATTTTTTCAGTAAAATTTGGTTCTGCTTTTAATCGGACAATTATTAAAGGTTTCAGGTATGTTTGACCACTTGTATATTTGTAGTACATTTGTATGATTAGAGATATTCCACTATTAAGTCTTATTTTATGTTAATTTGCAGTAAAGGATCAGTGAAAGCAGACACTGAATTGATTTTTAATGAAAAGAAAACATTTCCCAATGTGACCTCTGTTTCCGACACTTTGGTGAAAGCTACGTTAGATTCAAACTTCTCCCTAAGCGTGAATACCTCGAGCATTTCTGCAAATGGTGAGTACCTGTTCGGCTGGTGTCTTTTGATTATAAGTGACATTTTAATCAAGTGTATATTTTTTAGTTGTGGAGACGCCAACAGCTGCCCCGACTACTGTTACTTCTTCTATGACAACCAGTAAGAAAGCCAGCAAATAATATTTTTTCAATTGGAAAAAGTTCATAAAAAGTTTGTAATTTTTTTTTACAGCAGTAAATTTTACAACACCAATTTCAACCAACATGACGTCACCTCCTCCAACCAACATGACGTCACCTCCTCCAACCAACATGACGTCACCTCCCCCAACCAACATGACATCACCTCCACCAACCAACATGACATCACCTCCTCCAACCAACATGACG
Source organism: Eucyclogobius newberryi (assembly GCF_026437365.1). Lineage (NCBI taxonomy): Eukaryota > Metazoa > Chordata > Actinopteri > Gobiiformes > Gobiidae > Eucyclogobius > Eucyclogobius newberryi. Next base: position 26,827,125 of record NW_027316056.1, on the reverse strand, counting down.
TCACCTCCTCCAACCAACATGACGTCACCTCCCCCAACCAACATGACGTCACCTCCTCCAACCAACATGACGTCACCTTCTCCAACCAACATGACGTCACCTCCTCCAACCAACATGACGTCACCTCCTCCAACCAACATGACATCACCTTCACCAACCAACATGACATCACCTCTTCCAACCAAGATGACATCACCTCCACCAACCAACATGACATCACCTCCTCCAACCAACATGACGTCACCTCCTCCAACCAACATGACGTCACCTCCCCCAACCAACATGACGTCACCTCCTCCAACCAACATGACGTCACCTTCTCCAACCAACATGACGTCACCTCCTCCAACCAACATGACGTCACCTCCTCCAACCAACATGACATCACCTTCACCAACCAACATGACATCACCTCCACCAACCAACATGACGTCACCTTCTCCAACCAACATGACGTCACCTCCTCCAACCAACATGACGTCACCTCCTCCAACCAACATGACGTCACCTCCCCCAACCAACATGACGTCACCTCCTCCAACCAACATGACGTCACCTCCCCCAACCAACATGACGTCACCTCCTCCAACCAACATGACATCACCTTCACCAACCAACATGACATCACCTCTTCCAACCAACATGACGTCACCTCCTCCAACCAACATGACAACACCTCCCCCAACCAACATGACAACACCTCCACCAACCAACATGACGTCACCTCCCCCAACCAACATGACGTCACCTCCTCCAATCAACATGACATCACCTCTTCCAACCAGCATGACGTCACCTCCTCCAACCAACATGACGTCACCTCCTCCAACCAACATGACGTCACCTCCTCCAACCAACATGACGTCACCTCCCCCAACCAACATGACGTCACCTCCTTCACCCAACATGACGTCACCTCCTCCAACCAACATGACGTCACCTCCTCCAACCAACATGACGTCACCTCCTCCAACCAACATGACGTCACCTCCTCCAACCAACATGACGTCACCTCCCCCAACCAACATGACGTCACCTCCTCCAACCAACATGACATCACCTTCACCAACCAACATGACATCACCTCTTCCAACCAACATGACGTCACCTCCTCCAACCAACATGACATCACCTTCACCAACCAACATGACATCACCTCTTCCAACCAACATGACGTCACCTCCTCCAACCAACATGACGTCACCTCTTCCAACCAACATGACGTCACCTCCTCCAACCAACATGACGTCACCTCCTCCAACCAACATGACGTCACCTCCTTCAACCAACATGACGTCACCTCCTCCAACCAACATGACGTCACCTCCTCCAACCAACATGACTTCACCTCCTCCAACCAACATGACGTCACCTCCCCCAACCAACATTACGTCACCTCCTCCAACCAACATGACATCACCTCCTCCAACCAAAATGACGTCACCTCCCCCAACCAACATGACGTCACCTCCTCCAACCAACATGACATCACCTCCTCCAACCAAAATGACGTCACCTCCCCCAACCAACATGACGTCACCTCCTCCAACCAACATGACATCACCTCCTCCAACCAACATGACGTCACCTCCTCCAACCAACATGACATCACCTCCTCCAACCAACATGACGTCACCTCCGCCAACAAACGCAACTACTCCAACGCCAACAAACGCAACTACTCCAACACCAACAAACGCAACTACTCCAATGCCAACAAACGCAACTACTCCAACACCAACAAACGCAACTACTCCAACACCAACAAACGCAACTACTCCAACTTTAACAAACGCAACTACTCCAACTTTAACAAATGCAACTACTCCAACGCCAACAAACTCAACTACTCCAACTTTAACAAATGAAACTACTCCAACGCCAACAAACGCAACCACTCCAACACCAACAAACGCAACTACACCAACCCCAACAAACGCAACTACTCCAACGCCAACAAACACAACTATACCAACCCCAACAAACGCAACTACTCCAACGCCAACAAACGCAACTACTCCAACACCAACAAACACAACTACACCAACCCCAACAAACGCAACTACTCCAACACCAACAAACGCAACTACTCCAGCACCAATAAATGCAACCACTGCAATGGCTACATCTTCCAGTGTAATTGCATCCACCAATCCTGCAACATCCAGTGAAGGGACACTTGGCCTAACCTTTAAACTTAATGAAACATTTTCATCAGATCTTCTTAACGCTTCTTCTGCTACATATCAGACATTAGCTTCAACTGTAATTAATGAGGTATGACAATTTGACGTACTTACTGTAGTTAAATTTGCAATTCTAATCCCATTATTAACACCCTTAGTTTTGAATTTGCAGGTGAATACGGCATGCAGCAAGTTGTATGGCTTAACTTACAGTCGATCCATTATCAATTCCTTCTCGTAAGATGCTTTGAAATATTTTGTTTGCATCTTTGTTTTGTTTCTTTGTTATTTTGCTTTGTTTATTACTTTGCATTGCTCTTACAGAAAGGGATCAGTAGCTGTTGATATGACTCTTGTGTACACCGATCAAAGCTCTGTTCCAATAGCAAGCACTGCAACTTCCGATCTAAGCACAGAACTGAGTAGTTCCACCAAAATCAATGTAGTTTCAGGAAGCATCTCAGCACGTAAGTTAAAAAAACATTTGAATTTATCTGATTAGCAGAAATACATAGACGCTCAAATTTACAAATTCTGGACTGTTTGAATAATAAACCTTTATGTTTCTGAATATATTTTAGAATCAACAAGTACATCAACTACTGCTACAGCGACTACCACAACTGCCGCAGCAACTACCACAACTGCCGCAGCGACTACCACAACTGCCGCAGCGACTACCACAACTGCTGCAGCGACTACCACAACTGCCGCAGTGACAACCACAACTGCCCCAGCGACTACCACAACTGCTGAAACAACTGCCGCAGCGACTACCACAACTGCCGCAGCGACTACCACAACTGCTGCAACAACTGCCGCAGCGACAACTGCCCCAGCGACTATCACAACTGCCGCAGCGACTACCACAACTGCCGCAGCGACTACCACAACTGCCCCAGCGACTACCACAACTGCTGCAACAACTGCCGCAGCGACTACCACAACTGCCGCAGCGACTACCACAACTGCCGCAGCGACTACCACAACTGCCGCAGCGACTACCACAACAGCCGCAGCGACTACCACAACTGCCGCAGCGACTACCACAACTGCTGCAACAACTACCACAACCACCGCTGCTACTTCCACTACAACTGTAGGGACAGATTCTCCATCATCCAGTGAAGGAACACAGAGCCTGAAGTTCAAACTTGACCAAACCTTTACATCTGATCTCTTGGACTCCTCATCGACAGCATATAAGACCTTAGCAAGCACCGTGTTGAATGAGGTAAACATTCCTTGAGAAACTTAGCATAACAATTTTGTGTGAAAATTATAAGCTGAAAAGCCACTATCCAATAATTATCCAGTCTTTTCAAATATATATTCCTTGTGCAGAATCTGAATATGTTGTTTACAAATCTAACTTTTGCAGGTCAATTCAGCATGTAAGAAGCTTTATGGTTCAAGTTTCTTACGAGCAATTATAAATTCATTTGCGTAAGTCATACTTTTTTTCTCAACTGAATGTACTTGAATGTATCAATTTAATAAGTAAATCTCTGCATTATAATTACAGGAGTGGATCTGTAGCTGTTGATATGACTCTTGTGTACAAAAATAAAACTTCTATTCCATCATCAACCGATGCGACTTCACAACTGAGCAGTGCATTGTCCAATTCCCCCAATTTGAATGTTATAGCAGGCAGTGTCTCAGCACGTAAGTAGTGTATTTTAATTGTTCAGCATTAAAAGCTATTGTTGGAAATAACAATTTATTTTACAACTATTGCAGAATCATCAGCCGGCAGTTCGCAACCCACAGTGATCTCCATGTCAATCCTGACGTTGATACTTCTCGCTATCACACAGATTCTGACCTAAATCAAGTGTCTGGCATCAAAGGAAAAAGAATGAGCACAATGAAATTTACTGTCACTGTGACATGGTAAAAGAAGTGCTTTCAAATGCTTTGTCAAAATTGTTTAACATTTTTTGTCCATATTTTGATAATTAGAATGTAAAACCTTTTTGAATGGTAACGTAAAATAAATTATCATGGAACCAAATGTATTATTGACACAAATCAGAGAAGGAATAGCTTTTTGTTATGACCAAATGTACACACCTTTTACTTCTTTTACTTGTTGTTTTTTTTTTAACTGCAAATGACATGTTTTTAATCTTACTTTGACTTTGGTGGAATAATCTGGGGTAAACATTTTTCATAGTTCAAATGATTAATGGTGCCAAACTGCTTTCTTCTGTTTTGTCTTTTTCTTTTTATGTGTGCAAAATTTTACATTTAATTGTTTATAAAGTCTTAGTAAAAGAAATAATCCAACCTTTTGCACTTTAATTCAACAATAGGTCTATATATTATAAAATATTGACAGCTCACTATTGTTATTAGTATTAATATTATTTGTTATCTGGATAACAAAAAATGTGTACATAGAAGATATGTTTAAGCTGTCGACCTTTCACTATTATTTTTGTAATGTTCTGAAAATATCTATACTATAATATTGCATCAAATATTTGGATTTTTCTGTGTGACAATAAAGAGAAATTTACTAACAAATTATTGATATTGATACTTCATAAGGCCTCAACTGATCAAATAAAACTTTTTGTATTGTAGAATAATACAACAACCATTTAATCACAACTATTTAATGTATTCAGTGTAGCAGTGTGCCCATCATGCCGGCAGATAGCGCACATGTCTGCTATAAATTCTCAGTTGTATCTCCTACGCTCCTTGTCTGCTACTTCCGACTTCCTGTTCGTTGCGGCTGTCGTCCATGGATCTATTATAATATCCGTCAAGTTCGGTCAGGTTGCGTGGGTTGTTGTCTCGTAAGGGCCAAGTAAATGTATTTTTTATAATCTGATCCATCTACGTCGCATGTTGCCACCCTCCATTGCGCCTCATTTCTAGTGTTGTCCGGTTGACGGTACCGGAGTCCTCCGTGGAGCCGGCTGCAAGGTTGTCATGTCCCCAGCTGGAGTTCTGTGTAGCTGGTACCGGGCGGGTCGGGCAGGAACCTAATGGCTGAAAAGTCTGTGAATCCACCAGTTAAACCTCTGCGAACCAACAATACATTATGTAACTTCATTCAGCACTGCCTCTTTCAATGAATTTACCTGTGTCCTTTTACTTTAATTCTTTTTCCTGGATTAATCTCCAGTGGCGTTGTTTTTTTTTTATTTAATCAAAACAATACGAAAACACTCGTCTTGCCACATTTGTATTAGTATGATGGCTATATGCATTCTTAACATGTCAGTCCAGGAAGGATCTCTTAGGCTAAGAAAAATATCAATATAAAAAAGACAAACAGATTTTCCTCAAACTGTTATATACTTTGTCTTTTATTCTTTTTTTCCTCGTTTGTTTTACCACAGTTCCATTGAATGTACACTTGAACAGGTTATCTAAGTTTTTAAGTTATTTATTGCTATAGACTTTGACCAAAATTAACAGACCAAGCAAACAAAAATATTCTGCTGTTTTTTCAGGTTTTTTTTGGTGACCCCAATTTTACTTTCATAATCAATCAAGCAACCTTTATTGATACAGCCCTTTACAACACTCAAAGTGACCAAAGTGCTTCACAATAAAAATCAAGGCAATACGAAACATAAAACTAAGTCAAAACAAACTGTATAAAACAAAGTATCACTAAATTACAGAGTGTTAAAAGCCAGTCTGAATAAATAAGTTTAAAGCCTAGTTTTAAAAAGGCTAAAATCTGTGACTGTGCGCATGTCGGGGGGCGTATGTCGGGGGGCAGTTTGTTCCAGAGTCTGGGACCAGCGACAGAAGGCTCGATCACCCCAGTGTTTGAGTCATGGCTCTGGGGACGTCCAGCAGAAGCTGATTTGTCGACCTTAGAGCCCTGCTTGGGTTTGGAGGAGACAGAAGCTCGGCCAAATAAGGAGGTGCCCGGCCATTTAGCTTTAAAAACTATTTAAGTAAAAGTACATTTTTAAATCATGGAGTCCAAAAAGAACTGGGGTGATGTGCTGACGTCTGGGTGTGTTGGTTAGAAAACTCGCCGCAGCGTTCTGTGCGAGTTGAAGGTGGCTGAGGGCGACTGGGAGACACCAACATAAAGTGCATTGCAATAGTCTATTCTTGAGCAACATGAATAGTCCTTTAAAGGTCGATGCAATTTAAAAAGGCTTTACTTAAGATGTAAAGGTATTTGATAAAAACTTGCTCTAACCACACTGTCAATTTGTTTGTCAAATTTAAAAGTGTTGTCAAAAACAACCCCAAGATTCTTCGGCCAGTTTTATCTGCATGACAAGTTATCAAATTTAGCACAGAATCACCAAATAAAATGTACACTGTCTTCTTATAATTCAAATAAAGGAAATGTAGTAATGAGTATGAAGTATGAAAGTACTTTTTGCGTCCTTTTTTTCTTTTGCATAGCGGTAAGGGTCCAACATATAACCTACAACTGGCCTCTGCTCACCATCGGGCATTGTCTATACAGTGAAAACCGCTAATAAATCAAAATCTATTCGTTTTTGTTGATGTTTATTCCCGTTTGTCAACTGAATTATTTCCCATGTCACTTGTAGTACATACATGCACCATGTAGTACACAGATTTTTTTTTTTTAAAGATAAAAAAAATCCCACAATTAAAAAATATTCAACCAATCAATTAAATGTTTTTTTGTAGAGCACAAGTCCTACAAAAATGCAATTAAAAGTGCTTTACAACATTAAACACATAATCACTATACAGTATAAAATCACAATAAATAAATAAAAACACAGTAAAAAACAGATAAAAGTATCTCAGTCATATGCACAGCCAAATAAAAAAGTATTTAGCCTAGATTTAAATACCGCCGGGGTGGGGGGCTGTCTCAACCTGGGGAAGTCAATTCCAGACTTTTGCCCCATAGTTCTGGAATGCAGATTCCCTGCATCCGGTCTTGACACTAGGCATCAGCAGGAGGCTAGTCCCTGAGGTCCTCAGAGTCCGAGGTGGCACTAATATGTTCGAGATGTCTACGCTGCTAGGCCATGGAGACTTATACATAAGTAGAGCTGATTTAAAGTCTAATCTCTGAACCACAGGAAGCCCGTGTAGAGACTTGAGCGCATAACTAATGTAATCATACTTCCTGTTATTGAATTGATGTTATTGATCAGAGCACATTATTACCCCTAAATTTCCATGCCATGGCGCTCATAGCCATGGCATGAGCGCAGCTCCAACAACACACGTGCACCAACACCGGAGTACGTCATTATTTCCCAACTGTGAGGCACTGGCTGCACAGTGCGCACGGCTTCACAGGAAGGACATGGGGACACTGCACCGGGGAAATGATTGTTTGTGATGTCTAAAAGGCCCGCATTATATAGATCGACATCTATTGTGGGCATTTGTAGTAACTTTTAACTTATCCAAGTCAAGTGCCATTTGCGTCCTGGCCATGGTGCTGAAAATGAACTTCTCACGTCACTTTGAATGGGAAAATTGACACCGGCCCCTAAACTACAACTTTATTCTCATTAATGTATGAGTTTGTTCTTGTTAAATTATGAGTTTATTCTCGTTAAATTACGAGTTTATTCTCGTGAATGTAGGACTTTTTTCTGGCTTTGACTTGAAAATTAGGACTTTAATGTCAAAATTAGTTTATTCTCGTAGTGTCCCACATTTAAAAAACATTTTGGATTGGCCCTTATACTCCGTTGTACCATTTACCTGCAATGACCAAAGAGCAAAACAAAACAATAGGTGATTGACTTGATTGGCTTAACAGTCTCTCCGCGTCTTCTCTACCTGTGTGTCAATAATTTGTACACGTACGTAAAACCGATTGCCAAATTGAAGTTTGCGAGGCCGGTGAGAGCGCGCGTGTGAGCTGCGGGACACGCAGGTGAGAGCGGCGCGTGTGAGAGGCCGGTGAGAGCGCGTGTGTGAGCTGCGGGACACGCCGGTTAGAGCGGCGCTGCGTGTGAGAGGCCGGTGACAGCGCGCGTGTGAGCTTCAATGTTTTATGGAGTATTTCATTGTATAATAACTGTAAAAAAATAAAGGTTTCTACTTCGCGGATTTCGACTCCCGCGGGTTCTTCTTGGAACGTAACCCCCGCGATAAACGAGGGATCACTGTACACAAACTGCTGTACCTCCAGGCATGCCAAAACTAGTCAAGTTTGCGGACGACACCACCCTCACCACCCACCTATCCAGGGCTCTGGGACGTGCAGGTCGGATCACAGCCGACCTTTCTCACCCGGCACACGGACTATTCGAACCACTCCCCTCAGGCAGGAGGCTACGGTCCATCCGGACCAGAACCTCCCATCACAAGGGAGGTTGTGATGGGAGGTCTTTCCCTCTGCCGTTGGACTCATGAACACTTCCTAAGCATTCTGCACTCACTGTTCACTTTTTATTGCACTACATACTTTATTTTATGTAAATATCATGTCTATTTTTAACTCTACTTACCTATTTTTAATACCCGGTAGTTAGGGATGCGTACCGCTCCGCAGGACCGGATCCGGACTTGAAAAAACGTTTCGGGTTCAGGTCCAAAAAAACGAAACCCCGGTGATTCGGTTCTGGACTCATTAAAAATCTACCTCTCACATTCTATATCCTTTACGTTCTAGAATCTAAACCATCTTAAACCTTCCATAGATCGCAAATTTGCGCTAGAAAAGACGTAAACACTGACATCGCTGTCAATGGCGGGCCCGGAGCCATCAGCGCCGCACGCGTCTTCCCCGCGGCAGAAGTTGAAGCCGGCGCAATGAGTTTAAAGACGCGAGAGACCGAAGTTGTCACCTTTATTTCTTGAACAGAGTTGGTTATTGTTGGCCGTAACCATGGCGATGGAACGAGAAAATCAAAAACCACCTCGTCTCCTGAGCCCGCTCTTAGCTCCGCCCCAGAGACCGCACGCACGCGCACTAGAGACTAGGGTTGCTACAATATGAATAAAATAACTGTATTATGTTGTGGTGTGATGTAGCGTTTATTTCAGTGGGTTAATGTGCCAGATACATATTTATACATCTAAGTAAATACTAAGTCAAAGTAATATTGTTTAATTGCTGGATTCATTAATTGGAGCTTATATTTTGTAATAGTATTTGTATTCTACAGTTGTTAAATATGGTCGATTGATTTATAGTGGTTCTAGTTGACTGTTATGCTAGTTTCTGAAGGTTTTTACATGACTTTGATGCCAATGGATCTGCAAAATTAAAGAGTGGAAATGTATCTAAAGGCATTAAACTTCAAGTGTGGGAACAGCCCAGTCAAACCAGTAATACACTTGACAAACATAGTATCAGCTGAAACAGCTGCTCCAATACCAATACTCAACTTGCTCTTGTTCGGAAGTTGTTCCTCAAGTAAAACACATGAATGTGTGTTAGCTAGCAGCTTGTGATTTGTAAGTTGTAACTTCTGTTAATAAACAGTGAATAAACCAGATAAATTGAGTTTATTTCAGTCTGCAGTTAAGCCTTGTGTTTGATAGTCGTCCTTGTTCATGTGTCTTCAACTTAATTGAGCCAAGTAGCTTGTGTTATGCTGTTATAACATTATGCAAAAATGGCATGAGTTCAGCCGGACTCATTAGGTCCGGACCTGAACCTAAACCTCTGGATTCGAATCCGGACTTGAACCTGAACGTGGGTTTAGGTATGCATCCCTACCGGTAGTTATTTATTGTCCATTGGTTTTTGTATTCATTGTTCAGTGTTTGATGTTTGTGTTGCACCAAACCACCAGGACAAGTTCCTATGTCCATGAATCCTGTTCATTGACAAATGGCAATAAACTTTATTCTGATTCTGATTCTGGACGTTTCGTCCTGGATGGTGGCTCTTACGCTCACTATTCCCCGGCCTCCTTCCTTATGGCTATTGTACAGTCTCAGGGTGCTAGATTTGGGATGTAACCCTCCATGCATGGTCAGGAGCTTTCGTGTCTTAACATCTGTGGTCTGTATCTCCTCCTTTGGCCAACTGATTATTCCTGCAGGGTATCTGATCACTGGCAGGGCGTAGCTTTTTATTGCCCGGGATTTGTTCTTGCAATTGAGCTGGCTTCTGAGGACTTGCCTCACTCGTTGTAGGTATTTGGCCGTAGCCGCTTTCCTTGTTACCTCTTTGAGGTTGCCATTTGCCTGTGGGATTCCCAGGTACTTGTAACTGTCCTCAATGTCTGCTATCGTTCCTTCTGGGAGTGAGACCCCCTCTGTGTGGATTACCTTCCCTCTCTTAGTCACCATCCGCCCACACTTCTCTAGTCCAAATGACATTCCGATATCTGAGCTGTAGATCCTGGTGGTGTGAATCAGGGAGTCAATGTCCCGCTCACTTCTAGCATACAGCTTGATGTGACTGATGGTAGCCCCATTCCTGAGTCGGTATCCATAGCCAGTCTTGTTGGCTGAGGGGGTTAAGACCTATGCAGAACAGCAGTGGGGAAAGCGCATCACCTTGGTATATGCCACATTTGATGGTCACTTGTGCAAGTTGCTTGCCACTTGGCCTCAAGGGTGGTTTTCCACAGCTTCATCGAGTTCCCTTTGAAGGCTTAAAGCCCCATTGATGTTGTACAATTCCAAGCATTCCATGATCCAAGTATGTGGCATTGAGTCGTAGGCTTTCTTGTAATCAGTCCAGGCAGTGCTCAGGTTGGTGTGTCGGGTTCTACAGTCCCGTGCAACTGTTCTGTTTACCAGACAGCACCTCTGGTATGTTTGCCAATACCCTTCTGAGCACTGCTCATGTATTGATCCATATGCCCACTTATCTTAGCTGCCATTATGCCCGACAGAAGCTTCCATGTGGAGAGACAGGTTATTGGCCGATAGTTGGACGGGACTGTACCCTTTGACGGATCCTTCTCGATCTGGATCGTACGCCCTTCGGTTAGCCATTCAGGGTGCGTCCCGTCTCTTAGCAGTGTGTTTATTTGGGCTGCTAGGTGCTCGTGGAGTGAGGTGAGTTTCTTGAGCCAGTATGAATGTATCATGTCAGGGCCCGGTGCTGTCCAGTTTTTCCTACCTGAGACTCTTTCCTGTATGTCTGCCGCAGTGATGGTAACTGCTGTGGTGCTAATGGCAAAAATAAGGCAGGAAGCGAGTTGCTTTGTCTCAATGTCAAGCTGATTTAATGAGGCGTTTCTCTCTCTCTGGTACATTGCATGATCAGAATCTCCCCTTTGTCCCATGTCCTCCTTATTTATACACCTCAGTCACATGACCCCACACACGGAAAGTTATCGGTCAGACAGGTAGCGCGGGTACAAAGTGACCAAAGAACCAGGGGTTTCGGGAGACAGTGGATAACATTTGCATTGATTCAATTCACATGTCTTGCTCTTTGTCCTAGTTTGAAACCAAACGGGGCCTGGCCTGGGACATGTAAATCTCCAGGAGGGGAGGGGTTGTGTCAAGCTGTGTCTTTGTGTGTAGAACTACATCAAATTAATTAAGAAAGCAAAGGGCCAGATTATATTTTTCCACAACAGGTCCTCTCTCAGAGCCATCATATATATATATATATATATATATATTGATATTGTGTATATATATATATATATATATATATATATATATATATATATATATATATATATATATATACACACTGTATTTTGTTAAAATAAACATCACTTGGATATATATTTTATAGCAACTCCCAGTGAATCCCTGAGTTGCAACGCAGACTAGGAACAGAAAAAACAGATAAGGAAAATGTAGGGTCTCAAACTACAGGTATTCAGTTTATGATTAAGGAAGATTTCTTAGCAGAAACGAGACAAGACGGGGCACCAAGGTAAAACCCAAAGAGCTAAGATACGGTCCTTAATCGCGCTCGTTAAAAGGTCTGAAGGGTGTTTCACGATTCAGGGACTTACACATAGTCTAATCAAACAAACAATAGTCAATAACTCTTTCGTGTAGTTTATTTATCAAAAGGGCAATCAAAAAGGGCACCGGAGCAGAAATTGCACACAGGTAAATCACAGGTAATGTTATATCAGATTTAACAGCAGATTTCATGCAGATAATGTTAAACCAGGGTTTTGCCTGTGATAATGAAAAATGTATATGCTAATCTATATCAAAAAGAGGGAAAGTGAGAAGCTGAGGGGAGTAGGAACAGCTGAGCTCTACCCAAATCACGCCAGAAAAGAACCGCACACTGAACTCGGCTTACGATTTTGTAGAAACTCGGTCCGCCTGGTCCTTGTCCGCGGACGAGATCCGTGGCGAGGCAGCGGCGTAGAGCGGTGTGGTGGGCGAAGGCAGTGGCATGCCGCGATGTCCGTGACGCGGGGCGGCGGCGCGAGGCGTCGCGTGGAGCGGTGTGGCGGGCGAAGGCAGTGGCGTGCCGCGATGTCCGTGACGCGGGGCGGCGGCGCGAGGCGTCGCGTGGAGCGGTGTGGCGGGCGAAGGCAGTGGCGTGCCGCGATGTCCGTGACGCGGGGCGGTAGCGGTGGCGATGTCCGGGAGTTCCTTAGCGGTAGAACGCTTTAGCGGCGTGTTAGCTCCTCACGCGGCCTTTAGTCAGATGAGAACGTAGCGCTGATCCACGTAAACGGCGTAGATTACTTAAAAAATAGGAGAAGCGAAGTAGAAAAGAAAGTCTCTGTCCGGTTTAGCGCTTAAGCTTAGTTCCAGGTGTTTCCAGGTGTTTTCAGAGTTCAGGGGGGCGAAGAGGCTGGCCTAGCCTTGTTGACCCACGTGGCGGACGCTTTGTTGAGAGAAAGGAAAAGTAAAAAGGCTCGTCCGTGGAGACGGCTTCAAAGAGAGACAAAAGCTTAACCAAAAAGGAAAAAAAGAGCAAGAAGAGAAGAGAAGAGAACGTTCCTAGCTCGGAGCGTCCTTTTGTTACCTAGCCCGCAGTGCATGCTGGGAGCGAAAGGGGCGGGCGCTACTGCGACGACTTCCTGTTTAACATTTTCCTGGCCGAGAAAATAAAACTGGAGTAACGTGAATAATAATGGCAAAAACATTGAACCCTGTTTTAACATTTACACATTAAACACTTTTGTCAGTTTGTGCACATTATTTCTTGAGGTAGATACATTTTACATCTTCTTTCACCTGTGATGGGCACTTGAGTTAAAGCATTGGGAATATAAAACCTTAAACAGTGGAAAAATACGTAACACAAGGTGAAACATGCGGTGTATGGAGTTGATTCAGGCAAACATTCATGGCATAATCACATAAAACATAGTTTTCATCAGGGCGTCCTCCTGTAAGACTATGGGGAAAAGGTCTGTTATCACGAAAGTCACAGCGGCTCCCTGCGGTGAGGGAGAGAGGGAGAAAGAAAACCCCCCAATGTTCAAAGAGATTTTCTGTTATCTGGCCGTGGAATGTCCATCTCCATTCCCCTACAAAAATATACTTGAGAGCAAAAAATATAAATAAAATTCCACACTTATTTACAGTAAGTGGCTGTTATATGGACAGAAACTATCCGACCAGGGATATCTGAAAATTATGTCACGGTATTGCACATAAACATAAAGGCCGTAGCTGCAGAGCCGCGGCGCGGTCAAATAGCCCAGCAGTTTCAGTAGCCGCGGCACGGCCATATAGCCTCATGGCTAACCCTAACCTTAACCCTAACCCTAACCCTAACCTTAACCCTAACCCTGACCCTAACCTTAACCCTAACCCTGACCCTAACCTTAACCCTAACACTGACCCTAACCTTAACCCTAACCCGGCGCGGTCTAACCCGGCACGGTCAAATAGCCCAGCAGTTTCAGGAGCCGCGGCACAAAAAAAACCATGCAGTTTCGGCTGCGTTCCGCGGCTCTGTAGACACTCCCAAACATAACACAAGCTGCATGACACATGTTCAGGGCTAACGATGTTCATCGTAAAGTCTGACAGCAGCAGGAAAGAAAGACCTGCAAAACCTCTTCTTTCCAGAAAGTGGGTGGATCAGTCTGTTACAGCAGTTGTAGTGGTTTAAAATCAAGATATACTCATACCATGTAACCTTAAGAGAGAAGATTACATATCTGAAATTTTAAAAATACTTTCTATAGGTTGGCTTCTACCCCTTGTGTGCTGTTGTTCCCATTCCAAATTTGGAAACAAGTTGTTCAAGTAAGGCTGTACATTTTAGAAAAGCCAGATTTTCTGGTCCACACTACAAAAACCTTTCACCAGAGGAGTACTCTCATTTTGCTCTCAAACATTAGGTGCTGGATCTTTGACATACGGAGAAAATACATTTTAGGACTCTGAACTGAAGGTAAGGACCCCAATAATTTTGTAGATTTCATGGGACCTTTTTGTAATGGAAAAATAATAATATAATACTAGGAGTTGACAATTGTCATCTGCAATAATCTACCCATATATATATATATATATATATATATATATATATATATATATATATATATATATATATATATATGTATGTATATACATATACATCAATGTTATCCTGTAACATGGCCTCAAAAAAGAAACATTATTGAATATGATTATACATACATGTGCAATTCTTAATATATATGTGTGTTTTTAACAAATGTTTGTTTTTTGTTACAATTTGCTGATCATTTCAAACTAAACAGGAATTTCAAAGAAAATAAACAAAACTTTCAAATAAAACAGGCCTTTTATTTATGCTTCAACGGTTTACTAAAAGCCCCTCCGTGTAAGATTTCAGACCAAAAAAAGACTTCAATAAATGCAATTACTTAATTACAGGTGGTTTACCAGAAAAGCTTGAAAAGAAAACATTCTTGCTGTGAAGGGGCTTATTTCTCCTCCAACTTTACTTGTAACGTTTCAGGTGGAGGATCTGCCATGTAGAATGTTCTAAAGTTTGGTTTTAACTGTCTGTATCCGTAGAGTAATGCAGGTGCTGCTTTAAAGAAGAAATGTGTCTATGAAAATCTAAATAAATCTAATGCATTCTTATTATTCATTCATTCATTTTCTATCGCTTGTTCCAAGCCCATTGTTTTGTGTCCTGGCCGTGGGGGCCAAAGTTAATTTCTCACGTCACTTTGAATCGGGAAATTGACCCCAGCCCCTAAACTACGACTTTATTCTCATAAGATAAGATATTCCTTTATTCTCCCACATGGGGAAATGTCATTGGTGCAACGCAGGTAGATACAGAGGTAGATACAGAAGAACAGATCACTTATAGGAAGTCTGAAAAACACTTTCAGTAGAAGATCTCCTATAAATAAATAAAAACTCCCATAGACAAATAAATAAATAAATAAATACCATTGCATGTGATCCCGACAGTAATTGCACATGAATATGTGTCACGACAGCACATAGATTGCACATGAATTTCACAGTAATTGCACATATGACAAAATTGCACATCAGTATTAGGTTAGGTCAGTATTGCGAGTGTTCAGTACTAACAGTTTTTGTTATAAAGTCTGACAGCAGCAGGAAGGAAAGACCTACGGAACCTTTCCTTCACACAGTGAGGGTGGATCAGTCTCTCACTGAAGCTGCTCTCCAGAGCGGAGAGAGTGTCCTGCAGGGGGTGACACTCATGGTCCAGCATAGATGTGAATCTAGCCAGGACCCTCCTGTCCCCTACCTCCTGCACCGAGTCCAGAGCACAGCCCAGGACGGAGCTGGATTTCTTGATGACTCTGTCTAGCCTCTTCCTCTCCCTCTCTGTGATGCTGCTGCTCCAGCAGGCCACACCATACAGGAGGGCCGATGCCACCACAGAGTCATAAATGTAGGACTTTTATTTAAATTATGACTTTAATGTAAACATTTTTTTAATATATTCTCGTAGTGTCACGCAATTTTTTTATTTGTATTTGGCCCTTATACTCCGTCGTAAATAAAACTATTTAACTGTATTCATTATTCATATTTGTATTACAACTATTATTAACTTTATTACGATTATTAGAGAATCAAAACTGATGGAAAACGTTTTCAAGAGTTTCCTAAATGCAATTTAGATATAATTTAAGAAACCCCTCATAAAGTATTTAATTTTTTTTAAATTTGGGATAATTAATACAAGATGATTGAGTGTGTGAGTCTTTTCAGTTAGACATAAAGAATTTCTTGCTTACTTAGAGAATCCGAACTATGTACTTAGTTTGAAGCTAAGGGAGGCCTCGCCTTGAAGTGTTTGAATACTTTGGTTCTCAAACTTTTCACTCTAATACCACCTGATAAAAGGCTTGTAATTCTAAGTAAAACCAGATCAAAAAATTGATACTACTACTGTGGCAGAGCTATCACCCTGTCCCCACTGCAAGAAGGTTGTTGGGGCGGCGGGCCTTTCTGGAGGAAGTTTGCATGTTTCTTCCCGTGGCTGGGTGGGTTTCCTCCTGGAACTCAGTTTTCTGCTGTACTGCAGTGATCACTGCTCCTGACAGGTTGCTTAAGCAACATTGAAAGACAGGTGCAGAGGACAAAATTCTCTACGGGAATAATTAAGTATATTATCTTAATCTTAACCTTAACTTCAACCAAACCCTAAAGTCTGATTGCTACCAGAACTGAGGTGCCCACTGCTCCTAAAGGTTGCAGCAGCATTGACCGACGCATTTCTGGGGACAATAAAGTGTACATAAAACCATAAAGCAATTGTTTTTATGCTACTGAAATATAGGTGGTCTGAGATAGCTCAAATATATATTTTTTTCCTGTGAAAAATATGTATTCCCTTTTATTTGCAGATGAAACCGTTAGCACTTATTGTCCTGCTGGCAGGTAATGTACAACACCATATAGATATTTTTCTTTTTTTTATAGATGTATTTATTTATGTATTTCTTGTACCATGCAGGTATAATAGGGGCATCAGCAAACAATACAACAACAACAGGTAAAATGACACACAGTTAAGATGATACACTGCAAGTGAAACAACTTGAAAACATTAAGCGGTATCAATTAGATAACGTTTAAAGGAGAGAAATCGTGTAAAATATACTTGAGCTTTTAACTATGTTATAATGGTATATCTCATCAGTAACTCACTCAAAGTTATAGATATTATTAAATCACTCTTGAAGTTGTAGTTGATTCATGTTTAAATACCTTTCTTTATTTGTTGTCGTATGAAAATACAAAATTGTACGTGTAAAAATTGCCAAAGATAATTGACATAAACCCGTTATAGTTATCTTAGAGGGTGCAAATGTAGTTTCCTCTAAAGTTACATATCATTGGAGTTTGTCAAATAATAAAACACCTTTACTTGTATATATGTTAATTCAATTGTTTATAAGATGAAAGATTATATGGTAGTTTGTTAAGAGAGTGGACTTAACCGAAATTAAAGATGAAGACGAAAGGAAAATGCCTGTAGTGCCACCTACTGTACTTGAAAATCTTAGACTTTATTCTTTTATTCTCTCTTCTTTTAGCTCAAACACCAGTCTCCAATGCTACTACAACGCAATCAGCAAACATTACATCACCACTTTTAAAAAACATGACTTCATCTCCTCTAACCAACATGACGTCACCTCCTCCAACCAACATGACCTCCCCTCTTCCAACCAATATGACGTCACCTCCAACTAACATGACCTCACCTCCTCCAACCAACATGACCTCCCCTCTTCCAACCAACATGACATCACCACCTCCAACCAACATGACATCACCACCTCCAACCAACATGACATCACTGCCTCCAACCAACATGACCTCCCCTCTTCCAACCAATATGACATCACCTCCAACCAATATGACATCACCTCCAACCAACATGACGTCACCTCCTCCAACCAACATGACGTCACCTCCCCCAACCAACATGACGTCACTTCCTCCAACCAACATGACATCACCTCCAACAACCAACATGACATCAACTCTTCCAACCAACATGACATCACCTCCTCCAACCAACATGACTTCACCTCCCCCAACCAACATGACGTCACTTCCTCCAACCAACATGACAACACCTCCTCCAACCAACATGACGTCACCTCCCCCAACCAACATAACGTCACCTCCTTCAACCAACATGACATCACCTCCTCCAACCAACATGACGTCACCTCCCCCAACCAACATGACGTCACCTCCTCCAACCAGCATGACGTCACCTCCCCCAACCAACATGACGTCACCTCCCCCAACCAACATGACGTCACCTCCCCCAACCAACATGACGTCACCTCCCCCAACCAACATGACGTCACCTCCCCCAACCAACATGACGTCACCTCCCCCAACCAACATGACGTCACCTCCTCCAACCAACATGACTTCACCTCCCCCAACCAACATGACGTCACCTCCTCCAACCAACACGACATCACCTCCTCCAACCAACATGACGTCACCTCCTCCAACCAACATGACAACACCTCCTCCAACCAACATGACGTCACCTCCCCCAACCAACATAACGTCACCTCCTTCAACCAACATGACATCACCTCCTCCAACCAACATGACGTCACCTCCCCCAACCAACATGACGTCACCTCCTCCAACCAGCATGACGTCACCTCCCCCAACCAACATGACGTCACCTCCCCCAACCAACATGACTTCACCTCCTCCAACCAACCTGACTTCACCTCCCCCAACCAACATGACGTCACCTCCGCCAACAAACGCAACTACTCCAACGCCAACAAATGCAACTACTCCAACGCCAACAAACTACTCCAACACCAAAAAACGCAACTACTCCAACTTCAACAAACGCAACTACTCCAACTTCAACAAATGCAACTACTCCAACGCCAACAAACTACTCCAACACCAACAAACGCAACTACTCCAACTTCAACAAACGCAACTACTCCAACACCAACAAACGCAACTACTCCAACTTCAACAAACGCAACTACTCCAGCACCAATAAATGCAACCACTGCAATGGCTACATCTTCCAGTGTAACTGCATCCACCAATCCTGCAACATCCAGTGAAGGGACACTTGGCCTAACCTTTAAACTTAATGAAACAAACGCAACTACTCCAATGCCAACAAACGCAACCACTCCAACACCAACAAACACAACTACACCAACCCCAACAAACGCAACTACTCCAACGCCAACAAACGCAACTACACCAACCCCAACAAACGCAACTACTCCAACGCCAACAAACGCAACTACTCCAACGCCAATAAACGCAACTACTCCAACTTTAACAAACGCAACTACTCCAACGCCAACAAATGCAACTACTCCAACACCAACAAACACAACTACACCAACCCAAACAAACGCAACTACTCCAACGCCAACAAACGCAACTACTCCAACGCCAACAAACGCAACTATTCCAATGCCAACAAACGCAACTACTCCAACGCCAACAAACTACTCAAACACCAACAAACGCAACTACTCCAACTTCAACAAACGCAACTACTCCAGCACCAATAAATGCAACCACTGCAATGGCTACATCTTCCAGTGTAACTGCATCCACCAATCCTGCAACATCCAGTGAAGGGACACTTGGCCTAACCTTTAAACTTAATGAAACATTTTCATCAGATCTTCTTAACGCTTCTTCTGCTACATATCAGACATTAGCTTCAACTATAATTAATGAGGTATGACAATTTGACGTACTTACTGTAGTTACATTTGCAATTCTAATCCCATTATTAACACCCTTAGTTTTGAACTTGCAGGTGAATACGGCATGCAGCAAGTTGTATGGCTCAACTTACAGATCCATTATCAATTCCTTCTCGTAAGATGCTTTGAAATATTTTGTTTGCATCTTTGTTTTGTTTCTTTGTTAGTTTGCTTTGTTTATTACTTTGCATTGCTCTTACAGAAAGGGATCAGTAGCTGTTGATATGACTCTTGTGTACACGAATCAAAGCTCTGTTCCAATAGCAAGAACTGCAACTTCCGATCTAAGCACAGAACTGAGTAGTTCCACCAAAATCAATGTAGTTTCAGGAAGCATCTCAGCACGTAAGTTAAAAAAACATTTGAATTTATCTGATTAGCAGAAATACATAGACGCTCAAATTTACAAATTCTGGACTGTTCTAATATATTTTAGAATCAACAAGTACATCAACTACTGCTACAGCGACTACCACAACTGCCGCAGCAACTACCACAACTGCCGCAGCGACTACCACAACTGCCGCAGCGACTACCACAACTGCCGCAGCAACTACCACAACTGCTGCAGCGACTACCACAACTGCTGCAACAACTGCCGCAGCGACAACCGCAACTGCTGCAACAACTGCCGCAGCGACAACTGCCCCAGCGACTACCACAACTGCTGCAACAACTGCCGCAGCGACAACTGCCCCAGCGACTACCACAACTGCTGAAACAACTGCCGCAGCGACTACCACAACTGCTGAAACAACTGCCGCAGCGAATACCACAACTGCCGCAGCGACTACCACAACTGCCGCAGCGACTACCACAACTGCCGCAGCGACTTCCACGACTGCCGCAGCGACTACCACAACTGCCGCAGCGACTACCACAACTGCCGCAGCGACTACTACAACTGCCGCAGCGACTACGACAACTACCACAACCATCGCTGCTACTTCCACTACAACTGTAGGGACAGATTCTCCATCATCCAGTGAAGGAACACAGAGCCTGAATTTCAAACTTGACCAAACCTTTACATCTGATCTCTTGGACTCCTCATCGACAGCATATAAGACCTTAGCAAGCACCGTGTTGAATGATGTAAACATTCCTTGAGAAACTTAGCATAACAATTTTATGTGAAAATTACAAGCAGAAAAGCCACTATCCAATAATTATCCAGTCTTTTCAAGTATATATTCCTTGTGCAGAATCTGAATATGTTGTTTACAAATCTAACTTTTGCAGGTCAATTCAGCATGTAAGAAGCTTTATGGTTCAAGTTTCTTACGAGCAATTATAAATTCATTTGCGTAAGTCATACTTTTTTTCTCAACTGAATGTACTTGAATGTATCAATTTAATAAATAAATCTCTGCATTATAATTACAGGAGTGGATCTGTAGCTGTTGATATGACTCTTGTGTAGAAAAATAAAACTTCTATTCCATCATCGACCGATGCGACTTCACAACTGAGCAGTGCATTGTCCAATTCCCCCAATTTGAATGTTATAGCAGGCAGTGTCTCAGCACGTAAGTAGTGTATTTTAATTGTTCAGCATCAAAAGCTATTGT
The DNA here is from genome assembly GCF_026437365.1 of Eucyclogobius newberryi. NCBI lineage: Eukaryota > Metazoa > Chordata > Actinopteri > Gobiiformes > Gobiidae > Eucyclogobius > Eucyclogobius newberryi. The sequence continues at coordinate 26,805,804 of NW_027316056.1, read as the reverse complement.
TGGAAATAACATTTGATTTTACAACTATTGCAGAATCATCAGCCGGCAGTTCGCAACCCACAGTGATCTCCATGTCAATCCTGACGTTGATACTTCTCGCTATCACACAGATTCAGGCATCAACACAGGCATCAAAGGAAAAAGAATGAGCACAATGAAATTTACTGTCACTGTGACATGGTAAAAGAAGTGCTTTCAAATGCTTTGTCAAAATTGTTTAACATTTTTGTCCATATGTTGATAATTAGAATGTAAAAACTTTTTGAAAGGTAACGTAAAATAAATTATCATGGAACCAAATGTATTATTGACACAAATCAGAGAAGGAATAGCTTTTTGTTATGACCAAATGTACACACCTTTTACTTCTATTACTTGTTGTTTTTCTTAAAATGCAAATGACATGTTTTTTATCTAAACTTTGACTTTGGTGGAATAATCTGGGGTAAACATTTTTCATAGTTTAAATGATAAATGGTGCCAAACTGCTTTCTTCTGTTTTGTTTTTTTTCTTTTTATGTGTGCAAAATTTTACATTTAATTGTTTATAAAGTCTTAGTAAAATAAATAATCCAACCTTTTGCACTTTAATTCAACAATAGATCTATATATTATAAAATATTGACAGCTCACTATTGTTATTAGTATTAATATTATTTGTTATCTGGATAACAAAAAATGCGTACATAGAAGATATGTTTAAGCTGTCGACCTTTCACTATTATTTTTGTAATGTTCTGAAAATATCTATACTATAATATTGCATCAAATATTTGGATTTTTCTGTGTGACAATAAAGAGAAATTTACTAACAAATTATTGATATTGATACTTCATAAGGCCTCAACTGATCAAATAAAACTTTTTGTATTGTAGAATAATACAACAACCATTTAATCACAACTATTTAATGTATTCAGTGTAGCAGTGTGCCCATCATGCCGGCAGATAGCGCACATGTCTGCTATAAATTCTCAGTTGTATCTCCTACGCTCCTTGTCTGCTACTTCCGCCTTCCTGTTCGTTGCGGCTGTCGTCCATGGATCTATTATAATATCCGTCAAGTTCGGTCAGGTTGCGTGGGTTGTTGTCTCGTAAGGGCCAAGTAAATGTATTTTTTATAATCTGATCCATCTACGTCGCATGTTGCCACCCTCCATTGCGCCTCATTTCTAGTGTTGTCCGGTTGACGGTACCGGAGTCCTCCGTGGAGCCGGCTGCAAGGTTGTCATGTCCCCAGCTGGAGTTCTGTGTAGCTGGTACCGGGCGGGTCGGGCAGGAACCTAATGGCTGAAAAGTCTGTGAATCCACCAGTTAAACCTCTGCGAACCAACAATACATTATGTAACTTCATTCAGCACTGCCTCTTTCAATGAATTTACCTGTGTCCTTTTACTTTAATTCTTTTTCCTGGATTAATCTCCAGTGGCGTTGTTTTTTTTTATTTAATCAAAACAATACGAAAACACTCGTCTTGCCACATTTGTATTAGTATGATGGCTATATGCATTCTTAACATGTCAGTCCAGGAAGGATCTCTTAGGCTAAGAAAAATATCAATATAAAAAAGACAAACAGATTTTCCTCAAACTGTTATATACTTTGTCTTTTATTCTTTTTTTCCTCGTTTGTTTTACCACAGTTCCATTGAATGTATACTTGAACAGGTTATCTAAGTTTTTAAGTTATTTATTGCTATAGACTTTGACCAAAATTAACAGACCAAGCAAACAAAAATATTCTGCTGTTTTTTCAGGTTTTTTTTGGTGACCCCAATTTTACTTTCATAATCAATCAAGCAACCTTTATTGATACAGCCCTTTACAACACTCAAAGTGACCAAAGTGCTTCACAATAAAAATCAAGGCAATACGAAACATAAAACTAAGTCAAAACAAACTGTATAAAACAAAGTATCGCTAAATTACAGTGTTAAAAGCCAGTCTGAATAAATAAGTTTAAAGCCTAGTTTTAAAAAGGCTAAAATCTGTGACTGTGCGCATGTCGGGGGGCGTATGTCGGGGGGCAGTTTGTTCCAGAGTCTGGGACCAGCGACAGAAGGCTCGATCACCCCAGTGTTTGAGTCATGGCTCTGGGGACGTCCAGCAGAAGCTGATTTGTCGACCTTAGAGCCCTGCTTGGGTTTGGAGGAGACAGAAGCTCGGCCAAATAAGGAGGTGCCCGGCCATTTAGCTTTAAAAACTATTTAAGTAAAAGTACATTTTTAAATCATGGAGTCCAAAAAGAACTGGGGTGATGTGCTGACGTCTGGGTGTGTTGGTTAGAAAACTCGCCGCAGCGTTCTGTACGAGTTGAAGGTGGCTGAGGGCGACTGGGAGACACCAACATAAAGTGCATTGCAATAGTCTATTCTTGAGCAACATGAATAGTCCTTTAAAGGTCGATGCAATTTAAAAAGGCTTTACTTAAGATGTAAAGGTATTTGATAAAAACTTGCTCTAACCACACTGTCAATTTGTTTGTCAAATTTAAAAGTGTTGTCAAAAACAACCCCAAGATTCTTAGGTCAGTTTTATCATGGATCACAAGTTATCAAATTTAGCACAGAATCACCAGATAAAATGTACACTGTCTTCTTATCATTAAAATAAAGGAAATGTAATAATGAGTATGAAGTATGAAAGTACTTTTTGCGTCCTTTTTTTCTTTTGCATAGCGGTAAGGGTCCAACATATAACCTACAACTGGCCTCTGCTCACCATCGGGCATTGTCTATACAGTGAAAACCGCTAATAAATCTAATAAAAATCTATTCTTGTTTGCTTATGTTTTTTCCCGTTTGTCAACTGAATTTTATTTTCCATGTCACTTGTAGTACATACATGCACCATGTAATACACCGATTTTTTTTTTCAAAGATAAAAAAAATCCCATAATTAAAAAATATTCAATCAACATAATGTTTTTTGTAGAGCACAAGTCCTACAAAAATGCAATTAAAAGTGCTTTACAACATTAAACACATAATCACTATACAGTATTAAATCACAAAAAAAATAAAAACACAGTAAAAAACAGATAAAAGTATCTCAGTCATATGAACAGTCAAATAAAAAAGTATTTAGCCTAGATTTAAATACTGCCGGGGTGGGGGGCTGTCTCAACCTGGTGAAGTCAATTCCAGTTGGGAATTTTCCAGCTTTAAATGACATGTTTATGTTAACTATTTTAGCTAACACACTACTAAGCACAGACTTTAAAACATGCAACATGTCAAGGCAGCAAGTAGAGAAACAGGCTGAACAGGATGGTCTCCTGGACAGTTTCTTCAGCCACAGGTGCGGTGGCTGAGTCCGCTCCACGTATTTATGGACGTGTGTTTTCTTTGATAAATGTATATTATATATTATATAGCACCCACCTGCTTCCGAAGAGTGCACATGTTTTTTTGCTCGCTCCGCTTGCTATCGCTGCTTTCCTTACTTATTTTGCTTTTTAATCAGTTTTTGTCTTCCAAACATTTTTGCTCTAGACTTTTTCAAGTAAACCAAGGATTTTAAGAACATTTTCCAGTTTTAACGACATATCTGACGCCAGCGACATGTCCGGGAGAAGAAGGGAGAAAGACTGTGAACGCTGTCGGAAATATCAACAAGAAATTAATGAGCTGAAAACACGGATATTTGTTTTGGAATCTGAAAAAGTTTTTCACGATACCATTCCTGTGTCAACCGATGGTAAGAAGAGCACACTTTTTACAAGAAAAACTGCTACTTTCAACCTAAACCGCAGTGACTCTGTGTCGTTTCCAAAACTGTCTAAAAACCAGAAAGACCAGGCTGTTTCTTGGAACAAACTTGGAGCAAAGCCTACACGATACAAAGATAACGTGAAGTCACCTAAAATACAGCTCACAAACAGATTTTTACCACTTTCAGAGATGGAATTAAATGAAAAAAGGAAAGATGACGTGGCCAAAATACAGCGAGGAGGGTCTGTGCCAAGAGCCAAGGTCACGCAGATTGTTTTGGTTGGAGACGGCGCCATAAGTCACGTGACGCATGAAAAGATAAACACACATTCTTTTCCAAGCGCCACTGTTTCTGAGATAACGTGACTCCTTCCAAATATTATGGCTAAGCATGGAGGAGCTAAACAGCTGATTGTGCACGTGGGTGCAGTGGACATGCGGCGGGAACAGACTGAAGTTTTGAAAAAAGACTTCTTGAAGTTATTCGACATGCTTGATAAAATGGAAATCAAAACATTCATAAGTGGACCTCTTCCAAACGTCGACAGGAGGATAAAAAAATTTAGCCGGCTTCTTCAGTTGAACACATGGCTGTCCACAGAGTGTGCCCCGAGAGGACTACACTACATTGAGAACTTCTATCTATTCTGGAAACGAGAGGACCTGTTTAAGAGAAATGGCCCCCACCTATGCAGAGGTGGAGTGAGGGTGCTGACAGAGAACCTGCTCCACACTCTGAGGCATTGGACTGGGCCTGGACAGGGTCCTGAGCAGATAGTTAGAGAAGAGAGGAATGAGAGAAGAATTCCTGCTCCATCAGCCAGAGACCAAGCCAATGTTTCAACATCAAAAGCACCACAACCTCAGCCTCCACCAAAGGATTCATCAGCAGCTGCTCCACCACCACCAGCAAAGGATTCAGCTCCAGCTGCTCCACATTCACCTCCACCGCCTCCAGCAAAGGAACAATCTTCAAAGGCCTTGGACTCATCTGTGACAAGCCCAACAACATCCCTGTCATCGCCCCTGCCTTCACACCAGCCCTGGGTTCCCCCTGCAACATCTACTCCCACTAAAGATTCATCATTCTCCTTTTCATCTCCACTCTCACCCATGGGCCTTCCCAGCCATTTTGAAAGTCTGATCAAATCAGGCATTAAGATGGCTCCACTCACGCCCAATATAGCAAGGGCTATGTCAATACTTATCAACTCTTCCCTGCACAAGCCGACTACACCAACAAAAGCCCCACCACCCATCCCCCCTCGCCTCTCACCTGGTATCTCCCATAGCTAGGATGCACTGGGTCTCAGCGTTGCCGGGACTTATTGTCATATCAAAAATCAAACCAACCCGGGGCCCTATGTAAAAAGAGCCCCCCCTAGTGCTATTTCTGTAGTCACATCATCACACAGATGGAAAAACAAAATGCGAGTCAGGCCCAATCTGAGAAATGTGATTCACATTCCCTGTGAAAAGATAAAGCCCAGTCCCACTGAAACTAGTCTGAAACTTGCTGTGCTAAATGTCAGATCCTTTTATAACAAATCTCTCTTAATACCAAGACACTTAGA
>NW_027316056.1:26780518-26795518 GCF_026437365.1 Eucyclogobius newberryi | reverse complement strand
AAAGCCCCTCCGTGTAAGATTTCAGACCAAAAAAAAGACTTCAATAAATGCAATTACTTAATTACAGGTGGTTTACCAGAAAAGCTTGAAAAGAAACATTCTTGGTGTGAAGGGGCTTATTTCTCCTCTAACTTTACTTGTAACGTTTCAGGTGGAGGATCTGCCATGTAGAATGTTCTAAAGTTTGGTTTTAACTGTCTGTATCCGTAGAGTAATGCAGGTGCTGCTTTAAAGAAGAAATGTGTCTATCCATCCATCTTCTGCCGCTTTATCCGGGGCCGGGTCGCGGGGGCAGCAGTCTGAGCAGAGACTCCCAGACTTCCCCCTCCCCAGACACTTCCTCTAACTCCTCCGGGGGGATCCCGAGGCGTTCCCAGGCCAGCCGAGAGACATAGTCTCTCCAGCGTGTCCTGGGTCTTCCCCGGGGCCTCTTCCCGGTGGGACATGCCTGAAACACCTCCCGAGGGAGGCGCCCAGGTGGCATCCGGAACAGATGCCCGAGCCACCTCAGCTGGCTCCTCTCGACGTGGAGGAGCAGCGGCTCTACTCCAAGCTCCCCCCGTGTGGCCGAGCTCCTCACCTTATCTCTAAGGGAGCGCCCAGCCACACGGCGGAGGAAACTCATTTCGACCGCTTGTATCCGCGATCTTGTTCTTTCGGTCACTACCCAAAGCTCATGACCATAGGTGAGGGTAGGAACGTAGACCGACCGGTAAATAGAGAGCTTTGCCTTTCGGCTCAGCTCCCCCTTTACCACAACGGTCCGATGCAGCGACTGCATCACTGCAGCCGCTGCACCGATCCGCCTGTCGATCTCACGCTCCATCCTTCCCTCACTCGTGAACAAGACCCCGAGATACTTGAACTCCTCCACTTGGGGCAAGGACACCCCACCCACCTGGAGAGGGCAAGCCACCTTTTTCCGGTCGAGAACCATGGCCTCGGATTTGGAGGTGCTGATTCTCATCCCAGCAGCTTCACACTCGGCTGCAAACCGTCCCAGTGCATGTTGCAGGTCCGGGTTTGATGGAGCCATCAGGACAACATCGTCTGCAAACAGCAGAGATGAGATCCTGTGGTCCCCAAACCGGACACCCTCCGACCCCTGACTGCGCCTAGAAATTCTGTCCATAAAAATTATGAACAGAACCGGTGACAAAGGGCAGCCCTGGCGGAGTCCAACATGCACTGGGAACAGGTCTGACTTACTGCCGGCAATGCGAACACAGCTCCTGCTCCGGTCATACAGGGACCGGACAGCCCTGAGCAAAGGGCCCCGGACCCCGTACTCCCGGAGCACCCCCCAAAGGACACCCCGAGGGACACGGTCGAAAGCCTTCTCCAGATCCACCAAGCACATGTGGACTGGTTGAGCAAACTCCCATGAACCCTCGAGCACCCGATGGAGGGTATAGAGCTGGTCCAGTGTTCCACGACCGGGACGAAAACCACTCTGCTCCTTCTGAATACGAGGTTCGACTATCGGTCGGATTCTCCTCTCTTATTATTCATTCATTCATTTTCTATCGCTTGTTCCAAGCCCATTGTTTTGTGTCCTGGCCGTGGGGGCCAAAGTTAATTTCTCACGTCACTTTGAATCGGGAAATTGACCCCAGCCCCTAAACTACGACTTTATTCTCATTCACGTTCAATTATGAGTTTATTCTCATTAAATTACAAGTTTATTCTCGTAAATGTAGGACTTTTTTCTAGCTTCGACTTTAATCTCATAAAATTATTACTTTAATGTCAAAATGTTATTAATTTATTCTCGTAGTGTCCCGCAATTCTTTTTTATTTGTATTTGGCCCTTATACTCCGTCGTAAATAAGACTATTTAACTGTATTCATTATTCATATATTTTATTACAATTATGGTTAACTTTATTATAATTATTAGAGAATCAAAACTGATGGAAAACGTTTTCAAGCGTTTCCTAAATGCAATTTAGATGTAACTTAAGAAACCCCTCATTAAGTATTTAATTTTTCTTAATTTGGGATAATTAATACATGATGATTGAGTGTGTGAGTCTTTTCAGTTAGACATAAAGAATTTCTTGCTTACTTAGAGAAGCCGAACTATGTACTTAGTTTGAAGCTAAGGGAGGCCTCGCCTTGAAGTGTTTGAATACTTTGGTTCTCAAACTTTTCACTCTAATACCACCTGATAAAAGGCTTGTAATTCTAAGTAAAACCAGATCAAAAAATTGATACCACCACTGTGGCAGAGCTATCACCCTGTCCCCACTGCAAGAAGGTTGTTGGAGCGGCGGGCCTTTCTGGAGGAAGTTTGCATGTTTCTTCCCGTGGCTGGGTGGGTTTCCTCCTGGAACTCAGTTTTCTGCTGTACTGCAGTGATCACTGCTCCTGACAGGTTGCTTAAGCAACATTGAAAGACAGGTGCAGAGGACAAAATTCTCTACGGGAATAATTAAGTATATTATCTTAATCTTAACCTTAACTTCAACCAAACCCTAAAGTCTGATTGCTACCAGAACTGAGGTGCCCACTGCTCCTAAAGGTTGCAGCAGCATTGACCGACGCATTTATGGGGACAATAAAGTGTACATAAAACCATAAAGCAATTGTTTTTATGCTACTGAAATATAGGTGGTCTGAGATAGCTCAAATATATATTTTTTTCCTGTGAAAAATATGTATTCCCTTTTATTTGCAGATGAAACTGTTAGAACTTATTGTCCTGCTGGCAGGTAATGTACAACACCATATAGATATTTTTCTTTTTTTTCTTTTTTTATAGATGTATTTATTTATGTATTTCTTGTACCATGCAGGTATAATAGCGACTGCCACAACTGCCACAACAACTACCACAACTGCCACGGCAACTACCACAACTGCCGCAGCAACTACCACAACTGCCGCAGCGACTACCACAACTGCCGCAGCAACTACCACAACTGCCGCAGCGACTACCACAACTGCCGCAGCGACTACCACAACTGCCGCAGCGACTACCACAACTGCCGCAGCGACTACCACAACTGCCGCAGCGACTACCACAACTGCCGCAGCGACTACCACAACTGCCGCAGCGACTACCACAACTGCTGCACCAACTGCCGCAGCAACTACCACAACTGCCGCAGCGACTGCCACAACTGCTGCACCTACTGCCGCAGCAACTACCACAACTGACGCAGCGACTACGACAACTGCCGCAGCGACTACCACAACTGCCGCAGCGACTACCACAACTGCCGCAGCGACTACCACAACTGCCGCAGCGACTACCACAACTTCCGCAGCGACTACAACAACTGCTGCACCAACTGCCGCAGCGACAACCACAACTGCCGCAGCGACTACCTCAACTGCTGCACCAACTGCCGCAGCGACTACCACAACTTCCGCAGCGACTACAACAACTGCTGCACCAACTGCCGCTGCAACTACCACAACTTCCGCAGCGACTACCACAACTGCCGCAGCGACTACCACAACTGCCGCAGCGACTACCACAACTGCTGCACCAACTGCCGCAGCGACTACCACAACTGCCGCTGCAACTACCACAACTGCCGCAGCGACTACCACAACTACCACAAATGCAGCAGCAACTACCACAACTGCCGCAGCGACTACCACAACTGCCGCAGCGACTACCACAACTGCTGCACCAACTGCCGCAGCGACTACCACAACTGCCGCTGCAACTACCACAACTGCCGCAGCGACTACCACAACTACCACAAATGCAGCAGCAACTACCACAACTGCCGCAGCGACTACCACAACTGCCGCAGCAAATACCACAACTGCTGCAGCAACTACCACAACTGCCGCAGCAACTACCACAACTGCCGCAGCGACTACCACAACTGCCGCAGCGACTACCACAACTGCTTCACCAACTGCCGCAGCAACTACCACAACTGCCGCAGCAACTACCACAACTGCTGCAGCGACTACCACAACTGCCGCAGCAACTACCACGACTGCCGCAGCGACTACCACAACTGCCGCAGCGACTACCACAACTGCCGCAGCGACTACCACAACTACCACAACCATCGCTGCTACTTCCACTACAACTGTAGGGACAGATTCTCCATCATCCAGTGAAGGAACACAGAGCCTGAATTTCAAACTTGACCAAACCTTTACATCTGATCTCTTGGACTCCTCATCGACAGCATATAAGACCTTAGCAAGCACCGTGTTGAATGAGGTAAACATTCCTTGAGAAACTTAGCATAACAATTTTATGTGAAAATTACAAGCAGAAAAGCCACTATCCAATAATTATCCAGTCTTTTCAAGTATATATTCCTTGTGCAGAATCTGAATATGTTGTTTACGAATCTAACTTTTGCAGGTCAATTCAGCATGTAAGAAGCTTTATGGTTCAAGTTTCTTACGAGCAATTATAAATTCATTTGCGTAAGTCATACTTTTTTTCTCAACTGAATGTACTTGAATGTATCAATTTAATAAATAAATCTCTGCATTATAATTACAGGAGTGGATCTGTAGCTGTTGATATGACTCTTGTGTACAAAAATAAAACTTCTATTCCATCATCGACCGATGCGACTTCACAACTGAGCAGTGCATTGTCCAATTCCCCCAATTTGAATGTTATAGCAGGCAGTGTCTCAGCACGTAAGTAGTGTATTTTAATTGTTCAGCATTAAAAGCTATTGTTGGAAATAACATTTGATTTTACAACTATTGCAGAATCATCAGCCGGCAGTTCGCAACCCACAGTGATCTCCATGTCAATCCTGACGTTGATACTTCTCGCTATCACACAGATTCTGACCTAAATCAAGTGTCTGGCATCAAAGGAAAAAGAATGAGCACAATGAAATTTACTGTCACTGTGACATGGTAAAAGAAGTGCTTTCAAATGCTTTGTCAATTTTTTTTTACATTTTTTTGTCCATATTTTGATAATTAGAATGTAAAAACTTTTTGAAAGGTAACGTAAAATAAATAATCATGGAACCAAATGTATTATTGACACAAATCAGAGAAGGAATAGCTTTTTGTTATGACCAAATGTACACACCTTTTACTTCTATTACCTGTTGTTTTTTTTTAACTGCAAATGACATGTTTTTAATCTAAACTTTGACTTTGGTGGAATAATCTGGGGGTAAACATTTTTCATATTTAACGATAAATGTTGCCAAACAGCTTTTGTCATTTTCTTTTTGTATGTGCAAAATCGTACATTAATTTGTGTTAAAGTAATCCAAGCTCACTTCATTGGTATTGAGGCAACTGTGTGATTTTGGGCGTTACAAAATAAATTGAATTCAATGGAAATTTTTGTTATTATTATTTATATTATTTGTTATCTGGATAACAAAGAATGCGTAAATAGAAGATATGTTTAAATCATACTATATACTATATAATGCATCAAATATTTAGATTTTTCTGTGTGACAATAAAGATAAATCTAAGAACAAATTATTGATATTCATTCTTCATAAGGCCTCAACTGATAAAATAAAACTTATTGCAAAGTAAAATAATACAACAACCATTTTCTCTGTAGTCTATATTGTTTTTAATGTATTCAAATGAATGGGACAGTATGTTTGTATCAGTATCATGGCTGTATGCATTCTAAACATGTCAGTACAGGATGGATCTTTTGGGCTAAGAAAAATGTAAATATCAAAAAGACAACCACATTTTCCTCAAACTGTTATACAGTTATAACAGATATCATTTTAAGATAAGATAAGATATTCCTTTATTGTCCACACATGGGGAAATTTCATTGTTGCATCGCAGGTAGATACAGAGGAAAAGGACAGATAACTTATAGGAAGTATAAAAAACACTCTTAATAGAAGATCTCTTATAAAGAAAACTCTTATAAACAAAAACTCCTATATACGACGGAGTATAAGGGCCAACCAAAAAAAAAAAAAATGCTGGGCACTACGAGAATAAAATAATGTATTAATAACTTTTTTCTCATTAATTAACGAGAATAATCTCGTTAATTAATTACTTTATTCTCGTTAAATAACAAGAAAAATTCCACAATAGATGTCGATCTTTATAATGCGGGTCTTTTAGGGATCATCTCAAAATGGGTTGAAGCTGAAAAGACTTCATTTTTTTCGTCTCTCTCTGGACCCCCTCCCCCTCCCCCCCTCAAAAGACTTTGTCTGGCTTCACATAAAATTTTCCGCGTTGATAAAACGATAGTTGCTTGATAGACCCTGCTCACCTCTAGTGAACATCCCTGAACATCCTTTGGTAAGTTTATATTTAGAAGTTATGAACTCTCCAAATAATGTCACCTGTCACTCAAGTTTGTTTACTCAATCCACATGGTCCACGGGCCCTAGGGGCCCTACGGCACATCCCATTCAACCCAAACTGTGAGATGACCACATTGTCTCAAGAGGATGAGAGAGTGAGAAACTAATGTTTCTTGTCAAAACCTGTAATTGTCAATTGCCTGCGTTTAGACCTTAGACATGTCAGAATGACAGAAGCAGAACACGCGCTTTCGTCTCAGTGAGAATCTCACGTCTTCTGTGATTGGCCGAAACCTCATGCGGTTTGTTTCCTTCTTCCGGTCAGTGCGTAACACGTTACTAAAGCCAAATCTCTTGATCATTTGCTGCGCCGCGTCTTGCCGCAAAAAAGCTTTTCCAACTTTTCTGCACCAGCCGCGTTGGTGACGGCAACGCCCGCCCCTCGCGTGGGCCACTGCGCACCCCGCTCCCCCGTACGCACCCGCATACTCCGCGCACGCGCCCGCTGCACTCGCCGCCTATTGTTGGCCTAATGCTCGTTGCTAATAGTTTTTTTAGCATTTCAAAACAATTACTGCCACAACAATGTATTGAAGCTTCAAAGCAACAAAAAGACAAAATGTAGGTTCAACCCCCCCCAAGACGAAAAATATTTATTATTTTCAGCTTCAACCCATTTTGAGATGATCCCTTACAAACACTCATTTCCCCGGTGCAGTGTCCCCATGTCAAGTCCCGGACCTGTAAAATGATGTACTCCGGTGTTGGTGCTCGCGTGTGTTGGAGCTCATGCCATGATGTATGGATGATGTATGGATGATGTATGGATGATGTATGGATGATGTATGGATGATGCGTGTGTGTAAAACATATTTTTGGCTGTGCCAAACACGATCCAGGCGTCAGGAGGAGCTGAGTGGAAGCGCAGACGGATGTTGTGTGTTCTGTGTGTTTTACTGAGTTTGTCCAAGGGATCACAAAAGGTTAGAATCCGGGCATAAAACTTAAGTGCATACAATGAGCACGTGAGAATAGTGACTGTGCGCAAAGTGCCCACGTAGAGAAACAACACCATAGAGGAGCAGAACATGTGTGAATATAACAGCGAGGCTCCTCCTACTGTCTGCAGGCTCCTCCTCCTGTCTGCGTGCTCCTCCTCCTGTCTGCGTGCTGCGGGCTCCTCCTCCTGTCTGCGTGCTCCTCCTCCTGTCTGCGTGCTCCTCCTCCTGTCTGCGTGCTCCTCCTCCTGTCTGCGGGCTCCTCCTCCTGTCTGCGGGCTCCTCCTCCTGTCTGTGTGCTCCTCCTCCTGTCTGCGGGCTCCTCCTCCTGTCTGCGGGCTCCTCCTCCTGTCTGCGGGCTCCTCCTCCTGTCTGCGGGCTCCTCCTCCTGTCTGCGTGCTCCTCCTCCTGTCTGCGGGCTCCTCCTCCTGTCTGCGTGCTCCTCCTCCTGTCTGCGTGCTCCTCCTCCTGTCTGCGTGCTCCTCCTCCTGTCTGCGGGCTCCTCCTCCTGTCTGCGGGCTCCTCCTCCTGTCTGCGGGCTCCTCCTCCTGTCTGCGGGCTCCTCCTCCTGTCTGTGGGCGGCTGTGGCTCGGAGCACGGCTGCTGTTTGTGCCCACAGTGCACTACGGCTGCACCATGGAGAAAGTAAAGCGTTTATCCAACAGTTTGTGAATGATGCGTAACAGGAAAGGTGCTGCTAAACGCAGTGTCTTGTCTTGTAATAAACACACACGTAAAACATCATTTTAAAGGCCAGGAAACACTTTAACATCTCTCGCAGGCTTTTATGTTGTTCTAAACTGTCAGCTCATCCAAGCCCGTTCTTGTGCGTCCTGACCGTGGTGCTGAAAGTGAACTGCTCACGTCACTTTGAATCGGCCCCTAAACTACGACTTTTTTCTCGTTAATTAAGTAGTTTTAATTAAGGAGTTTTTTTCTCATTAATTAATGACTTCATTCTCGTAGTACAGCGCTTTTTTTTTTCTTCTTGGTTGGCCCTTATACTCCGTCGTACCTGTAGACAAAATGGGAAAAATAAAGATAAAAATTAAACAAAAAACAGCTAGCGTAAGACAAGATAATACTAATAATAATGGTAAAATGAACACTCTATTTACATCAGTTACATGCACATGAATGTGACATTATTGCATGTGAGTACGACAGTAATTGACCATGAATATTTTGAAAATATGACTTATTTACTAATTGAAAATATGACTAATTTACTTTAGTCACTTTATTTTTCCTTATTTGTTTTACCACATTTCCATGGAGTCTATACTTGAACAGGGACTACCGTGAAAATGATTAAGAAAATTCCAGTTAAACAACAATGTAAACAACTGCTACTACAACAGCAACTATTATTAATTACTATTCATTCATTGACCTTGATTTAACCAGGACAGAACCCATTGAGATCCACTTTTCCAAGGACACATTGAAAAAAATAAACAAGAGTCATATTATAAAATATTTAAAAACAGACCTGCATTAAAACAACTTCAGTTCAGGCCACAAATAGACTTACAAATCCAAGTCATCCAATGAGTGAACTTCTGAGCCCTCAGCAAGGGCCACTTAATCTTGGTAGACAGTTCACAGTGCTGGGTGAGCCTTCCGCAACCTGTTACAAATCTTAGATGATACACACTATTTAGCACTTTGCTGTTTCATTTGTCTACAAGAGCATTTTTACATAGTCCAACAAAGATGAAAAGGTAGCAGCTACCGGATGTTTTTGGACTTGGAGCATAAAACAGGATTTGTACTGATAGTAAGAACCAAGCATTATCTTTAATTTATAAACCAAGTTTTATAAGTGAGCCTTAAAAGAGAGCTCCTGACAGGGTCCAGTGTTACAAATACTTGGGAGTACAGATCAAATCACATTTATTTATGAAGCACAATTCATACAAACTGCAATTCAAAGTGCTTTACAGTGTTTAAAACACAATTTTAAAAAAAGTGATAAAGTAAAAACACAATGCAGATAGATGAATCCCCAACTTTTAAAGCCACTGGATGCACTTTAACAGATTTTCTTATTACAAGAGACTGCTACCGCACACATCACTGTGATTTGTACCAAAAAGTTGGATGCTCATCTTTCTCACACATACATGGACAACATTGTTTGTTTTTTTCTTGACAAAGCCATTTTTAAGAAATTGACATTTGATTTAACATCACTTTTAAAGTAACACTTTAAAGGGGATGTGCACTGCTGCTCTAGTGCACACTGCACTAGAGCAGCAGTTTATTATACATGTTCCACACATTAATAGTGAACCAGGTAACAGTGCTTTTAACTACTATGGACAGATGGAACAAAAACTATTACTGAAACTCAGCCTCCATCTAGAACATTGTAAATTCCTTTTGAATTCCATTTCAATTGCTTGATTATAATGGATTTAAAATATGTTGTTCTTATCTATTTGTTTTCTTGTCTTAAAACTCTCAACTGGCCTCCCTGGTTAAATCAAGGTTAATAATAATAATAACCTCTTGAAGCGCGCATCCATATGAAAAAAATTCTCGGCTTTAGTTTTTCAGAATTTACCACTAACTTCAGGGACTGCAATTGAGACTGCAGTAAAAAGAAAGCAGAATGTATTTTCTCCATGGCCCATTCCTGTGAGGATGAGCGACAGTACAGTACATTATCATTGGCATAAAAGTGGACACATCCAGAAAAGCGGACGAAGCAGAAGGATTTAATTTGCACTCTTCTCTTTCTGGTTTTATCTGTTTTGTGATTTTAATGCATGTTTTCCTGCTGTGTGAAGCACTTTGAATTGCCTTGTTTGTGTATGAATTGTGCTTTTCAAATAACTTTGCCTTGTCTTGCTGTGATCGATTCCACAGATATTCGAGTTATTACGGCTATTTACAATGATTTCAGAACGATACCTCTCTCTTGTTCTGCACTGTACCTGATTGTACAGAAACAGTTTTCCATTGCTGTCGTAATAGACCTGAGACTCTGAATTGTGACATTTTCGCTCGGCAGCACTCCCTTTTTGTGCTCTAACGAGTCGAACATTCCAATAATAATTAAATGTTTGTGTCTTGTGCTGCTTTTGAAAATTCCCTCATGCTTAATTAGCATGAGGGAATGAGGAACTCGCCACACTCGAGATGCACCTGCCACTGGGTGAGGTTTTTAGATGCTCCACAGAGAATCCCTTGCTGCGCTCTGTTGCATCTTCAAACATGTCAAAAGAACCAAAAAAACAATTAATTGAAAATTCTTACAAAAGACAAAGCTGTGTTTGGCCATGCTAACATTAGAATGCTACATATACTGATGTCAATAACTCATAAACATGGTTATCTGGATTCAAATGGTGTTAAATGTAATTGTAGAAAATGGACTATGCTTGCATAAATTAATTGGAATATGCCTTTCTCCAGCCCACCTCTTCATCAAGTCTTGGTGTGTGCACAAGCTGAGAGGCACAGACACACGAACACATCACCGCCAAGGTGAGTACATTAAAATGTTTTTTCGCTTTTCTTTATACTTTATACAGCAGCAAACATTGGAATGGCAGTTACATTCATTATCGTGGCTTGACCAGAAAGGTATATATAGCTCCTATACCGTCCCTTTCTGTAAATTGAACATATTATTATGAGTCAGATAGACGAACAATAGTTGGACAGTTTTTCCCTAATTTTTTTATATTTTTTTATTTAAGGTAGGTTCATTTTTAAAAAAACATATGTACTGTACTTGAGTAACATTTCAAATAAATTGTAAGCATGACTTGTTTTCCAGGCATGCAGCATATAATCCCTGAGTGACATGGAAGGTTGAACACATAGACTATTGTACATGTATTAATGTAGAGGGGGGGGAAATGGTTCATGTATTTTCTTTTCTTTTTTTCAGTCATTTTGCTAGCATGGCCAATCACACTTCGGAGATGCCTGGCTCTCTCAACTCCTCCAATTTGGTTGAACTCGACTCCTGCTCAACATTTAGGAGCCGCACATCTCGAGTTTTCCTCTACACCTTTCTCTCACTGGCCATCGTCTGCACTGTGGTGGGCAACTCCTTGGTTGTCTTATCCATCGCCTATTTCAAGAGACTCCGATCGCCCACCAACTCATTTGTGATGTCCTTGGCCGTGGCTGACTGTCTGGTGGGGCTGGTCGTGATGCCTTACAGTATGGTGCGAACTATTGACGGATGTTGGCTTTTCGGTCCTCTCTTTTGCCAAATCCACTCCAGCTTAGACGTGATGCTCTGCACGGCGTCTATTTTCCATTTGAGCTGCATCGCTTTTGACCGCTACTACGCCGTGTGCAATCCCTTGTGCTACGCCTCAAAGATGTCCAACAACCGGGTCGTTTCTCTCATTGTCATTTGCTGGGTTTTTCCTTCATTTATTTCAGTTGGCCCAGTCACGCTCGAACTTCACGTCGCAAGCACTGACGTCCAAATGCCTGAAGACGGTTGCGTGTTCGTGGTGAATCAAGTGTATGCAGTCGTGGCTTCAGTTGTATCCTTCTACTTGCCCATGCTGATAATGCTGCTCGCTTACTGGAAGATCTACAAGGTGGCCAAGAGACAAGCGCGACAAATCAGCGCAATGGAGAGCCAAACGGTTAAAGATACAAGCAAGAAACAAAGACATCGAAATGCAATGAAAAGGGAACGAAAAGCTGCCAAAATACTAGGGATCGTAATGGGAGTTTTTCTGCTTTTTTGGATGCCGTTTTTCACCGTCAATGTCGTGGACCCGTTTATAGGCTACAGAACAGGGGTGGTGGTGTGGGATGTGTTCTTGTGGCTGGGCTATCTTAACTCCTCTCTTAACCCTTTCTTATATGGCCTTTTCAATCGCTCATTTCGTAGAGCGTTTCTTATGTTCATAGGGTGCAGAGTTTGTCTGCGCGAGCCTTTGTCATGGATGGAGCTATCGCAGACAAGGAAAAAATAGCAAAATGAGTGGAGGATTTAAATTGTGGAAAGCCTCGACAAATAATTATTTAAATTGTATATTTTAGCACAGTGAGATCCAAACGTGACTTAACTGGAGTTTGATTGTCAGTAAAATATTATATGTATGTGACCATAATTTGATGGCAAATAGAGCAACGGTGTCTCCTTCTGAACTTTGACTCAAGTACATTGGTTAACTATAGTAATATTTTGCAACTTTTTTGGATAATATTTTCTAGTTTTATTGATATTGATATCTGAAATACTAAACCAAAACATGGTTTCATATGAGTATCACATATATTGATAAGATTTGGATCATTCACTGTACAGTGATGTGACAACAGTCCCATCTGCTGGAAGAAAACATGTATAACATCACTCAAAAAAAAAAAAAAAATTATTCATTTTACACTAAGTTGGCACAATAACATAAAAAAGCAATTTACATAAATATGTAACTTTTTTAACAGCAACTGGTCAGTGTCAATTACAAGTACAAAATTGGGACAAACATCAACTTAAAGGAATTATGGAGGATTTTTTGGCGCCAAATTTGAGTCTTGTTAGTCCTCCCACATATCAATCATCGCTTTCATCCTACTGCACACCTGCAGCCTCGTTCTGGCTTGTCCTCAGCATAGCAGCACGTTTCCCTGGCTGCACATGCGTGGTTGATATGTCGTGTGTGTTTAGCGAATTCCTTCAGTGTACAGTACAAAATGACGACAGAGAAAGATAAAGATAAAAATAAACAAACGCCCGTGTAGCAGTGAGGCTGTTGCACGCTTCCGCACGAGGGTGAGTGCGCGCATGCACACTTCTCAAATAGGGACTAACAGTCGCTTGAGTTCTCAAATTGGCAAAAAATCCTCTATTATTCCTTTAACTATGGTCATTACAGAGCACCATTTATATAAAAAAAAAAATTAGGTCAAAAACATCCATTTTAAGAATATTGACTGTATTACATTTATCATTTTAAAAAGGTTTAGGTTGACGCTGCTGTTGCGGCCAGTAACAAACAAAACAAAGACTCTCTCTAAGAGCCCACCTGTCTACCCCCTTTACAACCACCACTACCATCAGTCACATTCAAAGGTCAATTAGTTTTGCTCTTTTCCAAAACTTCTATCATAAGGTCAAATAATACATCAAAATGTTTGTGTTACAGCACTCAACCTTGTTCTGTGCAAAGTGACAAATTACTATGAACTTATATTTTCATCCATCCGTCCATCTTCTTCCGCATATCCGGGGCCGGGTCGCGGGACTCCCAGACTTCCTTCTCCCCAGACACTTCACGTCATCCAGCTCCTCCGGGGGGATCCCGAGGCGTTCCCAGGCCAGCTGAGAGACAAAGTCCCTCCAGTGTGTCCTGGGTCTTCCCCGACATGCCCGAAAGGCACCCAAATGGCATCCGGAACAGATGTCCGAGCCACCTCAGCTGACTCTTCTCTTTATCAGATCAATCAAAAGCTGATCAAGGAAATACATTTTATTTGAAATAGTCACCTGCAAACGCTCAGCCCACACCCCAAACATTCTGAATCAGTTTTAAATAATTTAAATATTTTGCAAGCTTTTTAATAGTTACACACATGAATACAAATACAAAGCGTGACGCCACATGAATCGTAAAAGATGTATCAGTCATGACAAATTACAGGACAAATGTGTGTTTGTTTGTTGGTTTGTTTGTTTGTTTGTTTGTTTGTTTGTTTGTTTGTTTGTTCAAGTTTCAGTTCGTAATATGCTCTCAAATTCTGTTCTTTAAAGTTCTTATAAAGTTCATATTTTCCAACAGTAAATAAATATAAAACAGAAATCTCAAATGTCTGTTTCTTTGAGACTGTAGCAGTCGGCCAGGTCATAGAACTGGTAACTGTCCTCTTCACAGCCACTGTAGATGCTCATGGACACAGTATCCACTATATCAATACCTCCAACTTTGGGAGACGTCCCCTTACTGGTCCCCACCCTGATTTTATTCGAAATACTGTTCACCTTTTCCTTCAGCTGAAATGACGACTTTTGCAACGGCGGAAAGAAGCTCCAAGATTTGAAACGAAAGGAGTTTTTATCCCTCTGCAACAAAGAATTGCCAAATGATTCGTGGACAGAGTACCCGGGGGTAAATTCCGCTTTCTGCTCCCCACTCATGCCCTTGACAGCGGACTTCCAGCGCTGGCCATGGAACCGGCGCAGAGCTCGTCGTCTTTGGTGGCACTGGCAGCGGAGGAGGCGGGTGAAGGCGCGCTGGAACTCCTTGCTGGAGCAGGGGTAGATCATGGGGTTGATGCAGCTGTTGAAGTAGCCCAGCCAGAAGATCACTTTGAAGATAGTCTCAGAGGGCTTCAGAGCCGGGAAGAAGGAACCTGTGGGTGCAAGAAGTCATACTTAAATACATTGAAGTATGAGCAATGTAATAACTAGTTTAATAAGCAGACTGGATAAGACTCGTGACAGAAACATAGATGGGACGAGGGATGAGACACGAGAGTCACAGGCAATTTGCAATTTCTCATTATGCAATTTGGCTCTTTTCTGAGTTACTCCAATCTTTCCCTCTGCAAACTCAACTGCATTGTGTTTTGTGTACAGATTCTTCAACCTGGTGACTGATGGCTGTTTGCGGCATTATTTGCTTGTGATTTATAACAATGAGTGTACACACAAGCGTTGGATATGGTTTGGGGTTTTTGGAAAAGAACAATATTGGCTGAGTTACAAGGCGACAATGTGTGTCTTTGTTTCACAACCATTGTTTATTACAAATGTTCACCTT